>NC_051183.1:40745451-41107950 GCF_013339695.2 Rhipicephalus sanguineus | reverse complement strand
TGGCGAGCCGATTTTTGTCGAGAGCATTGCTCTGGAGAATTCGTAGACAGAGCAATACCGTCGACAGTTCGCCACTAGAAGGCGCACGCAGACGCAATTTCGGCACGCGCTCCGTGCTGGTCCGTGTACTTTTGCTCACGGGTGTACGCGCGTTGCACTATAATTCTTCTTGTGGTTCTTCAGCATGTTCGAAAGGGGGGTCAGATTCGTCCTGGCGAGGCCATGATGGCATCTGTAGCCTCGTCAGGCAGGTAGGTGAAAGGGAACAGAAACTGCGGTGCAGAGACTCCACGGCGTTGTGTACCACGTCCTTGGGTCCGTTTCGCGCACGGCGAGGACCATGACGTCCGCGACCTCTTGCAAGTTTTCCCGGTTCAAGATGTCGTAGAAGTTCTTAGATGAGTCGATCCAGCTGTCGATCTCCTTCTGTGTGAAGTCGTCGGCGACCTCTGGGCAGTTCTTCTTCAAGTCCTCCGTGGTGAGCCCACGTGAAAACAAAGGAGCACTGATGTTGGTCCTGCAAAAATAAAAAAAAAAGTCGAGACACATGAAAAAAGAGAGAAACAAAGAATGAGAGTGGCATAAAAATCGCGTATTTGATAAGCCGTAAAGCGTCAATACAAGGTGATTAAAATTAAGCTGTATGGTTTTCTTAAAATTTAGCGCTGATAAGTACATGAATACCACCTTTGTAGATTATTCATGTCTCCATGGGGACATAAAATGATACAGTAATTATCGAGCTGCCCAGTAAAGTAAGATTGAGCAATGAACTCTTTATTCTTTAGTGACTGCGGAGGGCATGCTTGTATTGAAAAGTTGGAGGCAGTCATTTTTTTACACAGTTCTAGTTAGAAGAATTCTTCTAGCCTGTCCTCGCTCCGAGATATCCGTCGGTACAGTTTAATTGTGGTTTGCATGATTACGCATGTAAGGAAGCGAGGATCGGCGCAATGTTTCTCCGTGGTAAGCCCAAGTCCATCATCTCTTCCTACACGTATAAAATTAATCGCGGCCTGGGTCTGGTATTGTCACGACAGTCTTATATTGATACTCGGAAGGTTGAAGTACATATATTATTTGCTTCTTTAATGCCACGCTCTCCTAATTATGCATGAATCACGTCGATGGATGCCTGGGAAGGCGTCTGTGAGAAATCCCTTGAAAAAGATAGTGCTGGTTTATCGCTGCCCTCCCTGTCAAAGTTACGGGAGAACTGGTGAATCGGTTATATCGCACTTATTCAAACTTCCGCGCCTTTGAGTTATATTGACTTCGTCCATTTTCCTCTGCAAAACAACTGAAAACAGAGTGTACAGCTATTTAAGTTATACCGTAGCACCAGCTACCGAACGTCATCGATTGACTAGAATTTTCGCAAGATGCTGACGTCATAGCGCTGCTATATACCGCAGATACGATCAAACGCCCAATAGCTAACTTTTTTTTGTATTTGAAGACGGCGTGCTGGACTTTCAGCATACCAGGCGGCCAGACTTACAACAGTGGATTTATGGTCCGCACCGTAGGTCTCTCCTGGACTTTATGACGGAAGCACAATTCTGCGCAATTATGTCTGAAGTGTACTGACGCTGTAGGGCTAACTAAAAAAAATGGCGACGTACTTGTAGGCTTGTGGCATGACCTGAATGATGTCGACGCCCTTGCCGTAGCACTCCCGTCGGAGGTCCATCCACCATGGATACAGCCGCGTGCTTCGTCATCGAGTACGGCGTTCCCAAAGGCATCGTCACGTATCCTAAAAAAAGTGTATTACATGGGAGGCGAACACCGGTGTTAACGAAGGAGTACAAAATCGATGTGAACGTTTCAATATCTATAGTTTTGTCTGAAGAGAGGCTTGGGAGCTTTCAGTAGTATTGTAGGGTCTTCTACTGCAGGAGCGTAGCCATCTTGTTTTCATTTTTTGGTGGGGTGTTTAACTACCTTTGCTTATGTTCGTGGGGTATTTGAAATATATTTTTAGGAGATTGACCCTACCCTCCCCCCCCCCCCCCCCCCTGGGCTACGCCAGTGCTACGCTGCCAGTACGTTGTGACACTTGCCGCGAAATACTTCGCTGATTGGTAACACATTTCAGCGCCACGCTTAGGCATAACTTCGGTGTATTAAGTTATTCATAATTATTCACCCAAAAGATAACCCCTAATTCATCAAAATTGTAAGTTGTTGGGCCAGTTGATTCGACATGTTGCGAAGGGGAGTGCAAAGCCGGTTCGGAAAAAAATAGGAGAGAACAGGAAATGCCCTAGTTTTCCGTGTTACATTCAGCTTTTACCCGTCCATACGGACTCGCATGTTGAGCTCTTACAAAGTAGGGGTCGTTGCCTTTTACCGAAAGAGCTAGTGACGACAACCAGGCGTCCGTTGGATTTCCTGAGCAGTGGGAGGAACGCCTTAGCGACGCGGCAGGTACCAAGGATGTTGACGTCAACGACTTTCTTCATGGCTTCCATGGTTACCCACTCGAAGAGTCCCTCGTTGCGGATGGCCGCGTTGCAGACGACAGCCCACAACACTGGGTGAATACCGATGAATAGTCACTATCTACAGGAGCATTTGCAAAAGGTTAGCGATCGTTCATAGTGCAACAATAGAGAGAGAGAGAGAGAGAGAGAGAGAGAGGAATATAGGAAAGGCAGGGAGTTGAACTAGACTACGTCAAATTTGCTACCCTACACATAGGGAGGGGAATAAGGGAGTAAAAAGAAGAGAGAAAGAGGGACGCATTTCACAACACGTGCACAGCGCAGCGTATCACAGGCGTTCGCTCAATTCTGTTCCCTTCAAGTACCGCAGGAGGGCTCGTGTGGCTTTCTGGGCTGATGTGCTAAAAATTTTTACTGCGGTAAGGGGTGCCATATGCATAACCTAGAGTACAGCTCTACATTACTACGAGAAGGAAATTGCATTTGATATTTATCACAGCTAAAAAAACGAAATAGGCAAGGTTTGCAATTGCTATGCTTTATGTGAAAAAGAGAATTGAGTTGCCTAGGAAGTTTCTTTTATCATAATGATTTGAATTAAGACGCAATGGGAAGTGTTATAGACGTGTTCTAGCAACATTAAATGCATTCGAGTGAAAATAATCCAAAATATTCTCTGAACACGGAAGAAGCACGTAAACGGACGAGTAGCGATGCATATATTTTCCTGTACATAAACTTTCAATAATGTTAATAATTGTATAATTCATCTTGGATGACTAAAGCTGCTCTTTCGAAACCAGCTCCAGCTGCCATCCATCCTAAATGTTAGCTGCAAGCTTGTCCTTATGCTATAATATACGGCATCTCTGGTGGTTATAGATACTGAAATTTATGTGTTCTGCTCAGTGTGATTTTACAGGAAAGCTGTTATGAGATCACAACAACGGCCGTTTTTTCGCGCCGTAGTTGTCGGCCGCCGGCGCCGGCGCCGGAACGGGGTTCGAACCTGGGCCATCTGCGGGGAAGCCCAGTATTCTACCTCAGAGACATACCGGTGCTTGAAACGGCTTTGCAAGAAGACCCTATGCGGACTTCACGTCGGGGAGGAACCACATTAACATATGTAATGTAGCGTGGTGGAAGAGTAAAATAACAAACAGGCGTCACGCAATGCGAATTGCGCAACGAGTGGGTTGTTGAATGCTTCCAACTCATCACAAAGGGCTCTGCCATAATTCTTCATCGTCATTATGTTGCTGTTGACGCCACGAGTCAGTTGCAGTGTGGAACAAACTTGGTCAGTACTAACTTTTGGCGGCTTGGTTAATATCAACGTCACAAGATGGCGCTACCTGTGCAATGTTACCAGTGCGATGTGTGTTCGCATACTTCCTGTATTCCAAAAATTGTATCATGCGTATAAACGTGTGTGTGTGACTCTTAACTACGAAGTACATTACAGACCACCAACCCTTGGAACCAAGGCCATCCTTGATAGTTACGAGAGCGTCGCTAACTTGCCGCTCGCTGCTGATATCCAGCTGCAAAACTTTCACATTGGCGAGCTTCTTTAGTTCGTTGGCTCCATCGCAGGTGGCGTCCAGGCATCCGGCGAACACGAAGAAGCCCGCGCGGCACAGACTTTTCACCAGGAAGTATCCAAAGCCGGTATCGCACCCTGCAGCATATGACAAAATGGGGAGCTCACTCAGATTCAGTCATGAAATATATTTTGCCCTTTGGGCTCACTCGGACTCAGACTCACCAACATTTTCGTCATCCGGACTTACTCGCACTCATATTCACGAAAATATTACTCACCCTGTCTCACTCGGAGTCAAGCTCACCAAAATATTACTTACACGGACTCACTCATTCTCACGGCTCAATCTGAGTCTGAGTGAGTCTGATTGAGTCGACTCAGGAGAGAGTTTGCCTACCTATGCCCTCACCGTTCACTCTTCATAAGTCGCAGGGGAGAGTAGTTTGCTGAGATATGCTCTCGCACAAAAGGCTGAGCTCCTCCACATCATTTGGCACTTTTTTCGAAATAGGAGTCAGGGCACACAGTCTTTTAAGAATAATATCCACTTAGATTTACCATTGAAACATTTTCATTTTCCCGCGAGCCATATGTGTTCAAAAGAAACTGATGTTTGTTGCGTTGGTTAAGCTCTTTAAATGGGGTTTCATACAGAAACAAAAAAACATACATACTCAACCCATAACTCACGCAGTATCTCATTCTGCCTACATGCACCTTTACGTGTTTGCTTCTCTGGAATGTGGATGAGGCATATGGCCCCGTCTGCAAGAGCGTTTCGCTGTAAGACATCTCATTTAGCTGGTTGGTTCACATTTGTCGGTTTACTAGCACACACCTCAGGTGCGACAGCCAAGCATACGAGCACAACACGTTGGTCATATTTATTTGCCACGAAAGATCCCTAGGAGCGTACAGCGTAGATATCAGGAAACGAAAAAAGTGTGCAGACAGCACCTCCTTGCTTGAGGCCAGGAACGTGTCAATTTGCACCCCCCCTCCCCGCAGAAAAAAGGCAATCGTACGTATTTGTTTTACAAATTGCCCAGGAACCCACGTGTCATATGTCATGTGTGAGTGCATCGACAAGAGAAAGGGTGAAGAGAGAGGAAGGTTCGAACCGTGATCTTCTCTGGCTGGTATGATACGTACATGTAGATAGTAAGTAGTAAAATGAAAAGAAATATGATAGAGAGAGGGAGAGGGGAGGAACTCGGTGCGCACACACCCACAAAGCAAGGTTCGGTCTTTAGCGATCCTGTTGTTGTCTATTCATCCCCAAGGAACTCAACAGCGTTGTGGTGACCTAGACAACTCAACGTGATTACTCCCAAGGTGACACACATACGCCCTCGCATAACCAAGGATATATATAAGTGCCTCAAGCTTCGTCCTTGAACATTCTGTCGAGGAAGTTCGTATAGTCGCTCACAACTGTCTTGAATGATGACTACTCGCTGCTAGAAAGACTACATGGCCTTGTGTTTGCCTTGAACTGCATTTTAAGGAAACGACAGGGACAAGAGCAGTGCAGTAAAGATGCTTATGTTTTCTCAAATTCAGGTTTCAGTGCACGAAGGTATGCTCCTGATATACTCTTTTAGTCTACAACTAAAACTAAGGCTTTAGTTTTCACTAGTTTCTAATCTTACCCTTACCCATTACTCGATACGTGACACTGTCATCTCACATGCGCACGCAATAAAATACTTGGGAATACATTTATTTTCAAACATTTCATGGAATGGTCACATCGAAGCCACCTATAGAAGTGCATGACTTCATCAGGTGTAACCTTTACTCTGTGAACGAGTCTACTCAATTGTATTAGCCTATACGACACTTGTTCGCTCAGAAATGGGATATGCATATTTCATTTGGAATTCGACCGCACCAGTCTTACCTGATCAACAAGCTCAAGTCAATCCAAGATAATTAAAACGGCCCCTCTTCGTTACGAAAGATTACTCGCGAGCGTCCAGCACTGCTAACCTAAAACAATCTCTTAATCTAACCTCCCGAGTAAATGGAAGAGTGACAGAACCTCTTGATCATTTTTACAAACCTTATCATTGGAGGTCGTCGTTCAGCACATGCCTCACCAGGCCCGACTATCTTATCTTCTCGAGCCTTGATCATCTCTCTAAAGTGCAACCGCTTCTTGCTCGTACTAACTTTCTGAATAAACCTCCCCCCCCCCCTTCCTTAATAATATCTGGGGTTTAACGTCCCAAAACCACGATATGATTATGAGAGACGCCGTAGTGGAGGGCTCCGGAAATTTTGGCCACCTGGGGTTCTTTAAAGTGCACCTAATCTAAGTACACGGGCCTCAAACATTTCCGTCTCCATCGAAAATGCAGCCGCTGTGGCCGGGATTCGATCCCACGACGTTCGGATCAGCAGTCGAGTGCCATAACCACTAGACCACCGTGGCCCCCCCCCCCCTCTTCCTTGCTATATACCACTGAAATCAGTTACCTAACTGCATCGTTTCCTCTCTAATTCATGAAAGTTTCCTGGATACACTTAAAGACTATTTTAACGTAATGCGTAGGCTTCTACTACTGGATAACGATGTTTTTTGTGAATCCTATAGGATTTATTATAAGCTAGCAACAAGTTGTATTGAGATTTTTTTTTGTTTACTTCTTTTTTGTAGTGTTTTGATTTCATTGATCCGCGCAGTATCCGTTGGAACGCGAGTGAACTGATATGAAATTGTATATGCATATTTTTTTTGTATTAGTAGCGTTATTCCTTGTTGTAACAGAATATGTGCTCCGTATCATGAACTATCTGTTTGAATACATGTAAAACGTTTTCGTTTAAGATGTACTTGTGGGCTAGTTGGTACTTAAGTTGGTGCTTAAGTAGTCACGTCAAAAAGTGCCTACTTATGCTATTTTTTCCGCAGTGAACGTCAGTTGAAGTTCAGCGCTTGTGTTATCCCTTTTGTTTCCGTGTCCGTCGTTTCGCCCGGTGTGCGCTGTCATATGCCGTTACTATTCTGTTATTGTGTTCTTCTTGTTCTACCCGTTCGACTATGTGCGCTGTAACTATCACCGATTTATTGTATTGTGACTCCCTGCTCGCAATTATAGGCCTTCACTTAACGCCTGCTGCGGCCTCGAGGGTACTTGAATAAAAAAATCTTCAAAGTTCATTATAATGTTCATTATAAAACAATGTTCAATATAAAACTGGCCTTATGGGCAGTATTTCCGCTTATAGGCAGAGAGAGAGATAATTTATTGGAATGCAGAGAAGTCTGCGTGAGTTAGTTTGCTCTAGCCATGCCTTTCTACCCAGGAGAAAAGGGAAAGGGGGAAATAAAGAGCGATGAAGGGTGGCGATGGGGAGAGGAAGAAGTGATGCGTGTATACAATCCACGTAACATAATGGATTCGCAGGTATCTGGTGTACAGTCTTGTGCTTAAGAAAATCTATAGCTACCCTTGTAGCAGTTGACGTTGTCTGGTCCCACACTGCCCACAAAATACTACTTTCACTTAGTGTTGGTTCACCGATCTGAATGTTATATATGCGTGATACTTCGACGGCGTTGCGGCTTTGCCATGGTAGTTTCGTTCCAAGTCAGACTTGAAATATGAACCTTACGAAAACTATCACCCAGAAAACAAAAGAAATGGAAATTTAACAAAAAATCATGGTAAACACTGTTTCCAATAGCACTTTTTTTTCAAAATTAAGTTCTCTTATAATGGATTAACCGGAATATTTGCATAAAATTCACCGAATAATACTTGCTTGGCTTTGCGCGTTGTATCCTTTCACATGTACGCCGCACGAGCGGCCACCGGCAAGCTGTGCATCCCACCTCGGTAATTACGTCACGGATTCTGATCCATTTATCTATAATGTCTCTCCCGTGTTTTATAAGCCACTTCTATTTTTAGAAACTCTGTGTCAACAGAATTATTTAGTTTCCTGACCTTCGCTTGTAATCTGTCGTCTGGACGGACGGCTATAAATAGTGCCAATTTCCTCGGTCTTTAGCGTGTTTTCAGGAGAAGCGCCGTATGGCTCCTCATGACAGGCGAGAACAGGAAAGAAACGTATTTTTCTTTCATCGACCTGCCACGACTGCACTCATCTGTAGGGAGTTTGTTTGACGGGAACTGCTTGCTATAAGAAGTCGGGTGTGTCCTTAGAAATGACCCTCAAGTTTATTTCGGGGATGCCTATACCTGCTTGTTGCTCTTGGCGGTTGCAAGTTTATGGGCATCTGCGTATAGCTCATTCCATGTATAGGTGTGCCTGTTGGGGACATGTACTTTTGTAAAGCCTACTGTATCATATTTGATACATTGAATATAGTGCCTCAAAAAAGGTAAAAAAACCCGTCAAAGCTTCATGGAAAAGCCGTTATTGCATATTTAACATGTTATAATGAAGTTACACTGAGTTACTGATTTAATCAAAGTAATTAATTATTTCAATTAAGAGTAATCAAGATATGTTCAAAATAAAATTTCACCTTTTTTTTCTTAAAATAATCTCTACAAGAAGAGTAAATATGGTGAGTGTTTTCTCACAATTTTTCTCAAGGCATAACGCCTTCTGGCTATTACAGGGTTCGGGTGACTGGTTGCGGGAGCGCGCGCCGCGTGTTCAATGTACTGCACAGATCTCAAACGAAATCGAATCCCACTTTATTCTGAAAGGGACCATGGCAACCAATTTTCAATCATGTGTGCTATGTGGGTTAGTTCTTGTGCGTTCGCAAACAAGTTGACGGAATTTTAGCGCATTCGGTCGAGCGCCTAATTAATATTTTTTTTAAACACGCGAGTGGCCTGAGAGTCGGTCAACACTGGCGCATCCGCGAGCTGTGACGTAAGAAGCAGCTTGCTGTGCGAGCGCCTGAATTCCGGCGAACGATATCGTTCCGTGGTCAGCTGCGCATGCAATCTAGCTCTTTCAGCTTTCTTCAGCTTGGCATTGAAACTCAACAATTTTCAGTGGCCGAAAGTTTGGTAGAAGACGACGGCTCCGCTCCATGTAGCACGTGACGTCATACACGCCATGGCAAAATGGCAGTCGCCGGCGGTGGGCGTGGTTTATGGCCGGCGACTTCTAGGGCTCATTTTACTTTGAAATATTCTTTTACTGTCCATTTTTCATAAATGCACAGGCCCAATTTCTGCTTCTATTTTTCGTTGAAAACCGCAAATTGTTGGTTGACCGTGTCATGGGCCCTTTAAAAAAAAAGGTAACTGGACGTTCATTTCAGGCAGCAACGACAGCAGCTTGACAACAGCCTCGCAATGCAACAGCAGCGTAATACTTGGCATGTTAGTGTCAGTAACAATGTTCTAGTCATGAAGAATTCTTGACCAGGGTGTCTCGTTGGAGCCAACGTATCGACAAGCAGACCGGTCTTTGTCAATGTAGCAACTGCTTAAAAAAAAAAAAAACAGTTGTTGCCTCGATAAAGACGAGTCTGCTTGTCCGAAACGTTGACTCCAGCGACACCACTGTTCAAGAATTTTTCATGTCTTCAAGCTTCCATCTTCCCCTGAGCTTTTGCAATATCTGTGTCAGTTTTAAGAAGAAAAAATTGGCCGCGTATCTGCGTGCTTCGCTGTTAATGTCGTCGAAAGACGATAGTCTTCTGCCGGCCGCACTACATGAGTCCTGGTCTCATCTACGGCTAACCGTGATGCTGTCCCAAGGCCACTGCCAGGTGGCAGCACCATATCGTCGGCAGAGGGCTTTTTCGTGCATAGCGTCGCATTTTCAGCGCAGCCTAAGAAACACTAGGGTGTTTAGAATTACGTATCTCTGTATTTTCTGGTAAAGAAACACACCACCTATACTTATGTATTGATGTTGCGCCTCAGATATGCGTAATATTTGCGTTTTGATCGACAATGTTAACAAGTATGAACGCAGCTACCAGTTCAATATGGCTGGGCGTTCAGCAAGTGCTCAAACTTTGGCCGGGTGGCTGAATCGTGTGACAGACAGACAGACAGACAGACAGACAGACAGACAGACAGACAGACAGACAGACAGACAGACAGACAGACAGACAGACAGACAGACAGACAGATCAAAATTTCTGCGTTCAAGTATCCCAAGAAAGACTATGGTCTTTAAAAAACATTGACATGGCAGAATTTCATGGGTTAGGTATGTTGTCCCTGTCGTGAGCTCTGTTGCTACTGAAGAAAGAATCGCTCATATAATTGTTAACGAAACCGAATGTTGCCGCTCGCTATGGTGTACGTGTATGGAGCAGAAGCCATATAAGTGCTTTCTTTGCATGTTTTGTGTTTTTAGCTTTCGTTAAGATTATGCAACCACCAGGTGCTGCACTTTAAGTGTAGATTTCCCCGTAAGAAGACTCCACATTTTCACGTTTACATGGACAACATAGACAAATAGCTGCTTTGCCTTGTTGTAGGAACTCGGCAGCCACGAGTCGAGTTGCGCAGCGATGTGGGCTTGTTCGTTGACCACCACTTAATGAAATCAGTGGCAGAAGGAACAAGTGGGTAGTGAGAAACAAAACATAGACTTCAGTATTTATTCACCGAATGTGACAAGTTAGCATGACAAAATAGCTATACCTGAGACCAATACTCGAGATAAGCTTTAAGGTTCCTAAAATACCGGTGTCCCAAGGCTAATGTCCTGTGATTGGCACATCTAAAGCAGATCCGGTGGTGCTTTGGTTTTTTACTTACAAGGTTGTCATGATAAAAAGTGTCATAAATAAGAGCTACCCAACGTGGCATAACAACTTCTCGTAGTTAAAGCGGTCTCAGTAAGCACGGCGTTGTGTCGAAAATATATCAGCGCAAAATGATCAAGTGCTTTCAAGTTTTCAAGCAAGACATGTATTTTCTGGACGCTGTCGAATATCCTGCCTGAGGGCCCTGCTGAAAAACGTTGCAGTGGTGGTCGTCAAAGAGCCCTGTGCTATAAAAAAAAGGGGGGGGGGGTTCGCTCCCAACATTGAAATACGTTCGCGGTTTGGGCAAATGAAGCCCAAATCACCCGCCACCAAAACAGCCTTACTTACCAACCACCAAAACAGCCTTTCCTTCGCCAGAGACCAGACTCACGAAGACGATGCTCCAGAGGTACCTCGCCAACCAATAGGAGAGTGTGGAAACGACGACGACGAAGCCGATCCACTGGGCCAAAATGTTTGCTAGGGGTACGTACCTCCAGCATCCGTAAAAGGCGAAGACGAGGGCAAAAAACAACGTCCACGGTGTGCGCATCTTGGGCCGGTGGTCACACAACGCCGATGTGACGTGGCAGGCGTTCGGCTTTCTTCCAGAAGAAACGAACCGCGTATCTGCCGAAGTATGTTAGCGGCTGACCATCCTCGAACTCGCATTTGGAGAAGGGAGGGAAAAGAGAATGCCAATATGGATGAGAAGGTTGGACTGCTGTACGGGGGGTCACACCATCATCGGTATAAGAGGGGTACAGAGATTGAAAGATAATGAGAGAAGAGAGATGGAAACGGGGGGGGGGGGCAAGAGGAGGAAAGTGTGCGAAGAATAACGAGGCGGTGCCCCTCCTTGACAACTGCTGTTTGAACTATATACACACAGCTATAGCGTTCAATTGCCAGTGTACTTCACGAAGTGTGTTGTCGCTCAGGAACTTCCTTAACGCCGCTGTGTAGAGGCGTAGAGAGAAAATAGTTTCGGGAGGATTGAACCACCCATTACGTGCCGTGTGTTCTTGCGTGCGTTTGTACGTGCACGTCTATGTTTTACAAATTTAAAAGTGAGAAATTTCGGGGGAAGGGGAAAACAACTTCCTCCACCTGTTTGCGCTAATGCCGTTGTGGGGCACTTCTTATTCATGAGGTCGGAGCGCCTCAGGATGCTATTGTCTGATACTCTTAAAATATTTACTCTACGACGACAACAACAACTTAGTGAAGCCAATCTTGCGAAAAAAAAGAAAGAAAAGGAAAACTTGGAAGATGAAGAGAGGACACACACCAAGGACGAAAGGGGCATACACGTAGTGTCCTGTCCTTTCTTCATTCTCAGTGTTTCCTTTGAGCGTCGAGGCATCAATACGCATCAATTAACCAAGTCACTAAAAAGCAACAGTTTTAGTGAGATTGAGTACATTCTGATTAGCAGAATCTGGGCCGACACGGTAGTTCAACAACACTAGTCTAACTAGACTTAAAGAAATATCTGTGGCACAACTGAGAATGAGTAAGAAAAACAGAGAAGACAGGAGAGGGCGCCAGACTTTCTACTTTCAGTTGAATTTCGCCACAAATACTTCGTTGAGCTATGCACTAACTCGTCCAACGTCTCTGCTGATGTCTAACTAGGCGCAAGTTCAGTAATAAGCCGCTATAACCTTGCATCGCGTAACAGCCGGCGAAACAAGCCGCTCTGAGCAAGCTGGCCATCGTTGCGCCTTTGACTGGACGATCGCCTAAAGGTTCAAAATTGTCCTTCACGTCCTTTCAGCTTATGTTATGCCGGTATCTGCACGTGGCCTTTGTACCAAGCTAGGCGCGCGCGCTCGTGTTTAGGATTCTCAATGTATTTAATTTTTTCCCTTTTACCGAGATAATACGAGATTGGTAAGCGCGAACTTCCTACGCCTCAGGGTGTATGGCGAAGAGACGGTTGGCAACGAAAGCTGTAGTTGTTGCTTCGTCTTTTACGGTGTTTTAAAGCAGCAACAACTTCGCAAATGTTTTATGCGCATATTTCATCGGTGTCTAGCGGTTCAGTAAAAAAACTACCGAGTTTAGAATTGCATGGGACACCAAATTGGTGTCGCTGGCGATTGCATGAAAAAAGTGGTTTTTGTGTGGGCTAGTTAAGGGCTAGTAAAATTAAGAATTGCTAAATGCTAATCCCCCGTCTTTTTACAGGCACAGTATGAGAATCGTTCACAATATGCAGTTTCCTGAGAGGTAAAAATGTTGCACCGCAGTTGCATATCTTTAGTGTATTTACGGCATGCGCTAAACATAATTATGCTGCTAGTAGAACGCGTTATACATTTGTCACACACGCCCTTCCGAAGTATCTCAAAAAAACACTATGTATTGGAAAATTTGGTGGTTGGACTGCATTTTAGAGATATGGCTTCAAATTATTCGGATTCTGCAAGATCGCACAAACCCGTAGATGCATTTTTTTTTACGTCATGCATTTGTCATGAACGTTTTGCAAGCCTCCTAAAGCTCGTCCTGAGACAACTACACTCATGTCAAGCTTTTACAAATAAGGTAAAAAAAAGACATCAAGTAAAAGGTTCCATTTATGTATTTTATGCATCCTCCACTTCGCAGCTCTTTCCCTTCCCAGAATCCTTTACATCTGACTTCTTTTTTGAAGTTTCTAAAACGTGCATAAACACCCGCAGGAGTACTGCACACTAGAAGGGGTCAGTAGGAACGCGTTACGCCGTACCTATTACAACAAAAAGGGCAAAGAGGAAATGGTGTGATCTCCATATAACGTACAGGGCTTTCTCGTTTGCCCGTGGCCTCATATAAGAACTCGCAAAGGGCGTCGCTAATATTTCCCATCAGCCACAAACGCCAATGTATGTATCTATATATATAGTAGCCCACTCAGTAGCGTGAGCATTTTTCCTTCTATTCCAAGCGCTAGAAAGTACGGAACAAAATATTTATGTTGCAGTTAATGCCGTCTCGTCGGCCTGGCAAACGTCATGCTCAAGTGCCGGTGGCCAGACTCATGCCTCGTGTCGTATCGATGAAGGAAGCTCCTGCTCGTATCCTATAATTACACCTGCGACGTGCGACTCGGTTCTTCGCCGTAAAACGCATACTTTATTACGCACGTGTCTGCCTACGACCAGTCTTCCACACGTGGCAGTAAATCTCCGTCGCGGTCATGGGTACGAAGTGCAAACAGCACGTGGTGCAAGGGCACCAGAATGTCGCCTCGATAAAGAGTGTTGATCTCAGTGGTGAAGGAACTCTGCAATAAACTCAGTTTTGCAAGGGAGTAAATTTTGTTTCGCCCTCGTGAGTTGGCTCGTTGCGTGGACGTGACATAAGATATTTGCCCTTTGCTTGGAGGACGCGGCCGTTTTAGGGTGTTACGTGAATAATTACAGCGAAGCGGCTATCTATCTATCTATCTATCTATCTATCTATCTATCTATCTATCTATCTATCTATCTATCTATCTATCTATCTATCTATCTATCTATCTATCTATCTATCTATCTATCTATCTATCTATCTATCTATCTATCTATCTATCTATCTATCTATCTATCTATCTATCTATCTTGCCGACTATGACTTTGTGCTCTCCTGGCCGTTTCGTTAATCGGATGTATACTAAACTTGGTGTGGCGTAACATGACCTTATTACGAACATAAATGACAGGTCATAACATGAAAATCATGACATGCATGTCATGAACAGCATGATTTACATTCCACGGCCTTGAGGCTCTTGCGGCCGTTCCGTTAACTTCATATATACCAAAATTGGTATGGCGTGACAAGAGGTCATGACAAACATAATGACCGGTCCTAACGTGTAAATCCTGACACGCATGTCATGTGCAGCATGATTTACATGACATGGTCGCGGGGCGCTCGCGGCTGTTTAAATGAATGGATATATAAGAAAACTGTTAGGACGAACATTTCTGTATGACGAACATACCTGACACGCGGTAACATGAAAATCATGACATGCATGTCATGTACGACATGGTTTACATGTCACGCTCATGGCGCACTCGCGGCCGTTTCGCTAAATTTGTATACACCAAAACTGGTGTGGTGCGATGTGCCTGTATAAAGAACATGAATAGCGGGTGGTAACATGGAAACCATGACATACATGTGATGTGTGTCTTGATTTGCATGCCACGCTCATGGTGCATTCGCGGCCGTTTCGCTTGCTTAATGTACACCAAACTGGTATTGCGCGATACGACTGTATGACGAACGTAAATGAGAGGTGGCAACATGAAAATCATGACATGCAAGTCATGCACGACATGATTTACATGCCACGCTCATGGTGCGCTCGCAGCCGTTTCACTAGATTGATATACACCAAAATTGGTATTGCGCGATGTGACTATTGTCACGAGGTCGTGACGTCGACGAAGGAAGCAGCCGGCGTGTCGAAGATGAAATTCTTTTATTTGGCCGAACTTGTGGCCGGGAAAAGGAAAGTCGAACTACAGCAATACACACTGTACACTGAAAGCGGCCAATAGAGCGTCGGCCATCGAAAAAATTGTTCGTGGCTGGGACGCACCGTCTTTTTATACATTACGCATCGAACTGTCCAGTCTTATCACTGGTGGTCGCGCAAGCTCCGGAATAATCTGGACTATTCGCCTCCTGCGCGCAATCTTAACGAAACGATCTGCTACAATCGCGAAGCTTCTCAAACACTGCGGCGCGGACAGCGTCGAGCGTTGATAACCGTCCTTGCGGGTCAAACCCGAATACGTCAAAATAAAACAAGAAGTGGGCGTGGCAATATGTCTTATTTGTTCTTGGAGGCCCCACGATATTTCTTCGGGAACAGCCGAAGTACATCCAATAATTAAGGTCTTCAATATTGCCAATTCACCCCGTCCCCGGTTCGGACAGCGACCACCCGAAATTGAAGATTTTATCGCTCGGCAGCGTCTACCGCCCAGGCGTCAGTCGCGTTCACCATCACCACGGTCGCCATCCTATTCGGGCAACAGGAGTCGGATGCCGCAAGGACGATCTCCGAGCCCTCACCTGGAAAACTGACGCCAGCGACCTTTCGAGGCGAGGCCGCTGATTATCGACGTGATGAAGACCTCGACCTCCAATCGACGAGACATCGGACCGACGGAAATTCGACGACGCATGTATCCCAGCCTGGCGACATTTCAATGGACATACCTGTGCTTATCGACGGTCGGAATGTAACTGCTCTAGTAGATACTGGCGCTGACTACTCGATTATTAGCGGAAAATTGGCCAGCCTACCGAAGAAAGTTATCATGCCTTGGACAGGGTCCCACGTACGCACTGCTGGAGGACATGTTGTCACGCCGCTTGGTGTGTGCACTGCGAGGCTACAAATACGAAGTTCCACGTTTTTGGTCAGCTCCCTCGTGCTACGCGAATGCTCCCGCGAATTAATTCTCGGAATGGACTTTCTTCGGGAATACGGTGCCATAATCGACCTACGCAGACGCTGCATTTCCTTTTCTACAGTCAAGGCTACGTCAAAGGACACATGCCGCCGTACAGCCGCCCTTCGTGTTTCCAACGACAGTGTAACAATACCACCTCGTGCAAGTATCATGGTTCAGGTGATTTCCGAAGGAACAAGTGACGGTGAAACACTGGCAGAGTGTAACGTCTCTCTGTTGCTCGCGCTTGGAATTTCTGTGGCACGAGGCATCGTTGACATTAGGAACGGTCAAGCCGAGGTCATGATCACGAATTTCACAAATGAGCATCGTCACCTCTTCCGTGGCACTGCCGTCGCCTACGCTGAAGCCTTGGAGGACGTCATTGAGTGTTTTACGTGCGAAGACAGTAGCCGCCATGGACAAGCCGTAGCAGATGTTGACATCAACAACGCACTGTCAGAAGAGCACAAGAAGGCCTTGCGAGAGCTACTCGCAATGAATGAATGAATGAATGAATGAATGAATGAATGAATGAATGAATGAATGAATGAATGAATGAATGAATGAATGTTTAAACTTCTATATTCCTGTGAATGGGCATTGCCAATTTCAGGTTTATGTGACTGGACATTACGCACAGAGTTATTTTGAAAGTACTCGGCGTCCGTGCGACTGCATTCCATGTGAATTATGGTGTTATGTAGCTGAACTGCGTTTTGTGTTGTTTTCCGTCTCTCTGTGTGAGTGGACTTAGTGCTTATGTGATTTTTGTGTGTGGCTTCACTGAATTACATGAACTCTCTTTAGGTGTTTGTGGTGCTCGACAGCTGACCCGCAGGTAGCGGGATCGAATGAAGGAAATTCTAGACGCCTAAAACACCGAAAGAAGAACGAAGAAGCCCAGGCAAAGAGCGTCTTTCCCTGTGCTTCGTCGTTCTTCTTTCAGTGTTTTAGGCGTCTAGAATTTCCCTCATTATGATGAACCAACTAGCCCAGCAACAAGTACTTATAAGTTAGCGGGATCGAATCCCGGTCGCGGCGGCCGGATTTTCGATGGAGGTGAAAATGCTTGAGGCTTGTTTGCTTACATTTAGGTGCATGTTAAGGAACCCTAGGTGGACGAAATTGCCGGAGCCCTCCACTACGGCGCCTCTCATAATCATATAGTGGTTTTGGGATGGTACACCCCTACAATTATAATATTCATTTAGGTGCGATTTATATAGTTTTTCTATGGCTGTGATTTTCGAAAATTCTGCATTCTGTGAAAAGGAGTAGCCAGCGCTGTATAATAGCGCCAATATCTCATAAACAACATATAGTTAATTAAATGAATGAATGAATGAATGAAACTCTGCAGGCTTCCTGTACGCCGACGCCGGCTTTGACGTCTCGTCACGGTACACCAATCACACGATGCTCTCCAAGAATGACCTAGGGTATTAGAAATTCAGGTAAGGTGGGAAATGTTCACAGGTATTAAGCGTGAACATTAACTTTGAGCTGTCGCATTGAATTAAGAAGTGGATTGTTATGATCTCACCTATAGGAAGCATGGAGTAGCTCCCGTTTCGGCCGTGTACCACCCACCATCATGTCCAGTGCTATTGCAATGATGAAGCAATGACGCGAATAAAAGATTGTTTCACTACAACGGGGGCTGATGCGATTGTTAAAATGTGCATGTCATGTCTTAATATGGAGTTGCATAGTAATATTTATCATGCTATTGTGTCTTGCTTAAAACAAAAAGAAAAACTTGAGGTCCAGGACAACGTATCCACCTGTAGCAATTGCCACACTAGATGTATGTCGTAAAATTGTGCGCTCATAATGTGTAATAACTTAGAATGGGTTAAACTCTCTACTCGTCGCAAATGAAAACCGCGTTGATACGCTTTTTAACATTTATTCAGGCGAAAGCCTTCGATGCCTCATAAAACGCGTAAAGTGACTGTCGACGTCAACACGAGGGATAAAAATAAGTCATCACGTCACGACATCATTATACAAAGTCATCATGACGTCACGTGTCACCAAAATTTGTGACGTCATCACGACGTTATTATTTGACGTCACACAACTTTACTTCGCACGATAACATATCAAAGGACACCGTCGTATGTCTAAGGTGGCCTCGCCACGGTGGTCTAGTGGTTATGGTCCTTGACTGCTGATCCGAAGGTCGCGGGATCGAATCCCGGCCGCGGCGCTGCATGGCTGCATTTTCGACGGAGGCGAAACAGGCACACTATGGGAAGGGAGAACAAAGCAAACTAAGAAACAAAGAGTACACATGTTGTCAAAAGGTGTCGACAACTGTGTTCACGTGCCCTTCACAATGCTGTCTTCGTGTTCATGAATATTCCCGTTGAGGGTTGTGTTTATTTCTTTATTCGCATGAAACAACAAACGTTATGAATACTGAACCAAAATGACTCTAAAGATCCTTCCTTCAAGACTATTGCTGCGAGAACAAAGGCAGCAAGTGCAGAGTAGCAAACAGTGCACTAGCCCGGCTGACCTCCTTGCCTTTTCCCTATCTGCCCTCACTATTTCTCTACTACAAGTCAACGATTACACGGCTAACAGCGCTGTACATCAGCACTGAAACACAACACGTAAGTCCAGGCTGTGCCAGACTTGTGCACTTCCAGTTGCACACCGCAACACAGCACCTTGCTAGCAACACTGGTGCAGCCGTAATTATTACGCGGTAACCCTGTAATCCACAAACGGTATAATGTAAACACAAACCCTCTAAGAGTTGCTATCTCGATGTCCATTTGAACTAAGCTTTCTAGCCCTTGGCGACCTGGACAGAATCCTTATTTGCAGTTTTTGGGTGACACTAATATGTCATGCGCAGTACACACTTCTAGTAGCACCCTGCGTCAAAAGACTGTCTTAGCAACCGCGGTGCAGCCGTAAAGTTCTCGCGCTAACCCTGTAATCCACAAACGGTAAGAAGTTTACGGACACACTCTCTGAGCATTGCTTTCTTGATGTCCATTTGAGCTAAGCTTTCTAGCCCTTTGGCGACCTTGACAACAACTTCATTTGCAGGTTTCGGGTGAGATTAATGACGAAGTCGGCGACCTCACTAGGTAGGGACATGATCAGTAGCGGGTAGACTCTATCTAGTCCCCAGGGTGAGTGGTAGTGAGTCTTTGGGTTTGTCTCCGTGACTGCCCTCTCCAGAACGTCGACGCACTCCTCGGGATCCTCCCTTATGAGAAGCTGGGTGAACTTGTCCATCGCCCTTACGGCACCGTCGATTTCTTCTTCGGTGTAGTCGGCGATGACTTCCGGCGCCTGCTGCCGCAACTCCCGCATCAACTGTTCCTTGGGAACGTTGTACATCTGGACGATTGAAGTCCTTTATATCCGAAAGAAAAGAAGAAATAAGGATTTATGAGAAAGTGGAAGAAGTGTACGCACATTATGGCTTCACTGACCGCTTTGATATTGAATTGAGTTGGCTTTATAGAGCACTGCACGCACGCCGCAATGTTTATTGCAGCAGCCAAGCAATTCTTAGGAAATTTTATTAGCAGATATTTGAGAAATGGTCGAAGCCCGTAGGTATTCCTCCGTAAATATTCACTACTCCTCGGCCGCGAAAACAACATGCAAGAAAGGCAATATTTAAATAATTAACCAGTAAACATTCTAAGTAGTCCGCGCATTTTGATTTCTGACATGTGCAATGAACTCTTTTATTGCGATAGCAATTATATGGACATTCTCGGCTGGTTTTTGCCGTCACTGTCCCCATCGTGTCCCGTATATGTATATGTATGTATATATACAAGGTGTTTCAAGAAATGTGTTCGGAATCTTAAAAAAATAGGGAAATGCGCTGTCCGATTCCTTCACATTTACTTCTTCTGTAGCCGCAGGCACCTTACGATGGCTAAAGACATCATGTGGCACAGTACAAGGCACAGAGGCCAGGTAGAAATAAGCGCGTGATTGAGATCAGCTACGCCAGGTGCCTCAAGGATTCCAGCTGCTCACAGTGTTCCAGTTAACTTAGTCAATTTATTCTCACTTATTATCCTGACAGTTAACTGGCCCTCATCTAAGTGCTTTTGTGCTCCGCTATTATATGTGTCCCATGTAACTGTTAACTTGAACCAGAATCATCAGTTTCATATCAGTTTGCCGAAGCGGATCTCAGAGGCCAAGTAGAAAGAAGCGTGTGGTTCAAATCTGCTCCGCTAGGTGCCGCAACGATCTCAACTGCTCGTAATATTTCAGTGAACTCAATCTTCATTAATTCTTTTGGCAGTTAAGTGGCCCTTATCTTAAATAAGGTTACGCTCCGATATCACATGCATCTAATATAACTGTTAACTAGAGCTAGAACCATCAATTTCTATTTTTAGAAGATTTTTGTGAATATTCGGGACACCTGAACTAAGTTCTCGACCGGATATGCTTGGAAGAAAAAAGAATGGCACTCTGTGCTCGTACCACGTAAAAAATTGAAGTCTGCCGTTCTAATGGTCTCTGTGCTTGAGATTCTAAGTGTGTGCTTACCTGTAAGCGGATGGCTCCACGGTGACTACGTCTACGCCCCTAATGTTACATTCTCGACGGAAAGCGTCCATCATCGAGACGACGGCGTGCTTCGTCATGCAGTACGGCGCCACCATGGGAACTGTGAAATGGCCTGGCGGGAAGAATCCGAGTCGAAAAAGCAGTGAAAGAATTGCCGCATGATGTTTACAGTATATTTACATGAGTCTTCCTATGCAACATATAATCAACATGCTATACAGCTTTTGACTTGTGACCATAGCCTTCTTCTCTGCTCTTATTTATGTATTGTTAAAGAGAGACTACTTGGAAATTTACGGTCTTGATTCGTTATTCTTTGCTGTCGCTATGCGTTATGTCATTTTTCAATGACTTAACAGTACGCGATGTAAACTTCTTTTTGGCCTACAGTTGGCGTTTAGTGTAACTTATAATAATAGCATAATATATCTAAGAATAAGAAGAGCACCGCAGCTGACAACATTTGGTGTCTGTCCATGTCACTGCCAGACAGGCATATATGATGATCTATTCATGCAATCATACTTTTTTTAATGGTACAGATTCAATGCTAAAACCAGTTCGAGTTCTGTGCTCAGTACAGCGCATAAATGTGTCACTTTGTATGTAGTCATACAGGACTACTTATTAAGGTGAAAGCCTAGTCGGAGCTTGGGTTGATATCATCTACTTAACGTATGCAAAGTGACTAGAAGTGCTAATTAGTGTATAAGGTGAATCGAATTTGAGTTAAGAGGCATTAGAGATAATCAAGGGGAAATCACGTGTGAATTAACGTTAATTAAAGGCGGATGAATTATGAATTAACAGAAAATGCAATGGTAAGGAGGCTCAAACTGAATTACGGTTTTATCAAATGTGAATCAACACCTCTTCGATCAGCCCTCAGCGCGTACAATGCGTGGTTACGTCTAGGCGACCAAAAGAGGACCAGTGATGGAAAGTAACAATGCAATTGACTGCGAATGCCCATTAACTTATGTGTTTCGCGAGAGCATAGGCTTCTGCATGTGCTTTCCTTAACGTTAGCTAAGGGAGTGTAAACTTCTTCATTTACTTCAGTGGTTCGCAAATGGAGGAGCGGACCCCAGGGGGTCCGCGAAACCCATCCCAAGAAAAAAAAATTGAACAGCTCCTCTTCGCGCACACCGATGAATCAGCGAAGCTGGTGGCGTTCCCTTCGTCAGGCTAACGCATTTCTATGTTTGGCAAGTCTTTCAGGTATGTTGTATCACTGCTTTTTTGTTAAATACTCTTTCTTAAGCTTTGAGGTGGTAGTATAGCCACCACCTTTTTTAACCATAAAGTGTCACGTGACAGTGGTGTGACTATGGTAATGCGCACGCCATTTGTTGGGCTAGCTGTTGCCTTGTCCCTTTTTAGCGGTAGCGGGACCTATCCAATTTCAGTGGCACATACTCGTTTATGATGATGATAGTTTTCTGACAGGCCGCACAGCTTTCTGTGGCACATACCCGTTTGTAGGTCTAACTGTTGTCTTCATTTTTAGTGGACCAGGGGTGAGTAGTGGGATTTACCTAATGTGTGTGGCGCATACCCGTTTATGATGCCCACAAGCGTTTCCACGGATCCCGGACATGAAAGGATAGACCAGGAAGAGCTTCACTAGTAAAAACGCGTTTTCTGGAGGCACACTGTTCTGTGACAGCGAGCCATTCTGATTTTTGGTATGCTTCACAGCATAGAAATTTTGCATTCCGGCGGAGCCGACATGTTTTTCCTTTTCCGTCAAATGTCTGCAAAGCTTTTGCTGCGGTTTTCTACGACATATGCACGCCGGAATACTATTCCTAGGCGTGCATGTATGTATGAAGAGCAAACATAGTTAGAAACAGGTTCTATGTGGCTGCAAACCACACAAGGTATTGACAAGCTTGATGGATCGAATTGGAGTGGCACATTAGTTGGACTATTCTTTGCCATGGTGAAATAAAAGGCACCTATTTCACTTGTTAAAATGGCTGATTGGGCGAGATCTCAAGTACCTATTTCACGCTGCATGTTTTGTTATTTATGACCCCTCCCCCTTTCCCTCACTGCAAGGGGTCCCTCATCACTTCCAGTGGTAGACAAGGGGTCTCTGAAACATCCATTGTTGAGAACCATCAATTTAGTGCATGGGTCTCACTCTCTTAAACAAAAGCAATACTTTCTCAACTGTTTCTATGTGACATACAACGTTTCTGCATGTTTTAACGTGAGTCACATGCACCATCAGCGAAACGACAACGATTTCAATGTGATAAAATAGCAATGTCATTTGCAAACCTAGCGGACTGGCGAGCGCGACCACTCTGCCCCGGCTCTTCTTCAGCAGAGGCAGGAACTTTTTGATGACGCGAAGAGCACCGAGAACGTTGACGTCGAAAACCTTGGCGACCGTTTCCGTGGTCAGCCATTCGAGGAGGCCACCGGCTCCTATTCCAGCGTTCGCGACCACCGACCAAAGCACTGCAACGAAAACACACATCACTCGATTCAGAGGAAATACCGAAAAAAAAGAACGATTTTTCTCGCTGTGTAGAGTAAGTGACGTATCTTTGTCGCTTTCAATATCGGTGACATGACTTTCGAGTTGCTCGCGTTATTACAGTGTTTGTAATAAAGTGCCGATTGGCCTTACGGTGGAACGGTGGTGGCACCGTATGTACAAACTACACGGACAAACTCCGTACCATAGATATAAGACACGGTAGGTACGAGCGCCACGCGAAGCAGGCGCAGAAACAACGTGTTCACTAGGCAGTTTTTTTAAGAAAAAAACTGCCTAGTGATTCTGCTAGTTCACTGCTGCGAACTGCCTGGTTCACCATGCAGCTTTTTTTAAAGAAAAAAAATGCCCAGGGAACACGCAGTTTCATGCACGTGGTTTCCACTGTTTGCCTCCGCTGTCTTGCAATATGCTCTCATCGCGGCACTGAAAACACACAGGAAATGCTTCAGCTTCGTGGTTAAAGCTGCGAACGTTTCCATATCTCCCTATTAATCATAGAAAAATACCGACGTCTAATGATTTGTCGGGAGAATTGCGAACGCGCGAAATAACCACTGCAAGCTTCATAATGGTAGACTATAATACTACCATGTCTTCCTTCACTGACATTGGGACGTTCGCTTCACTGGCTTTGGGTTTTGGGACGTTAAACCCCAGATATTAACATTATGATTAATCCTTCACTGACTAGCCGGCGCAACTTGAACGTAACTCGAGGGGGCGCCGGCCGAATGCGTAATGGTTTTTTTTTATTTGTTTTCATTACTTAGTTTTGTCGCCACTTGCTATCTCTTTTCTCTGTCAGCTTACCGCAACCTGCCAAGTAAAAGAGCTGTGAGCAGCGGCATAAGTGCACAAAGAGAGAAGGAAGGAGGAGGAAAAATCAGGGACCCTAGCCAGTCTTGGCGCCGGTTTCATACCTATACACTCTTAAACACCCGCTCATTATACCCTATTGTGAAGTGGCGTACTTTTGACGAGGACAGAGCGGGCAAGAAAGACACGGCACTCGCTACCCCTTTGTGCCCTTTGTCCTTGTCAAAAGTGCGCTACTTCACCACGCAACTGTTTTTAAAGATCAGCCACCAACTAGCCCAGCTTTCAACCCTATCAAACATGCAATCTTTAAACATAAAAAAAAAAATTGTGGCAACTTCCCACTAATGGTACCACGACTGAAGGAAAAGGTGCAGCTGGGTGGCCTTCTTTTTTTTCTCCTTATTTTTTGTTTCTTTCTTCTGCTCTTTCTTTCTCTTTCTCTGTTTCTTTTATCTCTTTTTTTGTATCTGTTGCATTCTAGTTTTTCTTTATATTTCTTTGTTTATCTCTCTATTTCTTTCTCTAGCTGTATGTCTGTATTCGCTTGCTTTCTCTTTCTCTCTCTATTTCTCTTTCTTTCTCTCTATTTTCACTTTCTTTCACATGTTTCACGTGCTCCCCTTCGCCGAGCAGAGTTTTCGTTTAACGCTCGCACCTGCCGTACTCCGTAGTGGGGCTTGTTCAATTCCTGTGGCGCATATCCACCTGCGGGGTATTTTTTTTTATGCAACACCGCACAAACTACAGCAAGCGACAGCAGCTTCGCTGTCAATATAGTAGCTAAGCCCAAGTTTGAGCTGTTGCGCCCGCATGCCTCCCATATATGGTTCTTACAATTGCATTTTCTGCATGAACTGATAGTGTTTTGAGGTCTGGAAAAATGCTGATCTCTGTAGCCGACAAAGGAACGCGCCGCATCGTCGTAGAGGGGGGTGGGGCATTCATATCTTCTCGAGATATTAGTACCCAAACCATCGAGCGTCAGGTCGGGCTGCCTCTCTCCCAATGAGAAAAAGTCGGTCGGTGTTCTGCGGCAATTGGGAATCTAACCAAGTACCTTGCGAGGCAGAAGCGCACAGGTTCTGAGCTGCGATTATTGATGGAAAAGTTATGAAATTACTGCACGTAGTTAGGTTGGCGTGGTGTAAGATGTATGGGATAAATGTATACCGAAGTAAGTAAATGTATTACCGACGTATTACCGAAGACTGCCAAGAAATATAAATGAAAGGGTTGCAAAGAAATAATTTCTTCGGAATCGAACGTTCCACTCCTTTTTTCTGTTACAAAAGTAACGAAAACCACAGTGAATTTCTCTATGCAAGTGGCATACTTAGAATTCTTAGCAATGTTCAAAACATCAAGCTATATATATATATATATATATATATATATATATATATATATATATATATGCATGCTGTGTGTGTGTCAACCAGGCGATGTTTGTTACTCTTACACGTGAACACGACTCACCTCTGTTGCCTAGTTGTTTGTTAATTGTATCCAGGGCGTCGTCCACTTGTTTCTGGTCTGTGACGTCTAGTTGCAAAACATTTACATTCGAATGAAGCTTAAGCTTCTCCGCTCCATCACTGTTGGAGCTCAGGCAGCCGGCGAACACCATGAACCCTTTACGCGACAGTCGCTTCGCGAGCCGGTGGCCGAAGCCTGTGTCGCAACCTGTGGAAAGAGGCAAATCAATCAATCAATCAATCAATCAATCAATCAATCAATCAATCAATCAATCAATCAATCAATCAATCAATCAATCAATCAATCAATCAATCAATCAGAAGTGTGCAATGAGGGTCTCAATGAACAAGACGGCAGCGGGACCCTCGGTCAAAGCTACACTTACATATTGGAAATATTATCAGCAGTGCAAAAAATATACCGTATTTATTCCAATCTAAGCCAATGTTCTTTTTTTCGAAAAAAAAAAACGATGTGCGAAAGGGGGGGGAGGGGTCGGCTTAGGTTCGAGTACAATGATTAAGGTTTCTTTCTTTTTTTGGCCTTGCGAATTTAGGGGGTCGGCTTAGAATCGGGGCTGGCCTAGATGCGAGTAAACACGGTAACCTGTTCATAACAATAAGCCGCCACGGTGGTCTATTGGTTGTGGTGCTCGACTGCTGACCCGCAGGTCGCAGGATCGAATCCCGGCCGCGGCGGCCGCATTTTCGATGGAGGCGAAAATACTTGAGTCCCGTGTACTTAGATTTAGGTGCACACTAAACTACACCAGATGGTCAAAATTTCCGGAGCCCTCCACTACGGCACCTCTCGTAATCAAATCGTCGTTTTTTGACGTTAAACCTCAACTATTATTATTATATCTTCATAACAACAAAAGAATGTAGGTACATGAAATGACACTTCTCGTCGGTATATGTTCAGAATTGTATGATCTTGTGATCGTGTTTGATGTTATGTGTAATTACTTGTCAGTGTATTTTCCCGTGTATGTCAAGCCATACAGAATATCGGAGTTTGGACGCCTACATGTGATATTATTATCCAATTTGAAGTTGTGCCCGACTACTCGTGAATCAGGTGGGGTTCGATTGTACTGTATTTCCACATCTTGTGTTCGACTGCATATCATTTCGTGCCCCTTTTATTATTATATTTTATTGCATATTTTGTCTGCTAGCCGAGAACGAGTAGCCGATGCCACCACAAAGGCACCGACCTCTCCTATGCTACATTTCAATAAAAAAAAAACTCTTCTTATAGAGATAAAACGCCAGTACAAGAGCTACAAGTAAAGTTTGCGCTGGAAATAGATAACCAAAGGCGACAAAACGAAAAGCCGCAGTGACAGTTTGGAATTCGTTGTTGGTCTAGTTGGTGCATTGCATCAAGGAAATATACTCAGCCGAAAACTGACAAACACAGGAAACGGTGAAGGAGACAGGCCGCTTGCTGTCTCCCACCCGTCCTTCCTGTCTCCTTCAAGTAGTCTAGCCGCTTTCCTGTCTCCTTCACCGTTTCCTGTGTTCCGTCTATCGGCTAGGTATATTTCCTTGACACTCCGGAATTTCACCTTCATTAATGGCTCCACTTGTGAGGCAGCGCTCGTACCGTCGGCTTGCCGTGTTTTTGCTCCCGCACTTATCATAGATATCTTTATTTGGTTTCCTATTTAATTATCCCCCTTTGACATTGCAATTTCCTGTGCAAGTGCCCCTACATGTCGTCCACCTGAAGAGACTGCGGGGATGTCTGTCAGATGATTTTTCGAAAACCCAGTGCTAGAATAGAAAGTAAAGAAAGACAGAAAAAAAAGAAGACAGCTGGTATGCGAATGCTGTAGATGTCGGCTACACATTTGTCCATTCACCGCAGAGCACTGTGTATGCATATTTCGGCGCTTTACGAGCAGATATATTGTGAGCATGATATATATTCACCCTTTCCGTCGGTGAGATCCCAGCCCACAACGTTCGAAGGTTGGGGGTTCGGATACCGTCGACGGAAAGGGTGATTTTTAGTCCACTTCAGTTTCTTTCAATTTAAGTGAGAATCATTCCAATACAGTTAAGAAACTACAAATAATGTCCCGCATACCTTTCCTTGACTAAGTTGTCTGTCGGCTTCATTAGTTGAATATAACACTAGGAAACGAGCCCCTCAAACAATTCCCCTGCTTTCGTGCCTTAGTGCATGTATGTTTATGATTTGTGCACTCTCTCCCAACCACATAGGCGGAGAAGGAGAGGGGAGAGGTGCGAAAACGGGGCAGAGAAGGAAGGACGTGGCTGGACATTAAGGTAAGCTGGCGTGCCGAATTGGGTGAGTAAAGCAGAAACATATGAATAAAAGAAGGAAAACAAAGGGAACGCAAGTGCCTCCCCCCCCCCCCCGCTCTATCTCTGTTTTCGCACTTGCCACTCTCCTCCACCTTTGTGATTGGGGGAGAGTGTACGAAGCATACACATAGAGACGATCAAGTCAGCCTTTTTAAAGGCACCTGCTGCCTTTAAAAAGAGAATACGTGTTCTCCAGACGCCGGCTCCAGCTACAACCCCAGTTCAAAAATATTCAACTTGACGAGCCTAAACCTTCAACTAAAGTGAATGTACTAGTCGGTGACAGTAACACACGCGTCGTGACATTGCCGGCAAACTGCAATGCGCTTGAAGGTTAAGGTAGCACAACATACGTGGTAATCCAGAGCTGGCACAAAACAGTCAAGCGTTGTCGCTCAAAGGATTTCTGCTGATTTACACGAACACACACACACGCATACACACGCCTACCCCACCCGTCCCGCACGAAATGGTTGAAAGTGCTTATATAGAATACGTCATAAAATTCACTCCTCAGTCGACTTACTCGAACTCAGTCCGACCTATAAGCCTTTGTCTGAGAGACTGCGGCTGAGCGAAATTTTCTTGAGTGTGAGTCCAAGTGAGAAAGGTATTATTAGCACAAGAGCAATAGTGAGTCTGAGTCAGAATTGTAAGCCCAGCCGAGGTAAATAAAGGTAATTACGATTCACGAGTCATTTCCGTGAACCTTAGTGTGTGTGATACCTGATCTAGTAGAATTTTTGATACATGTGAAAGTACGTCTACATGCATGAATACTTCACAGAGATAATATACTTGCCTGTGATGAGCACAGCCTTGCCTTCTCCACACACTTGTGTAACAAAAGCACTCGACACGAGACCCGCCATTTTGTAGGAGATCAGGAGAGCCAGCCACACCGATCCAACGATCATAGAGAGCTCGCGCAGCGGTGTCAGGTAGCTCCACAGGTTCCACAACGCGAACAGGAACGCGAAGAACCACGTCCACGAAGTCCTCATTTTAGCCCCGATGTAAAGCTCTTTCCTGGATAAAACGGATGCGGAACCCACAACCTCCCACAACCGACTCACTATGTGCGATCACTCCCGGCGAACTCCCGGCAGAGTGACGTTTGCGCTTCCTTAAAATCGTAACACGGTGACAAGCCTGACGAGATTGGCGCACAATGGATGAAACGCAGTCGGTCCAAGCTGTCCAGACGTTGCCACACACGCACGCACGCACACACACACACGCACGTGTTCACTTCGCGTCGCAGTCCGCCGGCAGCGTAGATGTTTCCGGGAAAAATTGTTTTCTCAGCTGTTATCCATCAAAAGCGGAGCTCAGTGGCTGTTTTGTGTTTCCTTCAGTGAAACGGGGCGCAGCGGCGGAAGCGTACACCTTATCGAAACTGTTGGACGTTGAGTGTTTTTCGCCGCGGTACAACGACGTCCTCTGTAAGAGACGCGCTTGCAGCCCCTATATAGCGTCGAGTGCGTCGTAAGACGAGAGGGAGAGAGTGGCTGCCAATACAGCTAGCTATCTCTTTCGCAAGATTCAAGCGGGGAATGACAGCGACAGAGGGAGGCCGCCTGGAAACATGAGCTGTGAGGCGAGACGCCGTAGGACATCCGCCGTCGGAGATGCGCATAGATTTGAGAAGTCCGCTGATAAGGGGTGGTCATGTGACCACATGGAGGGTGAAATAGAGGGAAACGTCCTTTGATTCTATCGCTGTATGACAACGAGAAGGACAAAAGAAAGCGGATGCCTGATAGGGAAACGCAAGCAGCACCGAATACGGAAGCACGGTGTGCCAATCGTAAATAACTCGGCTTGCCCTTGCCACCGACAGGCAATGAGGCTTTCGCTTGCTTCTTATGTAACACTTGAGCGCTCATGCTTGGGATAAATGTTGGCACGTGCAGTGAGAATACAACTAGCCATGTGTGTGTGTGTCTGTTTGTGTGTGTGAGAGAGAGAGAGAGAGAGAGAGAGAGGGAGAGAGAGACGATTAAAGAGAGAAAGGGGAGGAACAAAACCTTTCAAGAGGGAAACTCGGGACAAGGCTTTCGCAAGTGCCTCGCCGGTTTCACGGTTGAAGGTTTGACCCTGATAAATGAAACCCAGCTCACGCCGTCCGCTTCATCGACGTGGAAAGTGACCCAGCATAATGCATTTCATCGGTGTCAGGGTCTCGGTGCAGTGCGGTCGAGACCTGAAATCGAGGAAACATTTTTTTTTGCAACCATATGCTTCCTGCACTGAGACTGAATGGCTGATTTCAGGCATTATTGTGGAGATGAAAATTGTATCTCTTTTAATTCGATTAGGGGTAGAATTATTGTTGTAAGTTTTCCTTTTTATATTCAGTTCGCAAAGCTGGGAGATGAATACTTGGAATTGTTCTGTCACAGGGAAATATCAGGCTTGCTGAGGTTTGACGTCACAAAAGCACTATATGATTGATATAAGCGGTAGTGGAGGTCTCTAGGAATTTCGACCAGGGTTCTTTAACATGCGCCTAAACCTAAACAAACGGGCCTCCATCGAAACGCGGCCGCCGCTACTGGGATTTGCTACCGCGACCTTCGAGTCAGCAGTCGAGGACTATATAGCACCGCGGCAGGTCACAAAGAAAGCTTAATAACCGTGATCCTGTGAAATGAACGATAAATAATAAACAAGTTTGTTTGGTTATCTGCTGATTTCAAGGCCAATTTTTTTAATCAAAATGTGTTCTAAATATTCACAACAATTAAAAGTATGTCAGCATCTGTCAATCACAAATATTTTGGGAAGGAAAAGACAGATGTGAAATTTTGGATTCGCTTGAAGCACAATTCACTTTGCATTAGAGGCAGGCCCGTAGCCAGGAATTTTTTTTTGGGGGGGGGAGGGGGGGGAGGGCGCTTGCTGCAAATCTTGAGAATTTGAGAAAAACACCTATTTTCATTATGAATTTTTCGTAAAAACACCTACTTCACCAAAATTTCGGAGGGGGCTGGGCCCCTAGCCCCCCCCCCCTCCTGGCTACGGGCCTGATTAGAGGTAACATATAGACTAAAACAATGAGAAGCCCTCGCTTTCTTGATGGACATGGTGTTTGGGCGCCAGGGTGTCTCAAGGACATTATGCTAGTAAATTACTCCGGAAACGGTGAAGTGGTCGCTCTTGCCACGACGGGTAGCGTTGTGAGCGATAAAACTTGTTACAACTCTTATAAACCAGAGGCAATGGTGCGCGAATGCTCCCACAAGTGTTTGTCGTAAGGCTGTAGAATTTTCATGGCGTATGACTGGGTCTAGTTGATGGAGTATCAGTTAAAAAGAAAACCCAGCATTCGAAATTAGCCAAAAACACAACATCGCTCCATTGGAAAAAAAAAAAAACCTTCCGTCAATGAAATCAAGAGTTCGACGAAAACTCGTCTGGTCGGGAACAGTCATGGTCAAAAGTAAGAAGACGCCGACGAAGAACTTAAAAAATAATAACAAAGACGTTTCGGCTCCCGTACGGGGGCCTTGTTCACAAAATTTGTGAACAAAATCTGTGAAATTCTGTGAACAAGGCCCCCGTACGGGAGCCGAAACGTCTTTGTTATTATTTTTTAAGATTTTGGTCGGCGTCTTCTTACTTTTGACCAAAACCTTCCGTCGTTACAGCAGTCCATAAAAGTGACAAAATTTTGAAATAAGTGTCATCACACTGACATCATTCTGACATTTCGACGTCTAGAAAGAAGGGCATATCATCTGCCGAGGTAACTTACGGCGGTTGCGCTGCTCGGCTGCCGACCCGAAAAACGCCGGTTCGATCCCTGCCGCGGGGGACGCATACCGATGGAGGCGATATGCTAGAGGTTCGTGTAGTATGTGATGTCAGTGCACATTAGGTAAAGTGGAGTGGTGGAAACTAAGTGGAGCCCTCCACTACGGCGTCTCTCACAACCTGAGACGCTCTGGGACGCTAAACGCCATAAGCAAACCAGCCAGAAAGGAAGACGTAGTTGGTGTTATTGTTCCGAAATAAAATCCTACCCCTTCTGATGCACGAATGAAAGCGAAATCTGTGAAAGAGTACTAATAAGATGGGTTCAACTTTGCTCCTTAGTCGACTTCTCTTCCTGCTGCATTGCTCAGCTATGTACAAAAATATGAAATGACTATTTACAAGCACTCGACAAACAACGACAGCAACGATTTCACACCTAAGTGAACGGACTAAAATTCAAATTTTCTGTGTCACGAACGTACCTATGATCAGTGCAACAGCAGCGAAAGTAGAAGAATTTTTAGTGAAAAAGCTGGCCGACAAATAGTTCAATCGTTGAATTGACATTGAGTATAGAACAATGGTGCTTTTTAAAGTCTTTTTTGAGGTATTGGTATCGCAGTTTCGTATTTTTCCTATTATTTTTGGTATAATTTCTCAGTTTTTATTTGTTTTATTCAATTTATTGATAGTTCTAATGATTTTATAATGTTTATTGCGCTGCACAATAGTTTCCCTATATTTTATTTTATGATTATCGCGACGTATGAAAAAGATAAAAATCAAGGGTTCGAACCAAAATCGAACCCACCTATTCTGTGTTGTACCGCATGACCACGCCAGTGCCTGAAACTGCTTCGTAAGAAAACGCATTACAGGCGTGACGTATAAGAGCAGTCGCATTATTACATGTAATACTGTGCGGCAGAAGCTTGGAATCGTACCAGGCGTCACACCATGTGATATTCGCAACGAGTAGATGGTTTAGAGGCCACCCCCATTCATTCATTCATTCATTCATTCATTCATTCATTCATTCATTCATTCGTTCGTTCGTTCGTTCGTTCGTTCGTTTGTTCGTTTGTTCGTTCGTTCGTTCGTTCAGTCGGTCGGTCGGATTTTATTTTCGCTTTAGACAATAATTGTTGCTGCGAAAATAGGGGGCCAGAGAAAAAAAAACTGCGTTTTCGCAGCTGCACTTAGCTCCATTACAAAGCGCTCAGACATGTTTGATCATAATCAGCTGCAAACGCACCAACAAAGAGAGCAGCTGCGTAGGTTCGCTTATTGCCTTACGGGCGCGTAGTGGGCCCTTCGCTGATTCGCGAAAGGAAGAGTTATGACGTAGTGGGCACTTCGCAGTTGTACTTGCGGCAGGCATTGAGGACAGTTTGAAAGGGCCAATGTTACTTGCGCGCACGCTTCTTTCCTTGCAGCATGGTTGAGGTGTCCAACGAGAAGCGAAGCGTGGCAAGCGAATGAGAAGGCTATACGAACGGGGCCCGACTGCTCTATCGCTTTCTACTCTTGGAGGCGAAGCTCAAGCGTCCTCTATGTTTTTTTTAAAGACGATAGTCTTTCTTGGGGAACTTAAACGCAGAAATTTTGGTCTGTCTTTCTGTCTGTCTTTCTGTTTGTCGGCACGTCACTCGATTCAGCCACCCGGCCAAAGTTGAACCACTTGCCCAAGGGCCAGCCATCTCGAACGGCTGACTAGGTTCATACTTGTGTACATTGTTGATCAAAAAGCAAACATTACGCATATCTGAGGCGCAACATCACTAGGCATGTATTAGGTGGTGTGTTCCTTTAATAGAAAATACATAGATACGTAATTCTAGAGACCCTAGTTTCTTAAGCTGCGCTGAAAATGCGACTGCGCTGAAACTTGCCTTCCTCCGTGCCCTCTGCACGAACTCATTGTTGTGTTTCGGTTTCGCTTCAGTATTGCACTGTACGAATGCCATGGGGCGCCGCTCTGGCATTCCTGTTTTACCCAGGCGACGTGTAAATAAAAGAGTGTGTGGAGAGTACTCGTTGAGTGCGGACGTTTCTTCTGCTTCGGCGCTTCGCGCCAAACCGCGTGTTCGGGCTGGCTGGCGTCCCCGCCGGTCGCGTTGGTCACCGCCGGTCTTCGCCTGCTGGTGCGCCGGGACTACCAGCCCGCAACACAGCACTCCCGACGTATTTTTTCCCGACGTATTGCCAGATGGCATCCACATCTCACGCAGCGTCTCTTCCATCGTCTTCAGACGACATTTGCAGCAAAGCACGCAGATACGCGGCCATTTTTTCTTGCCTTTTTTTAAGCCTCAGGCCAGGGCATGAGTCTTTCAAGCACAAGGTGAGAGAGAGAATAAACGTTTATTTTCAGCAGGCGCACTGTGCGCCCCAGGTGGGCGACCTCCTTATTCCAGGTAGCCGAAATTGTTTTATTTTGATATTAACCGCTCGCTACGAAATGCATCCTGAAGTTTGTCGTGTCGTGAAAGCTATGAAATAGTGGTCGTGGTTAGAGATGGTTAAAGACTGCCTGCGTGTGCCCTTTCCGATACAATATGGCAATGCAATACCAGCCACGGTGGTGTAATGGATATGGTGCTCGACTGAAGGTCGCGGGGTCGAATCTCGGCCTCGGCGGCCACATTTTCAGTGGAGGCGAAAATGCTTGAGGTTCGTGTACTTAGATTTCGGTCTTCGTTATGGTGTGTTCACAAGACGAACCGTCCCACGGACAGCTGAGTCGTGTGACAGTAAGAACGCGAGTGGCCCGTCCGCTGGCGCCATACACACGTGCAGTCCTAAACGGGAGGGATAAAGTCCGGGCCGAGGCCAGTTCTAACCGCGAACGATGCAGCGCGCGCGTTTTCAAAGAGAACCCACATGTTCGAAGAGCTGCCGGCGTACTGGGCTGCCGAAAAAAGAAAAAAGTCGGTCTTGTTGACGCCTCACCCCTCCGAGTGCATGGCCTGCAGCCGAGGATGGGGACGGGCGGTTCGTGAAAATGTTTTCAGCATTATTGGCCCTCACGGTCCCCGGTCCAACTAAGGCCTTCCCTAACCGGAAGTGGAGGGTCACGTGACGGTGAGGCCGCGGGCCATAAGAGCGGTTTGGTCCATCGTCTGGATCGTTTATTAAAGAACCCCAGGTAGTCGAAATTTCCGGAGCCCTCCACTGCCGCATCCCTCATAATCATATCCTGGCTTCGGGACGTTAAACCCCAGCAATTATTATCACTCAATCAATCAATCAATCAATCAATCAATCAATCAATCAATCAATCAATCAATCAATCAACCAATCAATCAATCAATCAGTCAATCAATCAATCAATCAATCAATCTCAACAGTATCTCGTTCATTGAGAGCAATGGCTGTCACATAATCTTGAGATTTACTTTCCGGATGATTTCTACGGCAATGTCAGCAACCTCGCTGGGTAAAGACAGTATCGTAGAAAGGAGGAGGAAATCAGTTCCCCACGGTGAGCGGTAGTGAGTAGTCGGCTGCGTCTCCCTGACCGCTTTCTCGAGCACGTCGACGCACTCTTCGGGATTCTTCCTGATCATCGGCCCGGAGAACTTGTCCGTCACTTTGAGCCAGTCGTCGACGTCCTCCTGGCTGTAGTCAGCGATCACCTCGGGACTCTGCTTTCGGAACTCCCGCGTCACGTGTTCCTTGGAATCGACGAACATCCATACGATGGGTGTCCTTTGAAAGGATAGAAAATTGGGAGGAGAATTTTCAGCGGGAGTAATGAATGTAGGAAGTACACCGCAACAAATGTAGGAACAAAAAAATGATAGGAACAGAGCGCTGACTTTCAGCTGAATTTATTGAAGTTATTCCGGCCGCTTTTATGCAAGGTGCAAGAACAGTGCGCATGCGTAACAGCACGTGTGTGATTATGCATAACATTGTTGACTGAGGAATGAAAACTCGATCAGATAGGTGAAGTGATGGTGTGCTGATGCATAGACCTGCGGCCTTCCTGGCAAAAAACTCTTCTATAATCTCTCTTTCTTTCTTCGCTCTCGCTTTCTTCAAAAACCTTGTCTTGTAAAACAGAGGATTCTATTTGCAGTCCTTGCAATGCACCGCCATGTGGCTACCATACCCATTTTTTACGTTGTATGCATGTTGCCTGACTCGGTCAATAAAGCATTGGCCTGTTTGTCCTATATGTATATTTCCACAGCTTAACGGTGTTTTGTAGACGACTTCTTGCTGCATTTGTTGCTCTGTACCTACGATATTGAGCAGAAACAAACTCGCCCAAATCACGCTATTGTTGCGGTGGGCGGAGTTTAGTTACATCAGGGTCATTTTGCACGCCATGGGTCCTAGCCATTCTAGCGACCATCGCAAGTCAGCCAAAAAATCGTGCTGGTTTCGTGAAGTGAAAACAGTGAATTATATTTGCTAGAATATTTCATAGATAAAAATGTTTTGTTCTTCTAGGAGCTTTCAGAATTTCGCAAAATGTCGTCTGAGTGTTAGGGAGTTTGTTATAAAATTTATTCTGAGAGTATAGTATGTTGTTTCAATATAAAATTTGCTTTACTTTAAGCAAGTGCGTTTGTGTAAGGTGTTCTAAGCTCAATAATGCCACTGCGATTTTTCTGCCATATACACCCCCAAAAATTATGCCGAGGTGTTCTCTGTTTGCATTTTTTTCATTGCAATACTGCGCTATGTGTGAATATCCCAGTAATCAATACTCAGTCTACGGAATGTACATTTTGCGTTAAAAATGTTTCGCAGGCACCTGAAATTTGCAACTCCTACAAGAAAAAAATCACGAATTTGAGAAAATGATTTTGGCCCATATTGAAACGCAGTTGACACCACATGGTGTTCCAGTTTACTGACTTGTAAGCTGCAGGTTCCACTGTGACGAAGTCGACGCCCCTGCCACGAGACTCTCGTCGAAAAGAATCCATCATGGAGATGACGGCTATCTTAGTCATACAGTACGGCGCCACCATTGGCGCTGCGAGACGACCTGTACAGGAGTAAAAACACCTTGTGTACCAAATATGGTTATGAGTCGATATCCCAAATATGTTCATTCTATTCGATGACTGATTAATCGAGTCGAAGGTATTGATGACGAAACTTCTATATTCAATTGACTTCAATATCTCATTTATGGTTCAATATAAGAGGTGTCTATGAATATCTCTGCCCCACCAACTGTGACCCCTAGTGTAACTCAGTCTTCAAGAGGCCGACACTTGTGGTGGCCAAGGCATTATGTCGAATACGCTAGAGAAAATTATGCATCTGATCCTTTAGACTCTACTATTATAGTAGGCTGGGACTGTTGTTTTCACAGAGTGTTTATAGCTGATGCCATATATAGTCGCCGTAATTAAGTGCATCTGTTTCGACATGGTAATTGAGAAGCCGAAGGCCTGAATGTATTTTTTGCATACAGATTGCCGCGTGCAGTGCCGGCATTTATCTGAGGCTCTAATGGTTTCCTGTAGTGGTAATTAATGCAGCAGTTGTACTAGCGATAATAAGGCGAAAGCCTTAGATGCCTCATCACACCGAAAAGTGACCTTTGTTTTCTCGTTTTTTTTAAAGATGATTTTTTACGGTGAAAAATCCACCCAACCACGTATACTTAGCCACTACACAACTGCTTTGTAACGAAGTCAAATACAGGTCTTTTGATGGAATACCACATTCACAGATCACCATGGTAACTTGCTGGCCTCTAAATTGTCTCCCTGATTGCGAAGATCGTTTCCATAGCGATGATTGTTTCCATGATGCAGGCGCCGCGTTTTGATCAGGTAAAATTGTAACGTGATAGTGCCGAGATTCAAGTGTATGGTAAACACCGCTGAGTACTAATCATATTCATAAGTGGCAACCCTACAATACGGCCAATTTTCATTGCAGCGTCTGCGTGCTTCTACATGCCTATCATTTCCTACCTAATCTGTGTGCAAGGAAATTAATGGGAACTCACACGATTACAAATGAGTGGATTCTCTTTATGAACATTGAGCGAGGCCGTAGCGCTGACAAAACTAGGGCAAAGGAAGGCGACAGGATCTGCTCTAGCCCGAATGTCTATACTCCTGGAATCTCGTTATCGGCTTGAATGCATGCGGCAAAATTGGGATGAGAAATGTGTCCGTCTTACCAATGGGGCTAGCAACAGTGACTACTCTGCCATGACTTTTCCTCAAAAGCGGCAGGAACCGTTTGATAACGCGAAGGACACCGAAGACGTTGACGTCAAACATTTTCTTCATGGTTTCCATGGTCGTCCATTCCAGTAGTCCGCTGCTCCCGATTCCAGCATTCGCCACGACTGACCAGAGCACTGCGTCGAGAGATAAAGCATGTGTTACGATGGCGGACAAGAACTGTTTCCGAGCTCGCTGCGCTGGAAAGCCGCCATCATGCGATGGCAACGAAGGCGTACAAGTGAAATTGGCTACACTGGGGCACAATTGAAATTGGCAACACCAAATTGTTTCTTTCAAAAAAAATTATGTTAACATGAGCCATTTTCAATATAATTCTTATATATGTAGTTAAAAGACTAGTTAAATCCGAAGGTTTTTTTATATTTTGCTTATTTCTATTTTTTGTATTTCTTCAAAGAGTGCAATCCTGTCTAGATTCCTTTAAATTTTTTCTATGTAATGATATTCCTTATGTGCCACTTTAAACTATGTATTTGTGTCCGTTTACTTGTTTAGATGACTTCATGAATGCTGTCCCTTTTCTGCCTTGTATTGCTGGGATGTGGGACTAGTCAAGCTGCGTTTGTATCGCAGTTTTTTTCCCGCATTCCACACCGCACATTGTATTTTTGTTTTATAAATGACTGCAAAAATGTAAAAAAAAATGTAACACCGTGGTGAAATAAACTTCAAACTTCAAATGAAATTAGACTCTTCTATTATCGCGATACCCTAAAGAAAACATGACCACTCTATTATCTTCGTTTAAATTTCTAGCATTCTTTCTCTTTTTTTTTCACTTTACGAACTTGAAGCACCAAACCACCAGAAGCCAGAGCCTTGGCAACCGTTCGCGTAGATTGAATAAATTTGCTATTGTGCGATGCTAAGTACTGGAACCTGCGAAATTGAAGCTTCAGCTAAGACGTTGCTTAATTTGTTTTGCTGAATAAAGGGGGGGGGGGGAATAGCGGCGTCGAAGTTGAATAACACATCTCGAGCTATAGCCGGATACAATTTTAGAAGTCCGCGGCATTTCCTGCTCGAAGGCGGATGCATGCAAACCTGCACCATTGGGTGCGCACTCTAGATTTACGTCATTAGCCGGAAGGTCGGTGACCCCGCCTTCGAAGAACATTACCGAGTGCATGAGCGAGACTATTTATTCATGGAGGCTGTTGCGCTAGTTGGTTGTTCATCATTAGTCAAAAGCGCCTGTGCCTCGTGTTCCTTCTTTCTGTCTCGGTAAAATGTGTTCTGTGTATTCTTTTCTTTTTTTTTATTTTTAGTTTATGACGTGGTAGTGCTACATACAAAGTAATCGTAAAACTGAGACTTTATGGAAGACCTAAATGGCGACAAAGTCATCTACTGACAATAATATAAAATGCTTCGTACTCTTATCTTTTCCTTTTATCTTCAATGACGCGCGGTATTATCTTTCGGAGCACAGGATGCGTCCACGGCACATATTTATGAGCGTCGTATTCTTGACTTGCGTTCTTATCGCACCATTTATTTTCGGTGCGTCGCTTTCAGCTTCTTCACGGACCTTCACTCTGCTTGGAGAAGGTCATCGAGGAATTTGTGCGTCGTGTAGCCCCTTCATTTCTTATTCGATCGTCGTCAATTGCCCCAACCGGTATCGTCGACACATTGTTTGCTTTCAACACACACGGGCTGTCCAGAGAGCCTGCGATGCGGCGGTTAGGCTAGGTCTAACTGTCCCCACGTGGGAGCGGCCCGCGGTGTCACCCTAAGGGGTGGCACTTCTCCGGATCCTTAAATAAAGTTCTTCGTACCGTAACACACACGTTCGCCAGATGCACGGTTTGCGCCTTGGTCATCCTGTCTGCCTGCTTGCTCATTGCTCTTTCATGGTCAAAACTTCGTGAGCGTATTATAGGTATCATTGGGCAACCTCGAATCGACAATCAGGTCGTGGGACGTGTTTTTAATGCTTTAACACTCTTACCTTGACGTGTTTTTTTTTTCTTTTTTTTTTAATGTGGATGCAAGAAGAAGTTGGTGCCAAAGTGTGGCGCCGGCTACTCCGACTCTCTTGCACAATAGTTGCCTTCGCAATGTAAAGAACAAGCGCAAATCTACACAAAGTTATACAGAAGAACGCATTTTCCTGAAGATGCTCACGGACAGATGCTCCGGGAAAATGAAAGCCTCCGACGTACCACAAGAGCTCTTATAGCTTTCTGTGAGTCAGCGCTCCCTGGTGGTTTAATCTGCCGAGAGGAGGCTACGTGCGGATCATTCGTGTCGGGCTTACGCTTACCTCATCTGAGACCACCGCACTTTAGGCGCAACATTGCCGCGGCCCATGTGGTGCATCGTGACCATATTGTGACACCACAATCCGCGATGCGCCTGCGGCACCCTTGCTGTGGACCTGCACAGGCCTGCATTATAAGCCGTCTTCGCCACCTCCGTGCAACAGGCCTCAGGGCCGGCCGACCACCCGACCTTGACCGCTGGATACACGGGCCATTCCAAAGTTCACTGTTAGACTTCATAAATGAGGCAAATTTGTATGTGTATTTTTGATACTGCGAATTACCATGCCTGAGGGCCCGCTTTCCAGAAAAAAGAGAACACCTAGTCCCAGTTCTTCAATACAAAAATGTGTCCACTGCACAGAAAACTTTACAAAACACAAATAATCACATAAATGAAAAATGTTCGCAGGTAACAAGCGTTCCCTAAGATGTTGTCATGGCCGATCATAATTTGCGAATGGGCTTTGTTAGTCGTATAAAATGCATTTGCTCACCTCTAGTACCCAACTTTTCCTTCACAGCAAGGAAAGCGTCATCCACTTGCTCTTGCTTAGTAACGTCCATTTGCAAGACTATGATGTTTTTCAGCAGGCTCAGCTCCTGGGCGCCATCGCTCTTCGTGTTTAGGCAACCGGCGAACACCAAGAAGCCCTTGTGAGCCAGCCGCTTTGCGAGACCGTGGCCAAAACCAGAATCGCAACCTGCAGAGGCATGTGTCATGCGTTCACTGAGGCACTCACCAAGTTGTGTCATTCACCAGGGTTTAAAGTCGGAGGTTGGGGGGGGGGGGGGCTCTCCTCCATTTTTTAAGGAGGGGCTCGGCCTCCATCGGCAGGTGAACTGTATCACTTCAGCACCTATTCGTCAAGCGCTGGAGTTGACTTTTTTAGCAGTAGTGCCTTGTGAAGGAAAATTATGACGCTCCGATTTTCCTAATGATGAAATAATCGCGATTATACGGTTGATGTGGTGCGGCCGAAACGGAAAGACGGGTGTCGTCGTACTGCTGCATGCATTGGCTCGAGACACTGCACACGATGGGTTACCACCCTGTTCGGCTAAGCTTTTTGGCTCAGCATACTGCTTCACGGGGCGCCCATGGGCGTGAAGCTACCTGCTCGTGAATTAGTGAAAGTTCAGCTTGGTCTCTGTACGTTACCAGTCATTTTTCATTCGTTTGGTTGTGCGTTAAGGGGCTGTTGTCAAACCAAGGACGCATGCATTTTGTCAACATTTTTAAGTAAGCAAACTTGAAAATGTAGCGCGGTCGTGCTTGAGGTTCTCAGTGCAGTGAGTAAATGTTCTTCAAAATAATTAATTGTTGGGCTACTTGGTTGAACATATCTGAGTTGGGAGAACGAAGGTTTGGAAGGAAGGACGAGACCAGTTCTTCTGTTTGGTCTTGTCCTTCCTTCCAAGCCTTCGCTCTCCCAACCCACATAAATGTTCTTCGTTGCAGCTACAGTTATTTGCTTCGAGCTCACAAAGCTTTAACCGTTTACTTCCCGAGTCATTTTTCAAGAATCGTTTCCGAAATTTCAATTTTCTTAGCACTTGATATGAATCGACACATTTAATAAACGCCCTAAATACACTCAGAATAATATATTCATTTGTGTAACATTCATAAACATGTGCAGTTCTTGAGACAGTTGGCGTCCCTACACAGTGTGATCATCCCAGACAACTTCTGTGGCCTGCCTGTGAGAGTTGCGTGGAAATAACGCTTAATCTGTGTATATATATATATATATATATATATATATATATATATATATATATATATATATATATATATATATATATATATATATATATGTGTGTGTGTGTGTGTGTGTGTGTGTGTGTGTGTTGTGTGTGTGTGTGTGTGTGTAGGCCTCCAATCCAATGACGGGAGGCTAAGCCCTGTGTGTCGCGTGTTTCTACAAAATCCAATGCCAAAGACCGGTGCAAAATGGATGCCAACAACTAAAGGAACAGCATATTACCTATTCCGTCAGTATGTCTACAGATAAGTGTACTGTAATTATAAAGCAGAGCTGCTGTGATCGAGGTTAGCCGTGTGTCGTAGATAGAAAATTATCATAATAATTAACCACCACGCGCTCAATCATCGCCCAAGCATTCTCTGCAGATGGTTAGCAAGAGCAACTGAAACACGCTCACCAGCTCTGCTGTGAAGCGAGACTTGCGTGACTTCGTAGAAGCTGCGATAATTTTTTTTTCATGTTTTTTTTTTTGCGCGTAGCTGCTAGCTAAATGCTTGTTCACGACTTTGGCAAATATACCACGCTTCGCCCGTGCACGTTTCATCCGTGCACGTTTCATCCATGCACGTTTAATGCACGTTTCATTCGTTTCATCCAACACGTTTCATCCGCGCGATTACAGAGCAGGGAGCGAAAATCTAGTAGCGAAGAAAAAAAAAACACATTAAGCTTGAACTGTCTTTATTGCGCCGATGTAATGCTAGATATAATACAAGGGTGATCTTATCATCAAATCAAATCTTTAGTTGAGACAACAGTTGGGGTTCCCTCAGGCGAAAAGCGTTCTGAGGAAAGCCCACGCACATACCTATGCATACGAAAGCTTGGACCGCTGCCATGGAAGCGGTCCAAGCTTTTGTATCTAATATAGAGAAACGAAATGCGGTAATTCAAGGTTAGCTTTTGAATTATCGATGTACTCAGAGTAGAGTGTAACAACATTTGTGTCTTGGAAAGAGAAAATTAGGGCCCTTAGCGTATCGTTTTATCTATATGTTGCAACACCTAAATTCAGAGTTAGCTGCTTTCTAATTGTGATGCCTCTCAACAACAGTCACTAAAACTCACGTGATTGCTTCCTCCATTAACACTTGTTTCTGGGCGAGTTGGTTCATTGTAGATCGAGGGAGAAATAGCGCGAACAGTGTCTGTCTGGAGGGTGTGTGTTGGCGCTTTTACTCCCTTGATTGCTTTCTCCTTATGAAACTTTCCGTAAATCTAGGTGTATTTTTGACATTCGTTTTCCCTCAGATGTGTGGCGTAAGAATCCAGCTGGACGTGTTTTTGTTCAATTTCCGCGTGATGTAAACAAGGTAATAAACACGCCGCTGTTTACCTTCGTAACGGGACACTGCCAAGTTACATGTTTGTAGAGATGGTATAAGAAGGTAGCCACATAAAATAAGTAATCGTAGGGTTGATCCTGTCGTCAGGGCCGGTACACAAAAATCAAATATGAAGCGATCCGGCACAGAACTTATACTGAGCTAAATTGTACACGAGAAAGTTAAATTGAAAAAAAAAAGAAATTATTGAACTAAATAAATACGTTCAGTCAAAGCTGCGCCAGCTTTGCGTGTTTACAAATAAAGCGTAAATTTGATGTTTTACTGTGTGAAACTGTATTTGAGTGTTGATAATTACTCTTGTGTGAACGTTGAACATTTACATTTCTGGAGCAACGTTTTGAGTACATTACCCGCTGTGGTTGTCCAGTGGTTATGATGATTGGCTGCTGATCCGAAGGTCACGGGATCGAATCTCGGCCGTGGCGGCTGCATTTAGATGGAGGCGAAATGCTAGATGGTCTTGCGCTTAGATTTAGGTGCACGTTAAAGAACCCCAGGTGGACGACATTTCCGGAGCCCTCCACTACAACGTCTCTCATAATCATATCGTAGTTTTGGGACATAAAGCCCCAACAATTATATTGGTATGTTACTGTATGTTGTTTCTATTATATACATTAAAGTCTGGATGCCCATCACCACCCAGGAAGCTATGGGAGAGCACTGGTTGATCTAGAGGGAGTTGGAGGTGATCAAGACATTGATTGTGTGTAGGATTAGCAGCTATATTTTCATGCGTGGGATGGAAGCCATGGTTGGATAAGGCGCATGCACCTCGGAGGTAACAAGGGCTTGTGCTCATTTCAAAAGTGCGAGGTGCGATTAATTTAGAGGTGCCTCAACCAACTGAAACTTGAGCTGGCTGGTAGGTAGTTCATCTTAGAAGAAAGCAAAGCGTGCGTACGTGGAAACAAAAGAAGATAAACATGGAACTTGTGTTGCCTTCTGTTCTCTTGTATCCGTGTCGCCACATTTTACGTTATTCTGCGATGTCCGACTCTGTAGTAAGCGAGAAAATAGATAACAAATTCAATAAATTTGAGGGCCAATGGAGGCCAAACGTTGTCTTTACTTCCTCAATATCCGGCCTTTTTGTCCTTCAGAATGTGATAATTATGGCCATGCTGCGAGAGCTGCTTTACAAAACAGCCTAGTCTCCTTTGGGTTCTTTGAAATTGGCGTCGATTTGCTTCAAGTGGTTCTTCCTGCGCTGTAAAGTATGTTTAACTGCTATGCGCCAACAGAGCAGGCAGTGCCACTCAGATCTATCGGACGATGTCACTTGAACTGTACGTATACCGGGCGAAGGTTTCACACGTATAACCCCCGTCTGCACTTGTTCGTGTTTTTTGTGCATCTAATCTACAACACGTTTAACTTTAGCGCCGCGATAACTGATAACGCGACCACCAACTACCACAACCAGGCACAGTGCTAAGCCATACCAACCAACCGCAGCTGAATCAATATTAACAAACTTACTTACCAGTTATAAGCACCGCTCTTCCATCTCCTTCCACTTCCGTTACGAAGGTGCGCCTCCAGACGAATTGAGAAAGTGTGTACGACAACTTTAGTGCTACCCACACTGAGCCTACTATCACGGATATCAAGTGCAGCGGCGTAAGGTAGTCCCAGAAGTTCCAGAGGAGGAATAAAAAGACCGAGAAAAGCACCCAGGGACTACTTATCGGGCAAACTGTCGCGGTCTTCGCGCGCCGCAGGCAAAACAGTGACATTCTGCTGTGCCGATCCTCTTGCAGTCTTGTCGGTTCTGACAGAATGATGTCACGCACAATCACTTTTGATGTCGCCCACTACTACGGGTCAACGGACACTATTCATACCGCGCCTGTTACACAACGTGGAGGTCCGGTGTCATAGAAAGCGGAACGAGCGGTACACAAGATGTGATACTACATGGAGCACTATCTACGCTAAACGTGTGGTACGGTATCGATGGCGTAGGAACAGTAGCTGCTGGAAACGCGGACGCAACGGCTCGGCCTAGACGAAGCTCCCGACGGCACTGGTCGCTCGGAAACTAAGAGAGTGAGTATTTCATCGAATAAACAAGCGAAAGCTCTGTCGAAGGGCGAGTGAAACGAGAAAATCACGTGGGTCACTGACGGAACATATTTCCTAAGGGCAGTGCAATCAGTCAGTAGAGGAAGCCTACTAAACCCAGGCTAGAATGAACGAAGGTGTCTGTCGATCGAACAGGTAACAGGAAAGGATAAGGCATTAAATAGAAGATAGAAGATGTCGATGAGGAGATGGCTAGGCAGACTTGAAGACCGGTCCTCTCCGACAAATACTATCGTTGAAATTGAAAAACACTCAAGCAGCGAACGAGGTAATAATAGTAAAAAAAGACAGGAAGGATAATATCCGTTGAGGTCACGCCGAGAGCAAGGCCCTTGGGCGAATGTAGAGAGCCAAGGCACATTAGCGCGCGCACAGGTGCTCCTGGCTGGAAGTGATAACCGGCACGATTCTTGGCTGCTACTCATCCGCACGTTCGAGCGAGCTGTGTACAAAGACACGGTATGCTAATCGAGGACTGCCGCTCAACGAGTGAGAGGTTAGCGAGAGAGGGCGAAAGGGAGAGAGAGAGAGAGAGTACAAGAAGGTGCAGTGCGTGGCAAGAGACGGAAAGAGTTGTAATTGGCACGCGCCACGTTGCTATACGTTTACGCCTCTGGCTCCCAGCACGATATAAAATTTTATGAGGCTGCGCGTGCCCGCTGCTTTGCTTCGGCTCTGATTCGACAAGGTTATTGCAAGAATATACGCACCGCGCATGTCATCCTGCATTCTGAATAATGTTTAGTCACTGTCGTCGAGCCCTCCCCCCCCCTCTCCCCATTTTTTTTCTTTTTTACTGCACTTTTGTCTGTCATCATCTCGCGGCCTAATACTGGGACCCTCCGACTGTGCTGTCTTTCGATTGGTACTCATCGCCATTAAAAAATATTGGGACTATAGCGCAGTATAGTTATTGTGCGTGTTTGCCTGATGTGTAAAGCCACGAATCGTGCCTACAAACTCGCTGCGTTGGGCTTGAATATTTCAGATTCCTATACTCATACTTTATTTCCGTGAAAAGTGATTTTCGTTTTTCATGCATCTTATGCAGATCCTTTCATTGTACGGTGTACTTCTCTTTGCAGTACTGTGCACTGTAATTTATCTTGCTCATTCTCTTTATATTGTAATTTTATTGGGCATCACAATTGTATAAATTATAATTCACTCCTGCCGGGGCACGTTTCTTTGCAGTTTCTTGTTAATAAAAGAGAATTGGTGCTCACGTAAACCATCCCCTATAAGCTTCCTGTATGTACGGAGAGGTAATAAATTTGATGAATTCTTAGCATTTATGGATTGAACCACGATAATATTCATTTTGCCGTGAAGTACCCCAGTAAATATATGAAATTGTCTGCCAGTCCAAGGAGTACGTCGTACACATTGCCCACGCATCCTGTCATTTAAGCAGCTTAAATGTCATATCAACAAGCTCTGGGTCCACGCATTCCGTGACCTTGTCGAATGCACTTCCAAGAAGGGAACATCTGCACACTTCTGCTTTTCAATCGATGTGCCTCATAAGTGGGCCACAATGGCTGAAACGAAGCCCTTTGTTCGTGTGATTAAAGGCCACTCAAGTAGATGCTTGATACAGTTGATGGATTTTGCGCAACGCTGTTCTAAATCTGCTGATACGCTTTCTCAACAGATTGATGACGCAGTCATGATGTTAGCTAAGGCCATACACATCACTATAATGATTTCAAGAGTACGCAATATCAATACTGCAATCGATACGATGCATCGCGAGACCACGTTTTCTATTTCTGTTTCTGTCTTGGACGTTGTCTTTGCTGAGCAGGTATCAATGCATTTCTTGGTAACGTTGTTCATGTGCAATATTTTGTGAGAATGTTTAGCTCCATGGTTATTTACGCCGAATAAATTTTAACGACGAAATTCAACTTGCATTTGCTAGATTTCTCCCACAGTGTGTCACCTACATAGAGTGGCTTTCAAACTCAAAGATTGTCATTATCGATGTCACATGCGCACAAATAGTAAGACATTGAATGAGCCTATAGCATATGACATTGCGTGGCCTTTTGGAAATGCCGCTATGGGCGTCCCACAACTGCAGGCATGAGTGCTTCTTTTGAAAGTGAAGCACACGTAACTTGCGTGAAGAAACACGGTCCTAGTAGCAGGAAAGAGAACACGCTTCAAGCTTCCTTTTTTGGTGCTGTGCATTTCGCAGTGATGAGCTTATGCCAACTTGGCCAATCTTTGAGCTTGGTATAGGGAAGTACCAATGGTTATTTTGACGCATTTCGTTTCCTGTAAGGCACCTAGAGGGGGAAAACGTCAGAAATACATACTTTAAACATAAGGTGTGTGTATGTGTGTGTTTGTTTGTGTTTCGTTCTCTCTGTATAGCCGTTGTCACGTAGTGACTTCGTGCTGTGCTTCCTGCGTTTAAACTGACATCTCGTCCATATCCACACCCCTCATCTCCAAAGGAACTGAGACCTAATACGAGGAATTGTTCTGTTAACTAGCTTTCAATTTCACCTACGCCACTATCACTGATTGGTCAGTATTTTAGTTTTGAAGATCATGTACGCACGTGTTTACCATAGCGAGTTTTTCAGGAAATATGCCAGTGCATCAGTGTTAATGCTTCTTGTTTTTCTTCAGAAGGTCCGAGAAGGAAGCAATCCTCGTCCTAGCAAAGGCCATGATGGCGTCCGTCACCTCGTCTGGCAGGTACGTACAGGGAAACAGCGCAACCGTACTGAGACTCAGCGGCGTTGTGTACCACGTCCTCGGGTACGTTTCACGCACTGCCAATACCATCGCGTCCGCAACCTCCTGGAGGTTATCCCTGTTGAGGGCGTCGAAGTAGTCCTTGGAGGAGAGTATCCAGCCGTCGATTTCCTCCTGCGTGAAGTCGTCAGCGACATCTGGACAGTTTTGCCTCAGGTCTTCCGTGGTGAATCGCTGCGCACACGAAGGAGCTGTGATGTTCGTCCTGCGAAGAAGGCGAGAGGACCGAATAAAAAAGGGGGAAAGGACCGAGTAACAATGCCGGCAGTGCTCTTAACAAAGACTACGTAGGTGTAATCATTTAAAGTTTCGTAGTTATAGCTACTAAAAGCGATTGACAAGAGGCGCTGCTCTTAACAAAGACTACGTAGGTGCAATCATTCAAAGCCTCATAGGTATGGCTACTAAAAGCGATTGAAAAGACTCTGGGGAATAATTTAGCGTTATCGGTTTTGAATGACATACATACGAAGCTCAATATGCCAGCGGTATTCTATCACGCCCCGCATTCTATTTATAGTGCTAGTTTACGAAGCCCCCGCAGCTCTAAAAATATTACAGCACTAATAGTGCAATTTATCTGAGCATCTTTCGTTATTTTTCTGAGTCGCAGGAAACGAACCCATTTTTTTGCCATTCTCATGTTGTTTTCTACAATTCTCGCGATCCACTTCCTTATTCGTATGGGCCTGTACAAAAGACTGAGAGTGTTAAAATAACTAGCAGCTAAACGCGACAGCAGTCGCTGACATGCATTAACATTGAAATGCTTTTTCTACTAGGTGCGATTTGCATTACTGCCTGCGCTGACGTTTCAGTCACTACATCTAGATTTGTGTCAAGCTACCTGCGTACCGCGCACTTAAGCTCATTTCGCCCGTGTTACCCCACCACAAATAGTGTCCGGTAAACGATTTAAGCCCTCATTTCAGTCGGGTGCGAGTTTTTTCTAGAATGCTTCTTGGAAATCTTGACTCCATAGTTGGATTATGCTTCAGTTGGATTATGCCACTGCTTCAAAGTGATGTCAAGGGCGTTCATCAAGAAGTTGGTTAACTTATCGGAATCAAATTGAGGGCACTGTGCTTTTTTAACAAGGAAAGAGGCGAACTTTCGAACATACATGTTCAGAACGTCGTGAATACTCTTTTGAAGAAAGAAAGAAAGAAAGAAAGAAAGAAAGAAAGGAAAAAAGAAAGAAAGAAAGAAAGAAAGAAAGAAGGAAAGGAAGAAAGAAAGAAAGAAAGAAAGAAAGAAAGAAAGAAAAAAAGAAAGAAAGAAAGAAAGAAAGAAAGAAAGAAAGAAAGAAAGAAAGAAAGAAAGAAAGAAAGAAAGAAAGAAAGAAAGAAAGAAAGAAAGAAAGAAAGAAAGAGAAAGGAAATCCTGACGGAATTTATAGCTTACGTCAATCACCTAACTGGGCAAATATTTATAAGCTAGTAATCGCATAAGAATACTTAGGGAGATGTGCAGAACACGCTGTTGAGGTCATACACACGCATTGCATGCTCATATATACTAATAGTCATGTTACTGTAGAGAGCGGGGTTTTTACCGCAACGCCTGTCTGGTTCGAAACAAAAGCACAACATGTTTACGAAGCTTTAGCGAGGGCACTCGATACGAAAATGTTAGTGATGAAAATAGCACATATAGATGTTGCTCCATTCAGATGAAGACACTGAACTTGTGTTCGGGTGGCAAGGCTCAGCTTGGGGCCGGAAAAAAACGAAAAACTAGAATACACTTCACTGTCGTTCATCAGAGCATTTTTTATTGACGTTCTGGGCAGCATTACATTGCGTACTCAATAGTATTTTAAAATAATAGGCATCGCATGTTCCCAACACCAGCAAAAAATGTGAAATGAATCTGCATGCAGTAATATTCGTCAAACACACAGAGACACCTCAGTCCGAAACAGAGTGTGTTTCCCTCTTCCGTGCACTTTTCCGAAGACAAAAGGAAGGAAACCCCAGCGTCCGCGAACATCCAAGAACCAGCATTCAATTAATCATATCCCTGCACCCTAAACAAAATAACATGATACCTACAAAACACTGCAAAGGATACATTCACCAAATATAATATCGAAAGGGCACAACAAGAGAATAACGAGGAGTTCAACACTAAGAATCGTACCTTGCATTACGCATCCGATATGGTACCGTGGAAACAGCTTACCAGGAACAAGAGGAACGCCCTTTAACACTAAAGTCTGTTAAAACCACGTTTCAAGAGCACTGTATAATGAACGCTAAGGCTACTCAGGAACACTACTCAATTAAGAACAGACATAACCGAGTAGGAATCCTGCAACTTTAGCCGGAATATGGCGTAAATTACTGCTGCAAGAGCTACGAACGGAAAACAGACAAGACCACCGCTAGCCAGCTAGGCTGAATAGCCTGTAGAAAAGGCAAACTATAGCTGAACCGTCGGTCCTTCTTCAGGAACGCTGGACGGGCTCTCTAAGGCACGGCGCAATGAGACAGCCGCGACTTTATGAAGCCCACTCAACACGTAAAACAACAGCTCGAAAAACCTCAGCGTCCTTGCTTCAAAAGTGCAAACGTTCAGCGTTTTTCGGTCCAGAAGCATTCCTTGTTGGCTTTCCACTGGTCGTCATGGTCATTGTAGTGCTCCTTCTTCCAAATCGGCACACGTCGCTTGAGCTCTTCGATGGCGTACTTCGACGCGTCCATCGCCTCCTGGCGGTGTTCGGAGGAGACGGCAATGAGCACGCTTGATTCGCCCAAAGGAACTTCTCCCAGACGGTGGACGATGGCGACATTCTTCACGGCCCAACGTTCACGAATGCCTTCGCAGATGCGCAGCATTTCTCGCTTCGCCATGGGCGCGTACGCTTCGTAACTCAGCCTGTCCACAGTCTTTCCATCGCAGTGATTGCGTGTGGTTCCCAAGAAGACCGATATGGCGCCGCAGTCATGAGATCCAACCTGTGCGAGAACGGCTCCAACGTCCAGTGCGTCTTGCGATAGCTCTACGTGGTTCATATTGCTTCGATCAATATTGATAGGCCTCTGAGTCCCACAAAGGGTACGGCCGGGGAGAAAGCGGTCTTCTTTAAGGCTGTTTCACCTGAGTCCGCTATGATTTGCACAGGGCCGTTGATTCCTTGATAACTTAGCTGCTGGAATAAAGGTACATTTAGTCCTCTTTGTTCAGTGTTTTTTTGCACCGCACTTATGGTAGGAGTAATTCCCAGAGGTCACTTCGTTGGATCAGTAAAGTACTTCGCGTTGTGTCTTTGGTCTAGCAGCCTTCCACGTCACCCACCACTGATCGCTGGAATGAATGCAACCTCGTCTCCCTGCCTGAGTGTTACTTCGACGCCAGGCTCGATGTATGACTCGTTTATGGAGATGACTGCACTGTGCTCTAGCGCTGCGAGCTTCGGATGCCCTTCGAAGATAATCTGCTTCAGTTCGTCGACGTCTCGAAGCACCGCAGGTACTGTGAGCGAAGCCTCTGAAGTTCCGGCGAGTTCTCGGGCGTTGGCGAAGAGCAACAGGCGCACGGAGACCCTCCCGGGCATTGCCTACGCGCAGACAAACAGCTGCGTTGTGGCGGTTCGATATAGAGCGTCGGTGTATGGCTGGGACTCGAAGCGCAATTAGACCCGGCACGCATTTCTATCCTGCATACTTCCGTTCTTATAACGTGTTTTTTTATTTCAAATACCATTATTGTATGCGCCGCTATGTGCACGCAGCTGGACTGGACTCATGTCATGTAGAGGTACATCTACGGGGCTTGAGTGCGATGCTGCAGTGCACCGAGCTTGACGAGGTCTAATGAGCGCAAGCAGATGTTGGCACATAAAGGCGCGCACTGGCTCTCAGCCCTGCCTAGCACTATATATATATATATATATAGAATCATCGCGCTATAATTGTTTACAAGAGCAAATTTATAAATGTGCATTCATGAAGGCAAATCATTGTGACTCATGTTACTTCTCTGATCCCGTGCTCAGTATACCTTCGTAGTCTAACGCGTGCGTGCAAGAAGTAACGTACTTGTAGGCTTGTGGCATGACCGAGATGATGTCGACGCCCTTGCCGTAGCACTCCCGGCGTAGTCCATCAACCATGGACACAAGAGCGTGCTTCGTCATCGAGTACGGCGTTGCCATCGGCATCGTCACGTATCCTAAGGAAGAAAACTTCACATTTAACGACCTTGAGCAGAACCGAATGTAACGCTGCAGTACTGGCGGATTGGCCTCTCACATTAGAACGTATCACATATGCGTCGTCACAGCTGCTAGAGTACACTAAAATTTTCAATGCCCAAAATTGTACTTAGCGTCACAATTATTGTAAGCAGGCCCGTAGCCAAGGGGGGAAGGGCGAAATTTTGGTGAAGTAGGTTTTTTTACCAAAAATAAATAATGAAAATAGGTGTTTTTCTCAAATAGTCAAGGTTTTCAGCAAGTGACCCCCCCCCCCCCTCAAAAAAAGAAAGAAAAATTCTTGGCTACGGGCCTTATTGTAAGTGAGAACGCTTCTTTTTTTAAAGGGGTCATGAACCACTTTTCCAAGTAATTATTTAATGACCTCAGTGTCGGAGTTTACTGCCTCCCGAATCGATTGCCGTAAAAATTTCTCGAATCCGTCAAGAACGAGCGGAGTTACGGGGGTTTGGCGCACGCTCTCAGCGCTTTCTCTCTTTCCTCGTGCGGACGAGCGCACTGGAAGCTACATAGGGAGGGATGGCACGGGGGAAAGAAGTTACGTCAGCGCGCGTCATGAAACGCGATCGCTCTCCCGCTGTGATTCGCGTGCGCGAGTGCGGCTACCATGTACTGAGGAGTGCGGCGCCGGCAAGTGGCGGCAACCCGTGGCAAGAAGCGCATAAGATCCGAACGCCGCTCTCGATTTACGTCGGCTATCGGCCAATAAGCATGCTATGTCTCTTGCGACGTAAACTTGCGCGACGCCAACGTGCAGACGCCCCGCCCACCGACGAGAGTGAGAACCGGCCTCTGTTTGAAAAGAGGGTGCCTGGGGAAACGGCAACTTCGCGCTCCGCTTGTGGCCTTTACGTGGCGCGCACGACTGTAATATTTGGCAGAGCAGTTCATAGCCATGTCAACTTTCCACAGGATGTGTTTCTTCAACAAGCCCAAGGGGTGCTTCATGACCCCTTTAAGTCGCAAAAATTTCTTCGACGTGATTATTCAATTTACTTTAAATCGAATGAGTGAATTTCAAAAGTTTGGTTTTCATTCGGAGTCTACCATACTTTATTAAACAAGGCAGTAATGAACGTGAGCTCAAGATTGCAAGCATGACGGAAATTTGATATGAAATGTTCCTGAACTGAAATGCGTAATGAAGATGATGAACCACGTTGCTTTTATGTGAACTCTTCGAGTGCCTACAGTATTCGGGTGTGCTATATTTTTTGTCTTTGTTGCTTACAGATTTTACATGTACATGAATGTTCTTATGAAATCCAAAAACCGCAATTTTAAATAAAATCCTCCCACCATTCACACACACACACACACACACACGTGTGTGTGTATGTGTGTGTGTGTGTTTGTTTGTGTGTGTGTGCGTGTGCGCGCGTCATTCCATGCCAAGTGTCCCAATCTTGGCACTCTCACATGGCAGATTTTGCTGATAAAATGTGCGCCTTTTTCCTGCGTCACGTGGAGTATCGTGGCAAAACATTCTCGCTGGAAAAAATTTTCACGACTATATACACCCCATCAAAGTTCGCTTGATTTTGTTAAAATGTGCTTAATAGAGAAATGTATATATGCACACACAAACACACACACACACACACACACACACACACACACACACACACACACACATATATATATATATATATATATATATATATATATATATATATATATATATATATATATATATATATATACCCTAAGCCTCATTTACTGTTAATACAACGAATATATGTAGTATTTATGTTTACAATTTCTAATCGTTACCCTGGCGAGTCTACAGAAGTCTATCACGCTATGCCGCATCGTATTTTCTGCAACAATATGTCCTACAGATTATAATATCTTAAGTATATCTGCGCTTTCATTACCACATTGAGATGTTTCAGCATCCTGAGTTTGCCCGTAAAGAGGTCAAGGGCACGTCACGTCACCTGGTATTTCCAGTGCTTTATCTCCTTATAAATTGCGTTTATACTTTGCAGAAACACTATTGTTAATTCTATCATGTATACTCCCAACTCCACTCAGAGGCTTTCGAGGCTGCAGTATGTGGAATTAAGTGACTACCTTTAAACCCTTGCGCAGCGGAAAATTTCTGCTCATTACCGAAAGAACTGGTGATGACCACAAGGCGTCCTTTAGCTTTTCTGAGGAGTGGTAGGAACGACTTGCTCACTCGGCAGTTGCCGATGATGTTGACGTCAATTACTCTCTTCAAGGTTTCCATGGGAACCCATTCGAGAAGTCCTTCGTTACGAATGCCCGCGTTGCAGACGACAGCCCAAAGTACTGCGCATATGCGAAAGAACAGTAATAAATATCAGGCTTCTTAGAAGGTCTCATGTTGACAACAGCTTCATAAGCGGTTTGTACCGATGAGTAAGCCCTCCATAGCGCTTAGATAACCGCACTGTATCAATAACTTGAGTTCCAGTTTTGCAGGAAGGTAAGATTACATTGAATTTATTTTGCAGAGATTGGAAATAGTCTTCCAGCTACTCCACTTCAAGCGAATTTGCCAGATTTAGTAAAACAATTATAGAACACTGGTCAGGAAGGGACAACTAAAGAATGAAACTTAACTGCTTAGCAATATAGGTAAATTCTTGCAAGAAAAAAATTCATAGAGCGAAAAAAATACACGTTGGATCACGAGTCCTTTACGCATAAATCTGTCCTAAGTATGTAGCCCAAAGAAATTGCTGCAAATAATGAATGAAGGAAAGGAGATGACTTTTAAGGGCTCGTTCTTCTGTTAGACATAATATTATTGAGAACTAACGGACAGTTCTCATTAATAATGTGCAATTAATGAAGTAATTAATTGATATTAAATTGACCTTAACTAACATCATTTCTTGGGTAGTCGGGTCAATCGCAACGTAAGAAGCTTAATTATGTCATCAGAGTTCATAATGGTCGTAACAGTATCGTGATATCAAAAAAAGATATGTGTGATGCGCTAAACGTCGTCCTGCCGGCGCCACTCTGGTAGCAAGCTGCAATGTCAGCGATTGTTACATTTATGGCTGTACCTGATTTAATTGAACGTTTAGAACAAGGATCTCAAACACGCGGCCCGCCTGGCACATCACAGTATTTGCCCATATATATACGTATTTTTAATGAGTATGTTCATGAGCCACACGTACGTTACTGGTCTCTCTAGTCTCAAGCATTTCTTTTCTTATTCATGAAGCACCCTATGCGGTCATCTGGTTTGGAAAATAACCATGAAACAGAAACTCCATGTCTAAGAATCGGCTTCCTGATTGAAGTCATTCCGGAGGTCAGTATCGATATGTTTCGCGAATCCTCACGTAAAATTCTCTTCAGAATTGACCCATATATGAGATGATATTAATGAGAACTAACAGACAATATATGAGATGTGGCAGAGGCCTTCTTTCAAATAACAACGTTAGCTGGCATTTTGTTCAAATTTCCCCCACCCCCAACCAATCTTTTTCACTATCCCGGCCCTCGCGGAACACTAAATTTCATGACTGCGGCCCGCTAGATGAGGTGAGTTTGAGACCCCTGCTATAGATGATGACGTCGGTACAAGAAACGTTACGTTTTGTTTGTTTGTTGCACAAGAGTGTTCAGTTGCTGATATTTCAGAAATAGTGACGCATTACACAGAAAATCTACATTTTCATATCATTCTACTAAATATTAGTCTTGTTTCACCTCTGGAACCCAGGCCTTCTTTGATAGCCACCAAGGCGTCGTTGACTTGCTGTTCACTGCTGATATCCATCTGCAGAACCTTGACTTTGGCGAACTTGCTCAGGTCATTGGCTCCGTCGCTACCGGCGTCCAAGCAGCCGGCGAACACGAAGAAACCTATGCGCGAAAGGCTTTTGACCAGATAATACCCAAAGCCACTGTCGCACCCTGCAGTAAAATGTATAAGAGAGTATGAAGGCAGCACAGTGAAAGCAAATTTACCAATACTTCTAACTTCTGTATTCTAAAACGGGGTTCGACTTGCAGTTCATGCTTCACTCGGCAGAATTTATCGCGGCGCCACCACCGGCTGAAAATAGTATCGCATTTATCAAGCATTCCTGTCGATTATCGCTCGTGCGCAGTGACCATTTCTGCCCAGGGGCGACACTGCGGTCTACATTTTCGAGTCAAGGTGGAGCGTTGAGTGGAGGGACGTTCTAGAACACGGAGGGTAATGGGATAAAAAGTCGCTGACCAAAGAAAGTCACTCCAGCGATTAAGGTGCACCTTTATTTAATTTTATTGTTTCCATTCACTGCATTCCTCTTGTAAAGTAGAAAAACAGAACTACCCCTGGAAAAACGCCCTGGCTGCCTTCTATCCATACATCTACATTTTCATCAGATCACTATGTCACTATAACGTGCTTGTGCAGGGGTTTTGCTAACACGCACATCTGCATGACACAAGCGTTTACACACGCGCTTAAATTTCTATAGACCGGTAATCTTTTTCACTCTCGCGTCCATTTTTAGAGCAAGCATACGTAACATTGACCTCAGCTGACACCTGCCAGTTTTGCCGCCACAGGGACTGTGGATTTTGTGACCTTCAGTCGATGGCGAGTTGATGGCGTGCGATAAGAACTGGCGCTGTTTTTGTGGTTCATTCTACCTTACCTGAAATAGCGACCCTAGCGTCACATGTGCACTGGATCATGCGTGCGATCTTTAAGACCATAAGCTCTTTTTGTTCGCATTTGGTCATTCTTGTGTCGTTCCTCTGTTCCAAACATTTGACTGGACAAATTCCCATCTTGCTTTACTATTCGAAACAGGCTCTACTTCATTAATGACATCGCGTGTCATACGTGACACAAATCCTTGGCCGTCTATTTCCAGTTGGCAGCTGCACCTTAATATTTAGGAAGTGTGCGCTCGTGAGAAACTCTCCAGTTCCTTGGCCTTCGGCTTGTTTTCAATCTCGGGGACAGTCAGTTGAAAATAAAGCTCATTTCCTTGTCCTTGAACATACTTTCTATACCAGGCAGCTGCTCGGAGTACCAGCCCTCTGATCGCTCCAACAAAAGAAAAAAAATATGTGCGACCTTCGTACCTTCTTTTAGGGGCACCGAAGCAACGCTTCTTATTAAAAGCAGATACTAGTCGCAGAGCTAGCAGCAGAATATCAGATTTCCCATAATTAAGATTCCATAGCATCAAAAGGTTAAAGAACACAAAAAGCGCTTACTATGCGTTTTTATCTATCTATCTATCTATCTATCTATCTATCTATCTATCTATCTATCTATCTATCTATCTATCTATCTATCTATCTATCTATCTATCTATCTATCTATCTATCTATCTATCTATCTATCTATCTATCTATCTATCTATCTATCTATCTATCTATCTATCTATCTATCTATCTATCTAATCAGCCTACGTCTGGGGCTCTCCTGGTCGTCTCCTTAACTTGGTGAGCACCAAAATTGGCATAGGGGGACCTGAGTATAGGACGAACACGATTCGCAGGTCGTGACATGATTAACGTGACTTCCTTGTCACGGACGTCATGAAATCCTTTCCACCAGTCACGTGTGCACATACACGGACATCGCTGCCCGTAGTATGCGGGTACGCACCAGCAAGACTTCCGAAACCTTAACGCGACAGCGTGAACTAGCCCGTGTCGCAGAAAATGTGGTGTCGGCGGCGTTGTCGATGCGTGAAATATTCCTAGAGAAGCAAAAAAATAAAAAAATCACGGCCCAAGCCGCAATCGAACCCTTGCATTCTGCATGGCGGTCAAGTATTCTACCACAGAGCCACGCCAGTGCTTCGATCTGCTTCGGGAAAGGACCCAACACAAGCGTCATGTCAGGACAAAGCCGACTGGGGTTGTAATGTCGGCTCTTCACTTCTATGTCGAGGTAATAAAGACTACATATGTACAGCTACGACTCAGAAAGGTATAGTCAAGGATTGTGCGAATATGCCTACAGCCGCTACATACGATGTGAACAGCATCATACCGTATCGTGCATTTCGTGACGATAAGACTCTGCTCTAACGTCAGTGCCGACGTTACGTTGGATCATGAGCTACCCTCAAACCAGTGCACTCGCCCTGTCTGGTAGGCGCACGAATGTGCTCAACTACTCAATGTACTCAAAAAGACGTCGATTCATCTCGTAACACTTGGCAGAACGAAAAAAATCAGGCGTAGGCAGCTACTCGCTGACTGCTTCGCATGAAATTGATCCTCACAGCGCGTGTGATCTGCCAATTTTTTTTTCTTATGCACTGATCTCGCTAGCACGTTAAAACACTAGTGGTCTGTGAACCTGGAGACAAATTAGCCAAGCTTTGAGTTCTGAAGTGCGCTTTGCCATTGGTAGGCCATATTCATTAGTGATTGCCCAGATTTACGATTACCTGGAATTTTCTCTTAGGCAATTCTCGCGCATAATGTTTTTCTGTTTAAGAAGCATTAGCTGTAATGAGAAGCTAACACTAGGTGCGTTAGTATGGAAGAGTTCCAAATTCGAAATAACCGATAACGTTATGAGAAAATGACCAGTATGGAAGATATTCAAAACACGAAATAATCGGTAATATTAAGAGAAAATTACTCCGGATTGAATATATAAGTGATTATTAAATTTGTTCTTTTTTAACTGCTTACTACATAAAATGTGTAGAACCTGCTAGCTCATAAAGAAGACCCGATTGTATTATTCAATGCATTGCTGTAATTCCACAGCATACTGCCACGAGTGTAATGTCAGGTCGTAATGGTACTGGCTGACTTATACACTCTAAGAAAAAAGAGAGTCAAAAGAGGGTCATGGAACCGTGACTCTCTTCGGGTGTCCACCTGACCCCTTTTGGAAGGTACAGGCAGAGAAAAAGAGTTCGCATTTGGGAAGGAGTCACTGGACCCTCCTGAAGCGCGTTTCGATTGGCTTCGGTATACGGAAGAGCCGCCGTATACGCCATACATATCGCACGCTCGCCCTTTGGCGCCGTTGTGGCGCCTTGCTCGGCAACGTAGACGGGGTTGGCGCCGGGGTGGCGCGCCGCTCTCCTCTCTCAGTCGTCTCAGTCTCAGTCTCCTTGTCTATTGGAATGCGTTGCGTGGTCGCGTTGATCGCGCGTCTTCGGTGGTGTTGACGCCGGCTTCGTGCACGAAGTGACGCTTGGAGGGCGGAATATTCATGGAGCTGCGGACACCGACAACGGGCGCCAGTTAACGGTTAGTGTACTCCTTTCGTAGGTACTAATTATACAGCTTTAGCTGGGCGTCTGCAGCAGCTCTGCGGAACCTGCCAGCCATTTCCAACAGTAGCGTGTATCCGCGGGGCTGTTGCGGATGCCCAACTAAAGCTGTCAGTTAACGAGTTGCCAACGTTATGCGCGTTGCTGTGCAAGCTCCCATAAAGTGAGCGATGGAAACAATAATCGAGGGTCATTTCTTGCTGATCGCACGTCGTGTCTGCAGCACCACTGAAGGTGCAAGATGTCGTTTTGGGATGCACTTTAGTCTACTTCATAATAACATTTCCATCGACCTTGAGTGTGCAGCGTGCTTCCACGCGTGGGAACGTGAAAAAAAAAAAAAAAGAAAGCCTGTGTACAGAACGCTCAGACGCACTATATGTAATGGTTTTTGTTGGCTTAAAGACGGTAGTTTGAGGTGCAGATATAGTACGGTGGCTTCCAGAACGTACGCGGTAGTCATTCAAGTTGGACACGCCTCGCCGGTAAAGTGAAAAAGCTCTAGACTTTCGACGGCGCGCGTTGTTGCGGCCGCCGGCGTGCACTCTTCTCCCTCGTTTCTGTTTGCTGTTTTCGTGGTTTGCATACACTGCGAGACGTTGAGTTGAGTTGAGTTTATTTACCACGTACAGTTGTACAGTAAGTGGCAGGGACAGGGGAAAAAAGCTGTATAAAAACAGCTTGACAAAGCCCCACATCCCCATGTTCACTGTGACAACAAAACGGCAAAAGCAAAGTAAACCACAAAACAACTTAAACCAGCAATGCACATGCTTTGCATCGGAACAAAGAAGTTATACAAACTTATACAACCCAGCAACGCAATGCTATAAATCAGAAGAAAGAAGTATACAAAACAGCAAAATAATACTACACACATAAACTAATAAAGCATATTTAAAATTGAAGTATTAGAGAGCGTACGAACATTTTCACAATTAATTCCTAATTTATTTAGTGTACTCGGCAAGCAATACTGCAATGTCTCAAAACCATAATTTGTGCGCGGTCTCGGCACATGCCAATGTTCGGAATGTCGGTTTAGGCGCGTCGAAGGATTTAATTGTAAGTTAGCTAAACTACGTATATAGCCGCGACCTTTTATGGTATCCGATCTAAAGAGATTACTAAGGAATATTCGTAGAGCAGGTTTAGTTTGATTATTTTATATTTAACGAATATTTGTGAAGTATGGCATTAAAAGGCAGGTTAGCAACAGAACGTAGCGCTTTTTTTCTGTAAGATAATAAGATTACTAATAGATTGCTTTGTTCCATTACCCCAAATTAAGTTGCAATAACTCAAATGTGATGTAAAGAGCGCATTAAATATCAGAAGTTTTTGAGGAACTGGCAATAGACCCTGACATTTTCTCAAGATACCTAAGACTTTGCAAAGCTTGTTGCATAAAAATTCTGTATGATAATCCCATTTCATGTGCTCATGGAAAACAACGCCCAAAGACTTCGCGATGGAGGAGAATTCGATTATGCTGTTATTTAACATGAGATTGTAGGATTCAGTGACTTCGTTTAGGGGGGATTTGGAGCGAAAAAGAACAGCTTTTGTTTTGGAACAATTTATAAGTAAAGAATTTTTTAGGGTCCAGCTGTGTATCTTTTGTAATGTTGAGTTAGCTGTATTTACGAGATGACTAACATTCGTTCCTGAAAAAAATAAGCTTGTGTCGTCTGCGTAGATTATGTATTGGGCTGAAGGGTCAACATGTACAATATCGTTTATAATAGTGATGAACAAAAGGGGACCCAATATGCTGCCTTGGGGAACACCATCTTTAACAGTGTGCACAGACGAAATTTCCCTGTTTATAGATACACACTGGTGTCTGTCTGTTAGGTAGTTTTCGATCAGATTTAGGGCTACACCACGAATTCCATAACACTGCAGTTTTCCTAATAATGTCTTGTGGTTTATTTTGTCAAATGCTTTCGACATATCTAAAAATATCCCCAGTGTGAATTTTTTGGCCTCGATATTTTTGAGAATCAATTCCTTTTGAAACAATAGAGCTCTTTCGGTTGAGAAGCCTGATCTAAAGCCATATTGTGATTGTGTTATAACGGAATGTTTGTCGAAAAATTTCGATAGTCTAACATGAATAATTTTTTCAAGTCCTTTGGAAAAAAGCGGGAGAATTGAAATCGGCCTGTAATTAGTTAAAGTGTTTTTATCTCCATTTTTGTGGATCACCGTCACCTTAGCATCCTTCATATTCTGTGGAAAAATGCCGCTTTTTAAGGAAACATTGTAAATGTGTGTCAGACATGGACTAAGCAGATCAATAACATGTTTTATCGCTTCCATTTTTAGACCATTTAAATCCTCACTCTTAGACGTCTTAAAACTTTTAAACACTCTTATTACCTCATCTTCATCCGTTGGACAAAAAAATATTGATTCCTTGAGCGGCGCTGGTAAGTACTCAAAAGCACTTGTTTGATGCGTGCTTTCAGTTATAGATGTGAAATATTCATTAAATTTATCCGCTAACTCTTTGCCTTTAATAACCTCATTATCAATTACAAGTTCTAAACAATTTGTAGCTCTGCCTGGAGATATGATAGATTTTAACTTATTCCACATTTGCTTGCTGTCGGAGACGCCTTCAAACATAGAATGATAATAATTTCGTTTTGCTTGCCGTTGTACTTTAGTAACTGAATTTCTGTATCCCCTAAACGCCTTCAAATCATCTGGATTTCGGGTAACTAGAAATACGTGAAATAATTTGTCTTTTTCCTTCATCATTTTTAGTATCTCAGTAGTCATCCAAGGTTTGCGAGCACGCTTTGGCTTTTTCAAAGCCCTAAGAGGAAACCATTTATTGTAAAGTGGAATGAACGTTTGCATGAAATAGTCATAAGCTAAATCAGCCGAGGACAAGGAAAACAACTTGTCCCACTTTGTTCGCTCAATTTCGACCCGAAAGTTCGAAAGAGATTTTAAATTCACCGGTCGATAAAATATACCAGAAGCGGACTGTCTGGGCTGATAACGGTATTGGGGCGCAATAAAATATACAGGAAGGTGGTCACTAATCGCGGTAGATATAGTGCCTGAAAGTATGGAATCTGAGGAAAAGTTTGTTACGAACAGGTCTAATAATGTTGCACTCGATTGTGTAATACGAGTAGGAGTGACAATGACATTTGATAAAAAGTGGGAATCAAGAAGTGTGGAAAGATCCTTTTGCTTTTTTGTGTTTGCTAACATATCGACATTCAGGTCGCCTCCCAATAAAATGCTATAATTATGGTCATTAACAAAAGAAAACATCCGATCCAAGAACTGCATAAAGTTGTTAATGTTGCCATCGGGAGGTCTGTACACTGCCACAAATACACAGTTGTCCACTTTAACAGATACAATTTCACAATCATCCGAGCATAGACACCATTCATTTAACCGTTCACATCTCATTTCATGTCTAAGGTACATACGCCGTCGTTGGGCGCTATAACAGAATCGAGTGAGTGTACGTGATTGGGCGGGTTATTTGCGCTAATTCTAGCATATGACATGTCTGATCTCGACGTAGACGGCGTACGCACGCGCTGGGTGTCGTCCGGGCCCTAGTACTCGCATCTGTTTATCTGAGCATTTAAGGATGGTTTACGTTTGTAAAACATGCGGTCAATAACCGCTCACGGCATGCCCCTGGCTGCCGGAGGATGTGCTTTGTTGTTTTGTTGTTAGCCTTTATTATGTCTGTGTGGACCACTTATTGTGTAGGTTTTGCAAACCTTTACTGCAATTTCATTTTCTCATCATAATATCACGTTCTGCTTTTCAGATACCGTTTTTCATGGTGCTCACGCTGGACAGGAGCGACAACCTAGCAAGCCACAAGTCTGATGCCTCAAGCCGTCGCCACTTTTTGATTTATTCTTAATCACAAGGAATAAATATGGAAACATGACGGCGATTTCTGCTGTTCATTTAGCACCATATGACACTGTGCGCATCACAGTCACACATTTTAGTTAGCTATACTCATAGAAGCGTGTAAATGAGGAATACCCAAATTTCTTAATTGGAAATCACAGACCATCTTTTCGCGCTTTCTATATAACTTTGCTGGAAAATATGTATTGTTTTGACGAGTTTTATTTAAATAATGCTAAAACTGCACTATTCTTTTTTTACAGTCGCTGGGCAGAACGGCAAGTATTATTGGACTTGCTTAAAATGAATACTCCGCTATTTTCAACAGTAGCCGCGCAAAAGTAGAGCAAGGATCAAATGAGTAGCTTAAAATACTTGTGGAGTCGCTTGATGCTTCGGTGTGGGTCCTTGACCCCCCTAGGAGCGTTACCGGCAAGAGTCGTCTGACTCCCTATAAGTGGTAACGTGATCCTCCCGATGAGAGTCTTTGCACTCTTCCTAGAGGGTCAGGGGACTATCCTAGAGCGAGCCGACCCTGACCCACCAAGAGAGTCACCGTGACTATTTAAAGAGAGTCCTATACGTGGCAAGTCAGAACTCTCCAAAAAGAGTCACGCATACTCTTTTTTTTCTTAGAGTGTATGTGCCGCTGTTGGAAAAATGATGAGGTTGAGCTCGCGACAAAGATGATGAAGTCGTATTGGCGGTGATCGGACGAGCCTGATGTTCACGTTAATGTAAAGTCACGTTATATTATAACGGAAGCCTGGAACTAGCAGTACAGCAGAACGTCAGGCTGGTCCGATCACTGGCAATACGACTTAATCGTCTATGTCTCGAGATCGTCCTTATCGCCTTTCCACCAGCAACACATACAAGATTGCAAGCCACAGTACTAGCTAATCCTATACTCGTGGCAACATATACGTCAGTATGAGATATTTTTTAAGTTCGCCTGGTATGCATGCCCCATATTTTTGCCACAGATACTTACCCGTCACCAGAACCGCCTTCCCTTCGCCAGACACTAGGTCCACAAAGGCTACGGTCCAGATGTACCTGGCCAACCAGTAGGAGAGCGAGGACACAATCACGACGAATCCGATCCATTGCGCCACGGTCGACGCTAAGGGCACGTACTTCCAGCATTTGCAAAATGTGAAGACCAGCGCGAAGAACAAGACCCACGACGTCCTCATGTTGTACTCGTCCTGAAACACCAGAAGTCTTGTGGACGACAAACTCGGCTTACTTTCCACACGAGAGGTACTTCCTGAACTCGGTTAAAGAATAGACTTCGTTGACGCCACAGCCACGAAAAAAAAGAGGGAGAGGAGAATGAGAGGAAAGACAAGAAGGTCAACCGAGGTAGTTCCCTTTTGGCTATTCTGAGCCATGACTTGGGGCGTAGACAAGTTGAAATACAAGAGAATCACAAATAGAACAGAGCAAAGCGGAAAGAAATATGTGGAAGTAGACTATAAGAAACGCCCTACAATGGCTTTAGTGTGAACAACAACGTAGGATCAAAATTGCAGTCCAGAATACTCTTGCAACGTTTCTTACAGAAAAACAAATATTACGGCACACTAGTAGTCAATTACCGTTCTGTAGTCACATCAATGGTAACGTTGAGTGGCGAGAATTCCATCGACAATATCGGAGCTTCTCAGATGGACGATGATGCCTGATGTCTCCTTTACACTTTCGCAATGGATGACCAAGGCTTCGTTGCTTTGTGGTTGTCACTGCTGAGGTCTACGTTGATAATTTACACTGACGAACTGCACTCAAGCACAATAACAAAGTCCCACCATTTTGCGCCAAGCCATGGCAACCGGAATAAGACCCGCTGAGAAAGACGCTGCTCACCGATCCTTCGGTGGTTCTGAGCGGACGAGCATCCAGAAATTTGAACTTGCCCGTGTCTTCCAACTTTTTTGTTGTCTACAAGGGCACAGAACATACCTAACACATGTTTTCACAAGTTTTCAGCAGAATGGCGCTATCTTACCAAGGTCTTTCGACATATTTGTCGTCTGAAAAATACCAAACATGCATATGCAGGAGCCTCGTGTGTCTGGGCAGTTGGCGTAAGAACATAATCTCTTCCTGCTTTCTTTTCATTATGGAGGTAGTAGATGTTTCCGAAACATACTTCTGAAACGAATGCATCTGCCGAATATTTTTTTTTCTTGAACACGGAAAGAAACACCTCATCTTTATCATCCCACTTAAGACGCTAACCTTGCCGTTTCCCTTAGGTATCCTTAATGTTATCAGAAGTGCGCAGTAGCCGACCGCATATTAGCGCTTTTATTGCAACCATAGCCGACCTTATATCTTTACTGTAGAGTTAAGACATAACTATCGGGGTTTTACGTCCCAAAGCCACGATATGATCATAGAAGACGCCGTAGTGTAGGGCTCTGAATATTTCGACCACCTGGGTTTCTTTAACGTGTACCTAAATCTAGACACGTGGGCCTGTAGGATTTCGCCTCCATTGAAATAGAGTTAAGACACGGTAAGGCAGCTGAGACATACGTTAAAGTGGTGCAAAAAATTAAATAAAAATAAGTGAATGAGAAAGCTAAGATCGAAGCTAAGCAACATGGAGCTTGGTCAGTACTTGGGAGACAGATAAGAAAAACGGGACAAGCGCACGGCGCCTGATTGGCAGCTCACCTAGAAAGTGAGCTCGTTCTTTTCCCCCATTAAAACGAGAAACAACGCGAACAACGGGGCAACAACAAACAGCGCCACCAACAGTCCTGTTGTCCTAATAATAATAATATCTGGGGTTGTGCCAAAATTGCGATGTGATTATGAGGCACGCCGTAGTGAAGGGCTCCGGAAATTTTGACTATCTAGTGTTCTTTAACGTGCACTGCCATCGCACAGTACACGGGCATCTATAACATTTCGCCTCCGTCGAAATGCGACCGCCACGGCCGGCATCGAACCCTGCGGGTCAGCAACCGGGCACCGTAACCGCCACGCCACCGCAGCCTGCAGTCCTGCTATCCTGTTGTTAGCACTGTTACTAATTTTGTACGGACATGTACCATATTGCCTAAATCAGGGCTGGGCAGTGATACTGAGAAAAGTATTCTGGACTACGGATACCGAAATACACGTGTTCGAACCCTAAAATACAGATACTGATATTACATTTTGCTTTGGCGTAACGGGATATTTCGGAGATACTTTTGAAAACGATGAAAAAGGTATTCCGGAATACAGATACAGGAATACAGATAAAAAAATAAAGGTACTGTAATATTCTTTATTTTATTTCGGGGGTGGGGATGCTCCGCAAAGGCATTAGGTGCAGCATAGTATTGCTAATATTGTTTCAGCGCATAGAAATTTGCAAGTCAAGCATACCAATTTAATCACTAATGAACGCCTGCGAATTAAGAAACACTATACATTTCTGCTACACACGAAGTCTGTTTTGATGAGCAAGTTGTGTTAATTGCACCTAAGCAACAACAACTTATCGAATAGGCTGTACTTTAGACAACATTGGGTCAGCCTCAACACAAGATTCGCGATCGAGAAAAGTCTCTCTACCGCTGCAGACGAGCGTCGGGCGATTTACCACATTAATAATTTTGTGCGTGTGGGGAACCTCACTTCCTGCGTCGCCGACCGGCGGCCCTCCTTTGCTTGGCTTAGCACAAGAATGTTTTCCTTGCCCCCTTGGAACCACTTGGGCTCATTTCCGACTAAAACTGTAACGAGATACCCGTGTCCTGCACAGTATCGCGATACAGTCGATGCCTCGTAGAAGTATTTCACTACTGCTATACAGATGCATTTTCAAATGTATCTCGACACAGAGACACAGATACTCAAAAGCATCTCTAAGATACTATCGTGACACCCTTGTATCGCCATACTACCAATCCCTGGCCCAAATAAGCACTCAAGTGCAGTTCATCTTCCCCATGAGTCCTTAGCAATTGGAGAAATCAGGGTCATAATCAAGGCTGCTGCTTGCTGCGTCAGCAGCCTCCTCGCTTGCAGCCGCAGTACGGCGCCAGCAAATATGCAAAGAACGCAGCAAGCGGTCAGTGGTTCAAGGACCGGTGCTCCTCGTGCCGCACGATTGAAGGAAGTTGCTTGCTGAACGACCACGTGCCGTGCGCACTCCCTTTCAAACCATCGGCTCTGAGAGAGTATTCAGGCGCTTATCAGTCTTGACCAGCATGCCCTTTCATCTATTATGGCCCGCAAACGCGCCAGGGACAACAGCAAAGGAACTCGTTCACAAACGTGTTTTTGAGCGAGCGCCCCTTGGAGATATAAAGATACCGGCTCAGATGCGTAAAAAGAAACGACCAGTAGCGAGTATGGTAAAGCCCGGTAAAATCTTTAAACAGCTAAGGCCTAAACTGGTGTTCTAGAAAAATAAAAACCCGTAGGGTCCCCTATGCACTCGCCCAAGATGACTCGACAGCGAAAGCCATATTCTTCTTATTTTTCTCCTTAGTCGATGTACGTCCCCCGCCCCTTCGAAAGCTTACATAACGTGGTTTAGTGCTGCTTCAGGGATCGGAGGCATTGCGAACTTTCTTCACCTCACCTTGTTTTGCACAGCCTCCGTGGTCGGTCCACCTTTGACCAACCTACGGCGTGATGACAACACATAACGTGACGTCATCATCTGCTGTCATGATAATAATCATATGGTGACGTCATCACATGTTGATTTTTTTTTTACAGCGAAAGCTGTTATGAGATAAGTTCAGCGGCCGTTTTTGGCGCCGTAGTTGTCCGCCGCCGCCGATGTCCGTAACCACTATCGCTCGAAATAAGAAAAAAAAAACTAAATAAGAAAAAATTCCAAGATGGAACGAGGTGCGAACTTGGGCCCTCTGCGTGGGAGCCCAGTATTCAACCTCTGAGCCATGCCGGTGCTTAAAACTGCTTTGCAAAAGGGTCCTATACAGGCTTCATGTCGGGAAGGAACCACATTAACATATGCAATATAGCATGGTAGAAGAGTAAAATAAGCACCAAGCGTCGCACAACGGGAATTCTGTAGCCAGGTGTCACACAATGCGAATTGCGCAACGAGTAGGTTGTTGAATGCTTCCAACCTATTACAAAGGGCTCCGCCATAATGCTTCATCGTCATCAGGCACAGCATCAACAAAACACATAATGCCTTGCATGCGTTTAGCAGGTACCACTTCTCTCCGTAGAATGACGAAAAATGGCATAGTGCCTGCTTCCCTACTTCTCAAAAATTACATTGATTTATAGCGTAGTGAGTTCCTCGCAAGTGAACTTGTATTGGTTGCCAAGGAAGCCCATAAGCGCATGATCCATTTCCTCGGGGTCTCAGTAAAGTTCTTCGCCCCCCCCCCCTCGCGCTCCCACGTCAACGTATGTTATAGAGCATGGTGGGAGAGGGAAATAACGACCGGGCGTCACCCAGTGCAAATTGCTAAACTGGTGGGCCGTCTAAAGCTTCCAACCCATTACAAAGGGCTGAGCCATAATTCTTCATCGTCATCAGTCGTCGCGTCAACAAAGTGAACACAATGCCTTACAGACGTGTAGCTGGTGCCTCGCTTCTCCGCAGAATGACGAATAATGGCTTAGTAGGTGCTTCCCAACTTCACAAAAAAATTGGGGGACCCTTAAGCTTCGCCTTTAAGTGTTGAACGCAATAGTGAAATCCGGCCCCTAGTGCGCACTTCAACCACTAATTGCATACTTATTAATGTGTATTGTTACACACACACGCACACAGACACATACACACACGCGTGCGCGCGAATGGTACAGGTTTTTGATCTAAAGCAAGAGTCGCATGGCCTCCAAGATACACGCCGCGCGCTTGCCATCTTGGAGGCCATGAAGAGTCTCACAATGCCTCACAGATGGCAGCACATTATCTAGCGTTTGCTGTTTGCTTGTTGATATGTTTTCCGCTAGATGGACATAGTTGTCCATTTTTAGAGCTGTTTGAAAGTTCGTGTAGTTCGTGTGTTTTTAGCGGCGATGGCTGCACTATCCCGGCCTTTTTCGACACAGTTTGATGGCCTCCCAAATGCGCCTACAAATCGCCGAATGGGCTCGTTTTCGTCGTGACACCTGTCGAACAAAACGCGTTAAGGAGACTCCTTCCACTACATGGCATTTATGCAGTGTTATTTTTTCCGAAGTAGCTGCAAGTAACATCGTGGCTTTGTGGTAGGACACCCTACTTTCCACGCGAACGGCCCGGGTTCGATCCTTGATGGAACCGAAATTTTTATTCTTTATTTTATTTGCTTCTTTCTCGATTTTTCGCTCACGGTCGATTTTTCGCTCACAACCAACGGTGACGACGCCGACGGCGGAATTTCTGCGACACGAGCTCTCTAACGCTATCGCGTCAAAATTGTGATTTATGGCGTAGTGGTTACCTTGCTTGTATTTATGGCGTAGTGAGTACTTGTATTAGTAGCCCAAAGAGAGCTTACAACCGGCTCTAGAAACGCCACTTTTCCAGCTTTCGCTGTAAATGTGCTGCGGTTTCAGCGCAGGCCTGGCGTTTTTTTTTTTTTTTTGCGCCAATCGTGTTGAAGCCGACGCCGGCGATGCCGCCGACAGTCAGTTCTCATGTTTGTTGAGGCATCTAAGGTTTTAGCCTTATTAAGTTGAGGCGTTCCTGATGAGAAATTATTGCGATTGCGACAGAGACTTGACACAGTTCGCTCTCACCAAGCAGTGACTGCATCTCCTGCTTGAGGAACATGTGTTGCTGTAATTACAACACCTATGATAGCTGAAATGCCTAGGTTTTTTTTTCAGATTGATGTGATAGATAAGGTGTTCGCAGACAACTAAAACTCCGTAGCTCTTGGATAGGCGGGGCGTACAATGTAGTTTGCTATCAGTCGCATGCTAGTTAAAATGATACCATGTCACTTCAAGATAAAATGTCCTACATGTGAATGGTACTGTCACGTAGCAATCAATATATGGACGTGTATATCAGTTGCTGATGCATGCTGCATACACTTGTGTTGTTAAGTTGAAATTTCTTTTATTGGCTCGCTTTCTCTGCTGGAGTACAGGCATAACACATGCTCATTTTCCAGCTGAAAGCGATGCGATTTATAATCAGGCAACATAAGTAAACCTATATTCTTTATTCACGAGCTCCGTCGCCTTGCACATTTACAGCAACACCTTCGCAGTTTTCTGCACTGTGACCTGAGTCGAGCGGGGTAGTGTAACACAGAACGCGCCCGGGGTAATCATTCTCATCCACTCGAAGATAGCTTTCGTTCAGGATACACAGGGTGCAAAGCGACGCTGCCACCAACCCAAAATGCCGCCATCCGACTCGTCTGTGCAACCCTAATGACGCGTTCTGTGTGGCATTCTAATAATTCCACGTTTTCGTAAGATCCTTGCGGAAATATATGGCAAATATACAGAAAATATACGAAAACTTTTGACAGGATAAGACACGCACACGGACACTAGAAGAAAGACGTAAACAACACAGGCGATGTGTTGTTTCTAGTATCCGTGTTCGTGTGCGGGCTTTATCCTGTCAAAATGAACAAGTACCAACTAGCCCAATTAGCCGCGCTACTGCAATATACGGAAAATATGGACTCCTTGAGGAAACATAAGGAATTATTCTAATGTCATATGGAATGTTTCAGTAAGGAACATAGTCTATACCAGTGGTTCTCATATAGGGGTCCGTGGACCCAAGCGGATCCGCGAAGCCATTTCTGGCGGTCCGCAAAAGCCATCGTCGAAAAAAAAACGAAAAAAAGGCGTTTTTTGGAGGTGCACTATGTCCTGCAACAGCGGCCCTTCTGATTTTTGGTAAACTTCACCGCATTACAAATTTGCTTTGCGGCGAAGCTGACTTATGTTCCCCTTCTCCATGGGAGGGCAGTAAAGATTTTGTTGCAGTTTTCTACGGCATATGCACGCGAGTATACTTTCTCTAGGCTTGAGTATTTGAAGAGCAAACAAAGCTAGAAACAGGTTGAATGTGGCTGCGTACCGCACAACTTATTTACAAGCTGTTGCACAACTTATTTACAAGCTGTTGCGCATGGGCCCGATGTGCACCCCCCCCCCCCGAAATTTTATTTTGACAGAGTTCAAAATGACATTCGATCACATCTGCCTGACCCCCCCCCCCCCCACGAAAGGAGGTGCCCGTCCCCCACGAAAAAGTTTCTGGCTACGCCCCTGCATGAGCTGTTGAGATCGAATTGGCGTGGCCCCTTAGTTTGACCATAGTGAACTAGAATAGTTTGACCATTCTATGCCAGGGAGAAATAAAAGACACCTAGTTCACGCTGCACGTAGTGGTAGTTTATGAGCCCCCCCCCCCCCTTTCTATCACTGCAAGGGGTCCCTCATCACTTCCACCGGTCCACAAGGGGTCCCCGAAACATCCATGGCTGAGAACCACTGGTCTATACCTTGCTTGACGCCGCTGTTCAAGCACGTCTATGGGCGTCGGCAGGATTTTGTTGTGGAGTTGCAAACTCGTGTTGACAGGCCTTGGGGGGAGGGTCTGGTTTGGCTTGGTCGGAAGGGGGGTCAGCTGACTCTTATGCATCCCCCTGCTGAGGCCCATGATAATGTCAACAAACGTAGAGACCAGATATTTAGCGAAAGCCTTCAAATTGTTGGCCACTGCGGTCCAGACGCAGCTTGTTTTCGGAACTCCTGCCCACGACCCGCTTAGCGAGTATATTTTCTCGGAGATTGCTGAAACTAGGGTGCCTTGATACGCGTTTTGTTGCGCGTTTTGTCCAGGGTGAGGACATCTGCGGCGTCTACTGCGGCGCGGCTGCCATATTTTAGCCCACGGCTTCTTACCGGCGTCTCACCCCTCTACGGCAGCTGCGCTGAGAGGCACGAGACGCGGGGCAAAAAATGGCGTCGTGGCGGCATCAGCCCCTTAAAAGAATGGCAACACCCTAAGGGGGGCGCACACATCGAGGCACACTAGCTGAAACCTTTCGATTACTTTTTTTTTCTCTTGCGTGTCCAGTAAAGGATCGTGGTCTTACCGAAATACCCGTCTATACATTCTGGACAGTTCCTTCTTCCTTACTCTTACCTCGCAAACGAGCGATTGTGAGACGCGTTTATGCACCTCGTTGAAACTTCATTCTGAATTGCCTTTGCACTTCACTTATGGTCTCAGTCTTCCAGTAGCACTTCAGAATGAATTTTCTTTGCTCAAAGTAAAACCTGGCTTCTTACATTGTTTAAGCAGTCACATTTGAAAAAAAAGTACAAAATGTATGGCAGTGATAAGCAGTCAAAACGCATACCATCTTTCGGGGGACACTCTGTATATGCTGTTTATGAAACCTCGCTTCCGCACCGTATCCAGAAGCCAGACTCAGTTAGCAGTACAGAGTTTTATCAATGGGGTCAACTAATCACCTTAACCTAGCCTATAACTTTGTTATCTTACTTCCTATATGATAATGTCAGCAGTTTGTGCGTGGACTGGATGATGGTGGGCTCACCACCGACGCTGAATGTATGTACACGTTTGCTTGCCTGTGTATGTTCTATCTTCTAAATTCTTTGCGTCTTCACAACCATCATCGCCCTCTCGAATATCCATACCTTGACCTTACAGCAATAATGTGTTTGTGGGCCCGTCTACCTTACGCTGAAAAAAAAAAAAAATAATCGCGCACAAATGTCGTTTTACAGCAGATCTGTTATGCTCGAGGTTGTCCGTGTGTCGGAGACAGAAATTTATCATAATCATAAACCGGCACGCGCTCTCTTCTGCGTTGTCGTCTTCTGCTTCTCTCCCAAAACACGTGCGTCCATTTCTACGGCGTGGGATGGAATAACTCTGATGGCCGATAGAACGAGTACAAAGAGAAAAAGAAAGAGAGAAGGAGAAAGAGAAATGAACATAGTGAAAGACAGAAAATCTTGGCGAGAGCAAGCATGCCCATTTATAGCATAGTATAGTACCCCTTGCCAGGTGGTATTATGCTGGTGGTATAGTATAGCTATATTATACCACCATCTCTGCTGTGACCCAGCCTTCAGCGATAGAAAAGTGATCAAAGATATTCTTCCGTAACAATACTCACCTTATGATGTTTCCATTAGTATTATCATCATAGGCATCGTCGCCTTCGTCACATGTATTGTATCTACTACATTGATAACACTAGAACTAGTAGTGTAAGGAACCCTACTGGCGTGTTCTGCAGTAAATGTCTCTTTAATCATTGGCAGTCGTCAACTCTTTCTAAAGTGCATTGCCAAAACTAAGGAAGCAATACTAAGCTATAAGTGTGCCATCGTCTGGTCCTACATGCAAAGAGGAAAAATCCCTACAGACACTGCACATATTTGTTCTGTTAGTTGGCACATATAAAATGAAGATGCCTGTGTTTATTATGTAAGTATGGTTTAAATCAGCACTCCGAGAATCCCAACACATCTACAGCACGAGTATGTACATCACTATGCACAAATTAAGCGTGAGCAGTGCAGTGTCATATGAACCGAATGTCATCGTGACATCGCTATGACGTCACATGATTACGTCATCACATGAGATCGTCTCTTGGTCAAAGGTGGGCCGATCACGGAGGCACTGCAAAACCACGTGAGGTGCAGAAAGCTTGCAATATCTCTGATCCCGGAGGCAGTACAATGCTATCTTGGGTGCGGAAAGGTCTCGGGCGGGACCACTACAACAAACTGAAAAGGAAAAGAACAAGATGGTTTTGGCCTTGCAGTCATCTTGGGCAAATGCAAAAGGGAACGTGTGAATTTTTCTTCTAGCCACTTGGGTGTACTCCTGTGACGTCAGTCGCTTTTTTCGGCACGAGTCCTCATCATTCTTGACACGAACGGCAGCGTCCTGATACCCAGTCCAATTGCCAAGTCCGCTAGTTCAGTGGGTAACACTGCGGCCCCGTAGTACAAGAAACCACCTAACCGGAACTTCGAGATGTAGCGGGTCTTTGGGTCTGTCTCTCGGATCGCTAGCACCATTTGGTCCACCACTTCGTTCACGTCGTCTCTGGATATCAATTCGTAGAGCTGCCTGGGCGTGTCGAGCCACCGCTGCACCTCCTCCGCGCTGTAGTCGGCCACGACCTCTGGTGGCTGCTGCTGAAGTTCTGGCTGCGTCTCGGACTGTGCACCCAGGTTGGTTGTGATCGCCGTACTGCGAATAGGTGAAACCAGTGATATAAGGGAAAATTAAAAGAAGTGGGCCCAGGAGGAAGGAAGGAAAAGAAAGGAGAAGAAAGGAAGGGGCGTTAGCCAGCCTAGAAGAAGTGGTACGTTACCCTACAATGGGGAAAGGTATAGGGGAGTTTGAAAGTTAGAGAGAAATATAGAAATATGGATACGGGGAGCACACACAAAGTCACACTCCTCAATTTCACAATATCGCTATTGTTTTGTAACCATCGGTTCATCCACAAAGTCATTTTCTTTTCGCATTGGAATGGCTGACAAACCCCTTTGTAATAACCGTGTTCGCGAGGAGACATTACAACACATCTTCTACGGCTGTCCTCGCTACACTGTGCAGAGAAAATCACTAGCAGTCGCGCTACTGCCGTCATCGACCCCGGAACAATGACGGCAGTAACAATTTTAGAATGTCGTCCTAAGTAGTCATCGCGGCAACGAAGGCCTTGCTAAAACTCTTGAAAAGGGCCCAAAACTGCAGCACATGCAGCAAGATAGATTCTTCAAAGTCGCGTTCACAGACTGAACAAATAAAGTCCTAACAACACGTACGCGTTACAACGCGTCAGCGCGTTCGTGTGGTTAGGTCTTAGCCGCACTATCAGAACGTGGAATGAAGGAAAGAGTGGGCGTGATGTGTAAGCACAACTGGCGCAAGCCTTACGCGCTACTTCCGCGAGCACAACTGACACTGCAGTATCAGAAGCACTGCGGATAGATACAAAATAAGCGCTATAAGACCATACAAAATCTACACATTTGTCGCTGGCACTAAGTTATGCAAAACTTACTGGTCAACGAAGTCTTTATGAGCGTTTACGAAATATTGACACCTGAAAGATTTATCCTTTCGTGCGTTATCTTTACTTTACCAGAGATGGTACGGCACAGAATATACGGATACTCCAGTTTAAATAGCGGTGCGTCACTGAGCGAATGGTACGCCCTGTATACGTTCGCAAGCCGGTGGAGTACGAAGAAAATCAAAAGATAACAGCCGCGAGATCACGTTCTCCCATATCCGATATCAGTTGTGGCAGCTGGTGGTGTGCCTTTGAAGTAAACAATCATATATGTCGATGCAGTACAACCAGATGTTATGTACCGCGACAAATCTTCATCCTTCCTAGGTGGGTACTTTGATTCCGAGACGTCATTTCAGTTATTGGCACGCTCTCATGGCGGTAGACGAATAATGCCTGCGTTAAGAAACGTTGCATACGAATGTTATATATCGAAGCGAAACTTTCTTTGTAGATTCGTGTATGACGCACTGGTCTCACTCGTTTGTGTACAAGAAGGTTACACGCGTTGCTGCGGGTTACGTAGCAAGAAAGAGCTTAGCTATACCGGGCTTACATCTGAAGAATGTTGTGGCAGGTTGTATGTCAGCACTAGTAGACTGGAGAAAGCATGGTGCCAAAACTAGCCTGTACGCCTGCAATGGAATACCAATGGACTACCGTTGTGCGCAGTGGTGGACGTTCGCAGCATACTTTCGTTGGTGACTGTCCGCTACGTCGTGTGCTTTTGTCCGACAAAAAAAAATGTTTGGCTGATTCCCCCGCTCGATCCCATACCAGCTTATATACATGCTGTCACTAGATATTTGGCAAAATCGTTAGTCAACATCATCTTGTCAATAACTTTGTCGTTGTGGCATGCTCAACAGGAACATGCTGAGCATGCTCAACAATTATTGCCACGTTACTGGAGTCGGTTGCCTCAACAATTCCTTAATTGTATTTCGAGCACAACTCGATAGTGATTTTTAAACGGACACTAAAGGCAAATAATTAGTCGACGTTGATTGTTGAAATAGCAGTCCAGAAACCTCGTAGTGCTGCTTTTGTGCCAAGGAAGTGCTTATTTTGAAATAAAATCACGTTTTTAGTGGTCCGCATCGCGTTAGCGCGCTTCAAATCTCCCGCCTGAGAATACTACTTTCATACGTCACTGCTGCCGTGCCCAACGTTGCCCGCTTTTACTGCGCGGCCGCCGACACTAGTAGCAGCCGAGCGGAAGTAGCGGGACCCACAGTAGCAACAACGGCGCTGCGGCAAAGACTTGCTCGGATGGGCACATTCAAAGCCTTCACCAAGTTGCGGTTGGTCTCGTAATCCTCAGTACGAAAGTGCAGCGAGCACACACGCAGAGGTTTTGACTGTTTAGCACACTGGCGCAATGGCATGACACTAAGCCACTTCGAGCGTAAGGGTTCATTCCGCGGCACCCAGTGAAAAGACACACCGGTTTCCTTGCTGCAGCACTGGCGTTGTGCACCATTCGGGCATCCGGCAATATCACACGCATGCGGCATTTTGTCGAACTTTCTGTCAGAGCGACTTTCACGAGCGCGCAAAACACGCACGGCAGTACGCGATCCCGAAACTACCACTGAGACGGGCGAGGCGCAGTTCGGCGAAAACGGAACCTTTGAACCACGCGCGCCGTTCCCCATGGCAACGCCACGGAGGATTTGTTTTCCATGAACCAAGCGGAAACGAACGAACAGCATTTTATTACGTCTTTGGTGGTCGGAATGTTCTTTTTTTACAGCTGCTAGTTTGATTACTAGTTATTTATTGTAGGCCGACTTCCATACGTCATCGGGATCACTTCGAAAATGTCCCACTCGTGGCGCTCGTCATGTGATACATTTAGCTTAATTTCTCGGTAAGTAGGGCACTGCTGTTGATAATATTGCCGTTTTAGATGTTGTCATACATTGGGCTTTCACTCTGACATAAATTGTTATTTGACTTTAGTGTCCCTTTAAAGACGATAGTCTTTCTTGGGATACCTAAACGGAAAAATTTTGGTCTGTCTGCCTTTCTCTTTGTCGGTACGTCACTCGATTCAGCCACTCGGTCAAAGTTGAACCACTTGCCCAAGGGCCAGCCATCTTGAACTGGTACGGCTGTTCAAACTTGTGAACGTTGTCGATCAAAAAGTAAATATCACGTATATATCAGGCGCAACATCACTAAGTAAGTATTAGGTGATGTGTTCCTTTAATAGAAAATGCATACATACGTAATTCTAAAGACCCTAGTTTCTTAAGCTGTGCTGAAAATGCGACTGCGCTGAAACTTGCCTTCCTCCGTGCCCTGTGCACGAGCCCATTGTTGTGTTTTGGTTTCGGTTCTGGATTGCACTGTACGAATGCCATGGGGCGCCGCTCTGGCATTCCTGTTTTACCCAGACGACGTGTAAATAAAAGAGTGTGTGGAGAGTACTCGTTGAGTGCGGACGTTTCTTCTGCTTCGGCGCTTCGCGCCAAACCGCGTGTTCGGGCTGGCTGGCGTCCCCGCCGGTCGCGTTGGTCACCGCCGGTCTTTGCCTGCTGCTGCGCCGGGACTACCAGCCCGCAACACAGCACTTATGTTTCCCGACGTATTTCCAGATGGCGTCCATATCTCACGCAGCGCCTCTTCTATCGTCTTTAGACGACGTTTGCAGCGAAGCACGCAGATACGCGGCCATTTTTTAAGTGTCCTCTGGCTCATACCTTGTGCCCGAAACATTGGAATGTTTAACTTACGAATACTTACCGGTATGCGATCGGTTCTATGTTGACAAAATCCACGCCTTTTCCTTTGCATTCTCGTCGCAGTCCATCGACCATTGACACCAGGGCGTACTTCGTCATACAGTATGGCACTCCCATTGGCATCGTAACGTGCCCTGGAATAAGTAAAGAAAAAAAAAGCATGTACAGACGGGTCCACTGTTAAAGGGAACACTTGAGTGCAGGGCATGTTTGGATTTCGCCCTCTTGTAAAAAACATAGCGGCTTAGATTTGCATAAGACTACTGGTGGTTGACAGCTCTGCCTCTTCTTGAATGACTCGTGCAGTGCATGAGCAATGTTTGCTTGTCCGCTTGCTGTTAGAGGGCCAGCAAAATGAAAGGTGCTCACTGGAGTGTTCCCTTTAACAGTGGACCGTACTGCACAGCTGTTGCACCTCGTTTACAGAAAGAAATTGAAAATCAACGCACATCTACGCAGGAACGGCGCCAGTGGGGGGTGCGGGGGGGGGGGGGGGGAGGGCAGCAGCCTCCCCTAAGTTTTCATCGGCCCTTCCCCCGCCCCCCTGCCTCCATGTGGAAACATATTCAAAACACAGCACATAAGCTGTCCGCCTCCTTGCCCATCTGAAGGAACTCGCTTGTCGTAAGTGCCCCCCCCCCCCCCACCAGCGAAAAAGTCCTGGCGCCATCCCTGCTTCTACGACCTAGTGAGGCATGCACAAAGGGCTCCACCCTACTGAAAATATGCCTCATAAGGTTATAAATAATGGTTTCTGTTTTTAAGATAGGCACAACGACGTTTGTATTGCTTTTCACGAGTGGTATCCGCCACTGACTGGTCGCCTTTCTCAAGTGTTCTGTTTCTTAAATCCTTGAACTCACCTTGAGGAATACTCCTAGCGTGAGAGTTGTTCGTAAGACGCTGCCCCATTTTCATAAATTTAGCGCGTGAAGACATGTATTAGTGTTGTTCAATTTCCTGGTTCAAGCTGTGAGCGCGCTGTCGTGAGTTTAGCATATGCAAGTGATAAGAGATATTGTATTCGTCAGCTTACGGGGAGCGCGGGAACACACAGCAGACGAAGGAAGAACCAGAGAACACGTGTTCTGTGGTTCTTCCTTCGTCTGTTGTGTGTTCCCGCGCTCCCAGTAAGCTGAAAAAGTATGAATTACCAACTAGCCCACCTTTCGATACTTTTGCACTATATTGCATTCAACCGGCCATGTGCGGAAATTTTATGTCTGCGGTGTCGCGAATAAAATGAGGTGTTTGTAATTCATCTAGTGAGGCGCTTTGAGTAAATATGCTGCCACGTATGTACAAGACACCAACCAGCACGCGGCAACCAATGCACCACAAACGACATAAACGCATGAATGTGTTCACGCTGCTGACCTACCGCGTCGTTATGTATCAACCGGCCTACAGCTACGCCACCCTGTGCATTGAAAACATTTAGCGGTTTGAAATATTTGCCGTTGAGAAAATGTGATCATGATACTTTAAAGAAGCTACCCCGAACAAACCTTAATTACATGCTTAGCATGTAAAATGCTGCCGAAACATGTGGGCGCGACAAACCCAATAACCTGAAGAAGAAAAAAAAAGGGGGGGGAGGGACGTGGTCGGTAAAAACTCTCGTGGTTATGCATACCAAATGGGCTGGTGACAACGACCATGCGTCCTTTGCTCTTCTTCAGCATCGGAAGGAACTTCTTGGTGACCCTCAGCGTCCCGAAAACGTTCACGTCGAATATCTTCGTGATGCTTTCCATGGTGAGCCACTCCAGAAGGCCGTTGTTTCGTACGCCGGCGTTGGCGACTACGGACCAGAGTGCTGAAATGTGATAAAGAAGCAACGCTTCAGTGCTTATCACATTTTAGGCAAGTCGTAAGTGAAAAGAGTACAGGAGCACGTGGAAGAACCGTTAAAGTCAGGCAGGGAGAGGGCGGTTGAGCATGAATGCAGCCACACACCGACTTGCAGTGTCCTGAAACCCGCCGCCCACTGTACGAAAGCCTGCATGTCAGCTTTGACCGTCTGCGCATACAGTACAACCTCGTATGTAGACTTATGTACTCTGTCAACGACATCCCAGTGCGATATTGTTGGAACGAATATGTCTTTGTGTACCCGGTGAAACGCAGTAATCAGCCCCGCGATTTTAGAAACACTTTCTGCTCACGTAGGGGGGTGGGCAGGGGGGGCCGCCCCCTAGTCACCAAAGAAGAGGGGGTCGCAAAGTCTGCCCCATACATTGACTGAATGGGAAGGGGGGAAGACGCCGCGATTAACCTTTGCGCCCCATGAAGGGGAACCCTGCGCACGCCTATGTGCAGGCGGGTCTTGTGTTAAGCGACAAGTTAATAACATAGTGGACCCGGTGAAAAACATCTGACCGTAACATAAAGTGAAACAACGTTTGGTGACACTTCACTCGAATTCCTAATAATAATAATTGTTGCGGTTAACGTCTCAAAGCCACCATATAATTACGAGGGACGCCGTAGGGGAGGGCCCCGGAAATTTCGACCATCTGGGGTTCTTTAACGTGCACCTAAATCGAAATACACGGGCCTCAAGCATCTTCGCCTCCATCAAAAATGCGGCCGCCGCGACCGGGATTCGATCGCGCGACCTTCGGGTCAGCTGTCAAGCACCGTAACCGCTAGACCACCGTGGCGGGTCGACTCGAATTCCTCTATCAAGCCCTCGTGTTTCTGTCGTCGTTTTCTTTTTCTTTCTAAAATTCAATCAATCAATCAATCAATCAATCAATCAATCAATCAATCAATCAATCAATCAATCAATCAATCAATCAATCAAAAACGTTGTTTTCAAAGTGATAAGTGTGCGTCTTTAGGCGTGGAAAGAAGAGTCTAAGGAATCATGTTTCATATGTCATAAAATGTTCAGAAATATAGGAACAGATACACTAAATGGAAACAATTAAGGTATAGAGAAAACTTCCCGTTAGTAGCGTCAGCATTTTGCCTTAAGTAACAACAAACGGTACAGAGCGCATGTTTTCCTTTTTCCTTCGTCCACTGCTTATCAATCTTTGATTTGTTTCGTATTTTGCTGTCTCAAAAAAACTGCATGAAATGTAGGACTAAGAGCCGATCAGTGTACGCAGGTTATGCATTCCGTACCGGCCTCACAATACCAACGTCTAAACCCTTGTCACACGGGTAAGCTTAACCGCTGTTATACCCAGCTGCAGTTAGCGGACGTAACCACAGTTACCGTAAACCATACAGAGGCACTGTCACACGTTTGCAGCCCTTCCAAGCGTTGTTTATTTGATACATGGCTGCGTTCGTGCAACATCGCTATAACACCGCCTTGTGCAGGGCTTCACGTTCGATTATGGATGCGTCAACAGCGTGTTTTGATGCGCATCTATCAAATAGCGTGAAGCGCTATTCAATCGAACGACTGCAGCCGTGTATCAATCTCGTAAAATGCACACGAGATTTTTGCAGCACGGACAAATTGTACCTCAAAGCCGGTAATTTATCTTCGCAAATGCGTATCAACGCCTCCGTCGTCGCAACGGTCCAGTTGACACGCTTTTGGCTCGATATTTCGCTGAGAGCTGAGCTGCTCGCGCCCGACGTGGGGGCCGCCATGTTGTCAATTTACGGCGCTAACAGGGGTTGGCTACCTCCGTTTACGAAAACGGTCGTTAGCGGATTAACTGCGATTAGGGTTGTCGTGTGACAAGGTGCAACAGCCGTTAGACTTAACGGCCGTCGTACTTAACTGTGGTTAGACTACCCGTGTGACAAGGCTGTAGGTAAACGAGTCGCATTAGGTCACACGCGGTACACTGAAGTGGTCCCAGTCTCTGAATGACGCGGGTGGTGGGACGTGTGGTGGTACATCTAGTGCTATGTCTGGTGGTACATGTGGTGGTACGCGTCGGGATATATGTCGCGATAGTCGGAGTGATGCGGGTAGTGAGGTGGTGCGCTTAGTGGGGTTTGTGATAGAATACGTGGGATGGTAAAGTCGCACCTCTAGAGTCCAGCGCTTGCTGAACTCTTTCGAAGGCGGCGTCAACTTGCTCGGCTTTGGTGACGTCCAGCTGGAGTACCGTCACATAGCGCAGGTTGCCGAGGTCCCTGGCCCCCTCGCTCTGGGAGTCGAGACATCCGGCGAACACCATGAATCCGTCTCGGCTCAATCGAGTAGCCAGCGCGTGTCCGAAGCCGCTGTCACAACCTGGAACGAAATTTCGTGTTTTCACAAAAGTCATTTGTTATGACGATCAAGCTTATAGGGTCCCTGCAACACATTTTCAGCATGGTCGGAAAACGCTGCCTATCGATAGTCGAGGATCCTGAGAACAAGTAAGCCAAACATTACAGCGCAGCACGCGGCCTGGAATTTACAAATAATTCTCAAAGTCAGCGAGAAACCGCTTGCTCTTTTTTCGATAACTGATGCCATATGCCATAAAACTACATGACTGCGCCGTAGAACCAAAGTCTACGGCCTTTGGCTGATTTGAGCATCGTGAGCTGCATAGTTACCGCGGTCGCCGCGGGATGCCGCCACGTACCTGCTCGCGCGCTCGCTATCACACTGAAAGTAAGCCACGCGTTCGAAGAAAAAGAAAAGAGAGTGCTCAAGGTCATGACACGTGCTGGGCTGCAGAAGTTGCGCCTTTTCCTTTCCTCAACCTCTCCTCTCTCTCTCTCTCTCTCTCTTGCCCCCTTGTCATCTACCCCTGCATAGCTTTCGGCGCGCTCGCTGGTACGATAGGAGAGAGAGAAAGCGCTGAAAGCGTGCGACAAATCCTTGCAACTCCGCTCGTACTGGACGGATTCTAATCATTTTGGCGGCAGTCGACTCGTGAGACAATAAACTCCTTTAATGAAGCCATTCGATGAAAACTAAGAAGAGTGTTGCAGGGCTCCTTTAAACTGCTCATGTTGAACTGCTCCGACCCGACACGATCCTAGTGATAGAGCACATATTGATATCAGCTTCTACTGTTGACGAGGTTGTCATGCCACCACCGTACATATTGGAATATCCACCATCATGATGGAAGAGATTCCGCCAGTATGGTGTATTAAGGCCATGCATGTTGGACAAATTTTCAATAGGGCGATCTAATAGTGTACTTCCTCGATGAGATTGCTCGGCCATGTCCTTGCGTCAGCACCTTCGCAGTATATATGGATGGTGTGTAATTTTACAGTTCTACGTACATGAACAGAAGAATCGGAAACGCAGCACTCCATGTCTTAAAAAGCACCAAGGTGGAAGAAACCACCATCCTCTGGACGCCGGGACACGAGTCTCTCGCGGGGAACCAGGCGGCGCGCGCTGCGCCTCGAGATCATGCACGCCGAGCCATCTCCGACCTACAGAGAACACGTACCGATGGCTGTCACGACTAGTATGTACGCGTACCGCAGAAGTATTCAGATATTTTGGCGCATTACAGGAAGCATAGGAAGCGGTATCAGCCGGCACAAGAGGGCCTGAGTGGGTAACAAGCGGCGACCTGCAGAAGACTCCAGGCGGGAACTTACCCGCACGGAACATTGATGCACGCAGTGTATCCAGGGCCCTACGGGCGGGTCTGCAATTTTTGCCTACCGGACACGCGCTGGAGTGGAAGAACAATCCGGACATACAATCGTCATCACCCCCAAGCGAAAACAAAGAGAAGGAAGCGGATCCAGAGGAAGAATTCGAAGACCAGCGGGAGGCTCTGCTGGTGACGCAGGACCCTGAAAACCAGCTACGATTGGTGAACAGGGCTCGGGCGGCGGCAGCAAACCATGGCTACTTGGACTGAGGAGGCCACCCACATTAGGGCTGAAGTACAAGGAGCCTGGTCGAAATAAATTCATCTCTCTCTCTTCACGTAAGCGCTTATGTATTTTAAAACGCATAAGGTTCAAGTTCAGCCTCATATTGGAGTTCTCCGCCTTCATTTTCTATACACGATTGGCACATCATCTGATGGAGCTTGAGTCGCACAACACTTTCATTCTTTTTTTTCATTATCAGTGAGATTTCGGCACTATGTCTGAAAAAGTGACGATTTGCTTAAAAACCAATTGAGAAAATGTCATCGGACGCTTCACACATATCTGCACTTTAGGGCTGTTCATACTAGGTTCTTTCTCCATGTTTCACAAAGAAATAGAATAGAGGCTTCTGGCAGCAGGAATGCACAAGTACCTTCCTGTTCGTTTTTGCTAGGCCTGCCATTTCAGCCGATCCACTGTTTTTCCAGAGGAGGACAAAAGCAGAGGCACACTTGCTGGGGGCGTTTTAATGAACCCCAAAAAGCGGGCCACTGTTGCCACTTCACGTTGAAGATGGCTACCTCGTGTAGGAAGACACTCCTAAAATCTTGCGGCCGAGAACTCAAAGCACTACTCATCTAAGCAGGTAGGCGGGACAAATCGTCGGTAGTACAAACGCACGGTGTGCTTCTTTGTCGGCTCAGGGTCATCAGACGTGAAAATGTGCATGTTTTCCGTTTAGCCGCGTGCTGAGTTGTACTTTGTTGGCTTCTACGGCTCGCGTTGAGTAAATATAGCTTGGCGTGACGGTGATTTGCGGAAGCTGCGGTTCGCCTCTGACTTCCTTGTGCGTTGCCGAAGTTCCAGACATAAAACGCGATATGTCCGCCTTTGCTACTTAATTGTGTGATGCTGAAAAAAAACTTGCTAGGCCTTCAAGTGGCTTCAAGTACGTTTTGTTGAGTAAGCAACAACAACAACAAAAAACAGACACTATTAGCGGAAAATAGCCTTAAACAGCAGAATCAAGCCAAACAAGGCCAGTGCTCACAAAGAATGATCATTCTAGGAAGGTTGTTACAAGCGCTACTGAGCCATTCATTATGTTCTGCGTACTATTAACGCTAGCAAATGTGAAACAACTCTCAAATATAATAAAAGTTGCGAAATTGAACTCAGTGGATCATTAGAGCAATTATGCGTAATGGACGAATATGAAAAAACAGCTTTTGTTCTGCAGAAGCAGTGCGCAGTGAAATTGTACTTGTTTCCACAAACGCATTGTACATATTGGCCTTCACGCGAGCAACTTATGTATACAACACGTAAGTCATGAAATGACACATAGCACCGATAATATTATTATAAGTATGTTAATCGTCCGCGGCGGTCGCATTTCGATGGAGGCCAAATTCTAGAGGCCTGTGTACTGTGCGATGTCAGTGCACGTTAAAGAATGCCGGATTGTCGAAATTTCCGGAGCCCTCCGTTACGGCGTCTGTCGTAATCATGTCGTGGTTGTCATAATCATATCGTGGACAATCGCAGCGTAGCAGCTGTAAGATACAGATCCGTAGCAACAAAAATATCACCAGTGTATAAATGAAGTATGCAGATTTCTGGGAATCGGTACCTTGTGGTGCATAAACATAAATGAAATGTTAGATTACGCGCTGCGTGTGAAGAAAGTCAGCGCAGCTTATATACGGAGCATTTCGTTACCCGCTTCGCTGACTCTTCACTCCACCTAGAGATGCCAACATGTTGCACGCGTTAGATTTGCATAAGCCTTCTCAGTTCTGTTTTCGATAAGACCCTTGTTAAGCCAACAAGGGTCAACAGCCATTCTTACATCTCCAGTGACATCAGAAGAGACGTGGCTGTGGGGCTATTTTCGGTCTTGACGGCCTGTATACCAGTTCACCCAAGTTGCCACAGTTATCAGTATTTCAACCACTGCGTTGCTGGAATTTACCACCACCTCCGCATTCTTTGCTACTTAAATGTAGTTTGCGCTTCTTACTGCCAGCACCACAGTGCGGTGTTTTGTTTGGCGCTCGCTCGATCGCCCCTGTTACAGCTATACGTTCAAAACACGGAAGAAGCAAAGAACTGAGGCGGGGCCCTGACATCACTCTCTGTGAAGCCTCGGTGAAGCCGGAAGTCGGCCACGTCGACTAGGCAGATTCTCCTCTCTTGTTTACCTGTAAACAACGCAGTAGAAGGCACGTCGCTCTCTCCGGCTGCACGTGTGCTGCGCGGCGAGCGTGCACGGTGGCGATCCGAAACCAAATGAACGGAACTCAACACGCTGGGCCAGCACGATACCGCCGGCGAAATCATTTAGGGCGAGTATTCTGCTCTTGCGTTAAAGAATTGTATATGAGTATTGTAAATTGTACCGTAATGTGTTGCTTTTATTAGCTTATGTGAAAAATAAAGATGCTTTATCAGACCAGCCAAATTACTGTTCCGACGCCCAAGCGTCAGCAATTTGGGTAGCTTGTTTAAATGCTTTTGTTTCATTCTGCTGATTTGTTTTCCTTTGTTCGGCCAAGCCGCTGGCTAGACGCAGCGGTGCAAAAAATAAAATAAAAAGCAAACAAAAAAACGCGCAATCGTACAACGCTAAAGGATGCTCACAGTAAAAAACATCGCGGAAACGACAAGGACGAGACAGATGAAACAGGACTAGCGCTGATTACCAACAAATGCGTTTACTTTTGCGGTGAAAAATAAAAATATACGCTTCTGGAACAGGAAAAAGACGGAGGAAAGGAAGAGGATTTTCCTAGCACATGCGCGCCTGCCGTGCTTTGTCACGAAGCGTGGAACGCTCAACTGCGAAGATAGTTAATCCTCTTGTCAGTTAGTGTGATAGAAGGGAGCTGATAGAAGAGTGACCTGACACATGGATGGCGAAGGCTTCATAAATTTCGCGGGTGCGATTGTCACGGTACCGGCGCACGATGCGCGTCTGGTGAAAGTTTGGGGTGCATCCACACGCGGCACAATGTATCGCCAGATTGCTACCTGTTTTGGTTCTAATATTGTTGGAATGTTCACGCAGGTGATCGTTCACACAGCGGCTAGTCTGACCAATGGTACTTGCTGCCGCAGGATGTGAGAACCTCGTAGACAACACCCACCCTGCACGGGACGAAGCGGGTGACATGATTCTTCTTGACGTTGACACTGACGTTGACACTGGCGCGTGCGGCAGCTTTCTTGATACGGTGGGACACTCCATGTAGATAGGGTATCACCGCAAATTTCGCTCCTTGGCGCCCGCGAAATTTATGAAGCCTTCTCCATCCATGTGGCAGGTCACTCTTCTATCAGCTCCCCTTCTATCACACTAACTGACAAAGAGAATAACTATCTTCGCAGTTGAGCGTTCCACGCTTCGTTGACAAAGCACGGCAGGCGCGTATGTGCTAGGAAATCCTCTCCCTTTCCTCCGTCTTTTTCCTGTTCCAGAAGCGTATATATTTGCACCGCAAAAATAAACGCATTTGGTGCTAGTCAACGCTAGTCCTGTTTCATCTGTCTCGTCCTGTCGTTTTCGCGATGTTTTGTACTATGAATGTGTACCAACAAGCTCAAGTTGGCACGCTCCTTAAAGAATGCTCGGCGATGACCGGCAGCACTCGTACTTCACGTACGTACATTCCAACGTATAGACTCATGGCTAAACCATCGGCTGTTTACGGGCACGAACACGCGATTTTGGTCGTGGTTTGAGGACTCGTTTAACTCACTGAACAAGTTTCGGATGTTCACGCACCGGGGAAACGTGGCGAGCAACAGCGCGCCGACAAGGCGGCAAGCACAAGAGAACGCCGCGGACTGGCTACACCGACTACAGCATGCGCGGTGTCAATGTTTTTTACGGCTTTATTCACACACTGTGCAGAAAACACGACCGGCCGTGTGCCGTCTTCTGTGGATTCTCTCACGCGGTGCCCGGGCACCGTGCCCGCGTTCCACGTAATAGCACACCGGAGTCAGCATTGTGTGACCGGTGACGTTGTGCACGTCGCAGGCGGGCAAATGACACTTGAACGCGTGTGCACTAATGCCGAGAGTACACTGCTAGGAGTGAGAATCGTAAGCAAAACAGAGACGGTGTTTTAATACGCACAAGCAAGATTACTACACAGAGCACGAAACTGTATATAAAGTGTCGCCATCTCGTCTTGCGGGGAACAAATGTTATGTCCGCTGTCACGAGCTGGAACACTGCTTAACCTTTGCTGACCTGTGAAGCGTTAATCGTGTGCGGTGGTTCCGTTCTCTCGTGGTGCCTGAGCATGATTTCGCTGAGCACATCAAATCCTTCATCTTCTGTGTCCCTCGCTCCCCCCGTCACCCTACAGCTGTCCGTGGTGCGGGCACGAGACAGCCGGCATTGTGAGTGCGGTATTCGCCGTCGCTACCCGGAGGAGAGAGCTTGTACCCCAGGACGACTGGCTGAGCGGTGGCGAGGCGCCCTTCTCAACCCACATACAGTGGACCAAATCTTGGCTGCGCAGCGAGACAGGGCTATCGCTGAGGACATCACACGATGTTCCCCGCACGACGGCCCCTGGAGGCCAAGCCTGGGCCAGTAATTTCTCGATGGACCCTCAATAAAGTTGATTACCTACCTACCTTCATCCGGTGCACGTTGCGTGCGCTCGTTCGACGCAGTGTTCAGACTCCGTGGCTACCAACAGGTTTTATAAGCGTTGCTGAAAGCATTTACAGCCGGGAGAACACTGCGGAGCTAACAACGAGGCAAAAGAATGGATGCCGCCGCCGCTATCACAACACGGCGCGCCACGTAACCATAGCAACGCCGCCATTGTGGCCAGTGAATATGGCTACTACGACGTTATTTCATCCACACTTTTCTCCCAGCGCGCGGGCTGGGAAGCCCTCTCCTCTGCTCTTTTCTTTCTCCGAGGTTGAAAACGTTGCTGCACCTTACAAGACAACCGTGCAAGCCGGAGCGGGCGTCAAAATACCGCTATGTGTCACTCCCACGTGATCATCTTGTGGGTCATGACGTCACGGTGCAGCATAAACTCTAAAAGCGAAACAGAAACTGGCTGTAGAAGAGCCGTATACTAAGTTATTGAGGCTTAAGGCCGCTCTGAGGCCTGATAGTATATTTCCTCTGGTTTCAACATCCCACAACTTCATTACCCGCTCAAACTGAATAGTCGGAAAACGTCTCAGTATTACATTAGGCGATGCCAGCCAAGCGTGCCTGCATATATTATTATCATGGCCAACACGTCATGCTTGGCTGGCAACCGCTCGAACAAACGCATCTCGCGTAAGACTTCTCCTGCGTATGCGTAAGTGGCAACTACACATAAGTGATGTTAGCAAAATGCATTCGTAAGCGCCTTTTAAAATGCTGCTATATTGTCGGCCTGATCCCGTTTGGTGGTAACGTGGTCAAGAAGAGCATATGGACGTGCAAATGCGCTCGCGTAAGAATTTTGAGCTGAATACGTAAGCGCTGCAAGTATTGAGTGATGTTGCTAAGCGCGTTCTTTATGTGCTATTAAGCTATGTATGGGCGCCTTGATTAATAGCATCCCAATAGGTTGTCATCGTATGTCATGAAACTTGAAAGGGCCTGTTCCTTGAAACGACCTTTCTTTTATGAATAGGAGCCTAGTGTGTTCTGGATGCATGTTCTCTGCCTTTCCTTTTCTCGTCCATGGTGAGTATCCATGGTTCCATGGATACTCACTGGAAAAATAATGCAAAGCCAATAGCTCGCCGCCTACGTTGTTGGCATTAAGTTTTGTTTTAGGGGAGAATCACCTTAGGGTCTCGCCTGGTCGGCGTGTCGTGACGTCGTTACGTCGGCGTGTCATGTCATCGTCACAGTCCATCACGAACGGGTATGCGCCACAAAATTTGAGTAAATCCCACTACTCGCCACCGGTCAATACTATGCATATTATGAATTAAAGCTTCGTCGTTGCTGCCTAAAACATTACGTTTGTCTTAGCAGCGGTGTCAGCATCCCCGACGAAATTTACCAAGGCGCTCAAGTTTCTTATTTAAAACTAGACACAAACGTGCATCTCTACGGTAAAGTCATCTATTTAAAACACCACTTGTTGAAACCGCTGCTATATATTCTAAGTGATGGAGCGTTAGTGAACCGGTGCGAGTGAAGCTGTAAAGACTAGAGATTTTACTGTGGGAAACACCGGCGCACACTGCATACTTCGCCCCTCCCCATGTTTCACGTTAGTGGAGCTGAAACACCCTTCTCTTCATGCTTCGCCCCTCCCCAGTTTTTTTATTTTCGCGAACCTGGGACACGTGTTATTCACGGAAGAAGTGGCTACGCTTTGCATCAGGGATGGCGCTTTTCCGCTTCACGAAGCTCCATGAGTCCGTGAAAACAAGGTCACATTGGGGTAAATCGGTCAGCGATTCTCATTCGTTTTTTTTTTCTTTCGTTTTCTTTACTTTTTCCTTTTGCCTTAAGGAAGTGTCGTATGCCACCTACAGTATTAGATGGTATTTATTTTCTATATTTATGAATACTGCAACTCTCGCTTAGGGTTTTAGCAGAGTGGATATACAGTTTGCTGAATTTACAAAGTGGGAGACGGATAAGAATAGTAAACACGGAATTTAAGCAAGCACTTTCGAAAAACAAAAAACAAGAACAATGCTTCACAGTAAACAGGCACAAGTAAAGTCCCTAGATTTTTCCCTCTTCGTTCTTAAGTACCGAGAATCATTGAAGCGCCGCCGACGAATTTCATGGCCTAACGCTCGTCTTCGGTAGCCATGTTCTTCCTAACGGTTTTCCAGCACCTGGTTAAACGCGGTCCCGCTCACTAATGACGGGAGATTGGCGAGAGGAGAAAGGCGCGTCGCGTTAACATATTGTCCGCTGATAGATGCATGGCTAATGTACTTAGACGTAAGTGGTTTTGTAAACCTTCCAAGTTAAGAAGAACATGGCGGCAGACGCCGGCTGCGCGTGAGAGAGGGCCGGGAGAGGAGGCAGTTGTCAGTACATATGTGAAAAGGAATAATCTAGGGACTTTAAGCACAAGGGCATAAATGAAAATCAGCACTACATTCACTACATAATCCCTTCCGGAGGATAGTTGCTACAATGATTCAAATAAAGAAGAGCAAGCGCATGTAATGAAACTTAGATAACCACTACTGGAGGTGCGCAGCAAAAAGGTTTAAGAATGGTTGTGAAACAACTTCGTCAGTAAGTTTCCTCCATTTGGTGATTGTCCTAGGGAAAACGAGTATTTAAAGGAGTTATTTCGGGTGGAGAAAGGGGTTAGTATAAAAGTTTTTCCTATGCTTTTTGGCATATCCTGCAGAGAAGTGAAGCATCTGTAGCCGCAAAGACGTTATTTCCTCCACACTTTTCTCCCAGCGCACGGAAGGAAAAAAAATGTCGTTGAATTCTTGTATGAAATACAACAAACCATGTTTACGTTGGCTAGTTAAAGCTGCTGTTTATGAGAGCGTAGAAAGCACCAATTTTGTGTAAGTGCAATTATAATCTCAGTGAAGTAAGCGAAAGCACCGACGAAAATAACAAAGATTAAAGACGTTTCGACTATAATCGTAACTTCTCTACCGCTCGAAGAGACGAAAAGTACGTCAACACGCGGCGTCGCCAGAGCCGACGTTTCGACAAGCGGACTTGTCTTTTTCAAGGCAACACCAGGTAGGCAGTTGCAGCCATGAAAACAAAATGGCTGCTTGGGCGAGTTGGTGATTCATGAAACTTGAAATACGAGCGCGTAACTTAAACAAGGGCTTATGAAGAGAAGGACGAGCGCATTCAAGGATGCGGATACAAGGATGCACTCGTCCTTAGGATAAAAGGGTTCAAGGATGTGCTTGTCCTTGTCTTTCTATGTCCCTCTTTAAGTTACGCGCTCGTATTTCAAGTATCTTGAAACAAGTGCGCTTGTCGGAACATTGACTCCAGTGACACCGCGTGTTCACGAATTTTTTATCTCTACAAGCGTCTATCTTCCTCCAACTTACTTGTGTCTTTTTTAGTTGCCTACAGCTTCGTCATATTGTCGCTCCTCTCGCAGCTACATGGTCGTGTTATAAGTTACTTATGACAGTTAAAACAACAACAACAAGAACAAAAAAAACTTCAGGAGTTCCGAGTTGATACGATTCACTGAACGACAGTGTTCCTTAAGGGGCAGGTAATCCATCCGCTTAAAGACACCTACAAAAATTGCTTGTATATAGCAGGGATTACGCTGATTGCGTTCGCCTTGCAACAGGAGCGCTAGCTCGTCGGTGGCGACAGGAACTTGCGCAAATTCCAGTTGAAAATTGAAAGTTTCGCCACATTTAACAGTTGAGTCAACGATTGCGAACAAACTCAGACGCATATATTTGAAATATCTAATTGAATTATCCCATGGACATGTAAGAACACTAACTGCAGCAAGCCAACGCACACGATCAATCGCCATGGCGTCTTATCATATCCTTCTATCCAGTGTCCTATACGCTACAGCGTATACATGGCACATTCTGAACTATGTGGATTATCGAGAGTAGTCGAACAATGCAGGCTTCAACTTAAGTCAATATTTCGACAAGAGTACTCGTCCTCGCCGGGTTAATGTCCTGCAACAATTATTTAGGGACAAGTCTATCGAAAATATATCACAACCATCAGCCTGACGGCGCCCACAGCAGGGCAAAGGCCTCTTCCATGTTTTGCCAATTAACCCGGTTCTGTGCTTACCGCGGGCGCGTTATCCCCGCATACTTCTCAATCTTGTCTACCCACCCATCTTTCTGCCTCCACCTCTCGCGCTTCTCATGGAATTCAGTCTGTCACTCTTAATGACCAGCATTTACTTTTCCTGCTCACTACATGCCCTGCGCATGCCCATTTATTCTTCTTGATTTCGACTAAAATGCTCTTAACACCCGTCTGTTCCCTGACTGACCTACTCTGCTCTATTCTTGTCCTTTAAGGTTACACCTGTCATTTTCCTTTTGCAGTTGAACCCTCTTCGTAAGCCTCCAGGGTTCCTCTCCGTAAGTAAGTTCCGGTAAGATGTAGCTGTTATGTACGTTTATCTTTAGGGATAGTGGTAAACTACCATTCAGGATCTGAGAATGCCTGCCAAGTGCACTCCACCCCATTCTTACGCAAAAATACATGGTCCCACACGAAAACTATATACTCCAGATCACTCCTGATCGCCTGATTCTCCATTATTCCTCTATCAACCACCAGGGATCGCACCAGGGATAAACCATCAGGACTTACCTGTGATAAGAACAGCTTTACCCTCGACGGGCAGCTGCTTGACGAATAACTTCTTCCATACAATCCCAGACAAGCAGTATGACACACACAGGATGATAACGAAAGACCCCACAAGGCTCCCGAGTTCGGGAAGCAGCGGCACACGGTCCCACAGGTCCCATAGCAGCACCGAGAACACGGCAAACAGAACCCACGAAGTCCGCATGGCTGTGCACCCCTTCTACTGTAGCATTGGCGAACAGCTGGATGGGCGTCCTTTCACGAGGGAAAAAAAATGTGACCCCCTTTCAGCGGGGCTTCCTTAAGGAAAAAAAAAGAAAGTAGACGCGAGCATCGAAGAACCGAAGAAGGACACAGAAATAGTTCAGCATCAAATGCTGCTGCGAGAGTCGATGCTAATATTGATTGCTCGCAAAGAACCGGTTGTCCATGGTTCCGTCGAGTGCGAGCCCCTAATTCACTCCGTGTAAACGTTTAGGCATTCACGCCGAGTGAGAGTTTGTGCAGCCATACGCGGCGCGTTCGCTCGGCTATAATGAGACGGGCGTCGAGCAGAAAGGCGACCCTCGGGCGAGTAGTAGCACCGTTATGTGCGACATTGAAGAGCTGCCAAGCTTTTCTCAGATAATATATCGCTGTGACAAACACGAAGCGCCAGACGTTGGCTCGGATATGTTCGGTCTTTATTTACAAAGATAGTCCCCCCCCCCCCTCTTTACGTGCGATAAAAAAAATGAAAACAAGCCTCATCAGTTTGTTCACAGGTAGCGAGTTCTTTAAGCTACGACCATATTAAGCTAAATTTGCTGGTCTTGCACACCAAAACCGACATATGATTATGAAGCGGGATGTTGCGGAGCTCTACGGAATAATTTTGAGGGCGCCGGGGGTTCTTTGAACATCACCTAAGTCTCACACGGGCGTTCTTTCTTTCTTTCTTTCTTTCTTTCTTTCTTTCTTTCTTTCTTTCTTTCTTTCTTTCTTTCTTTCTTTCTTTCTTTCTTTCTTTCTTTTTCTTTTTTTTCTTCTTTTCTTTCTTTCTTTCTTTTCTTTTCCTTTCTTTCTTTCTTTCTTTCTTTCTTTCTTTCTTTCTTTCTTTCTTTCTTTCTTTTTGCATTTCCCCGTAAGGATCACATCAGGCACGCCCGACACGCCAGACAATGCTCACCGAGAGCACCAGACCGGGTACACCACGCACCAGGCACACCGAAACAAGCGCCAAAGTTGCCGCTCTGGTGTAAACGTTAAAACCAAACCAGACGCAGGCTTGTAGGTTTTTCGACTGGGCGCAAATAAACCATGCGCTTTCGTGGTTATTAGCGCAATGTCGGGGTCACTACATCACCACAATGGGTGTCCTCTTAACAATACTCTAAGAACTCGCTTCGTCAGCTCGGAGCGTTTACCCAACTTTGCCTGTTTCAAAATTGTGGCTTAAGATAATACACGGTGCTGAGCTTCAGAAGTTCCTGAAGTGCATTGGAGTAAGTCGCATTGTCAACTCGAAATTTTTCAATTTTCACATGTATATATACACACACATATATAAACAGACGCACGAACATAGATAAATATTGGTAGACCTAACACGTAACACGGCCCCCCCCCTTTGTCCCCGAAAAAAACATGTTCTGGCAATGGCCCATGCCGCATGGGCTAAGTGAACATACATGTATTTACGCCACGCCTGCACTGGTGTTTCTCAGGGGCCCAATTCTAATATAGGATACATGGCCTCAGATATTTCATACCAAGTCTCGGAAGCCACGCGCTGCCGCTGCCTGCTTCGTGCGTCTTGCATGGAGGGCGCTCCATGTCTATGCGTATTTTATCAGTGTTATTCTTCGCGCGCTGGTATTCTCATTGCATTTCTGTCCTTATTTGCGGTACGGTGAGCGAACGTTATTTGTGGAGAAACTACATGTTAAACGTAGACTTTTTCAATCACAGACCCGTAGGCCGCGGGATCGAATCCCGGCCGTGGCGGCTGCATTTCTATGGAGGCGAAATGATAATGGCAGTGGCGTTGCCAGGGGGGGGGGGGGCAAACTGAACCCGTGTCTTCCCATGAGATACAGAGCACAAAATGTAACTCGACCTCACTTATCTGCCCAGACCCAATGTCGGACCCCTCCCCCACACCCCCCCCCCCCACCCCCCCCCCCCCAGAAAAAAAATTTTGCCTACACCACTGGATAGTGGCCTGTGTGCTTATATTTAGGTGCAGGTTAAAGAACCCGAAGTGGTTTAAATTTTCGAAGCCATCCTCTACAGGATCCCTCATGATCATATTGTTGTTTTGGGACGTAAAACGCGCACAATTAATTAATTAATTTTCCATTCACAATGCCAGATGCGAATTAATATGCAATGCTTTATAATGTAATAATATCTGCCTCGCCTGCAAAATAAAACAATGGAAAAACCCTTGAAATAACGTAGGTTTGGGCACGTTGGTATTCCATCGCGCCATGTAGCGCAGGATGGCGCAATGGTGGCGACAAAAACGCCCATTATTTCAGCGCCTGTTTAATAATTACTAATTATTGCTGATGTTTTTGCATGCCAAAGCTGCGACATGATTGTGAGTCACCGTGAACAACACTAAACAAATAAGACAGGGGCTAACGCTGACTTTCATCTAATTTTTTTATTGCGATACTTTTATTTTAATTCTGTTGTCTGGAACATTTTTTTTCTTTTCTGTTATTTCTTCAAATTTCAACACAGTGTGTTCCAGATAACTCGGGTCAAGCTAATTTAGAAAAAAAGTGTAGCAAGGCATACGACGAATGGCGTTACGTTACTGGTCGCCTCGCGCATTCTGGTATTTTTTTGAACGTTTAGTTAATTAGTGATACTAATATGTATATAACTGATTACGTGCATAATTGTAAAAATCTTGACATCACATTCTGCATCACATTGGGAACACACTGCTGAAAAATTGCTGTCCCGCTACACTGTTCCGAATTAAGCTTTGTTGGTTTCAAATGTATTGCCGCAAAATATAAAGCAACATGCTCAGCGAGCGAGCCGCTCGCGCCTCTCGCGTGCGCGGCAGCAGTGCGCTCTAGAGGGATTGCAAAGAACACGCATTCCATTCAGAATCATAATTGATTATTTGTTGGGGTTTCAGATCCCAAAACCACGATGCGATTATGAAAGCCGCCGTAGCGGAGGGTTCCGGAAATTCCGACCACCTGGGGTTCTTTAACGTGCACCTAAATCGAAGTACACGGACCTCTAGCATTTGCGCCTCCGCCGAAGATGCGGCCGTCGGGGCCGGAACTCCACACCGCGACATTCGAGTCAGCAGTCGAGCACCATAACATCGACCACCACGACCACGACCACCACGGCTGGTTGACTGCATTCAGAATTGACAAGGCAGTGGTCAGGTTGGTGGCTGCAACCAGACTCAATGTCAAACTGTGACTGTTGGCAGAAAGTGTTGCTGTGTAGTACCTGAACTACGGTCATGACTTTGCGTTTTTTTTTTTGTCGCCTGCTGTCGTCACAAACTCTTCTTCGCTTTCATTCTTTTACATCCCATTTCCCTTCGGACGTACAGGGTAGCAAACTGGAGGCTTCTCTGGTTAACCACTTTGTCTTTCTTTTACCTTTCTCTCTTCTTCATTCAACAAAGTTGCCATCGCCTTTTAATTTTTTTACGCCAAGTAAGGCGGCCGGCAAGCCGTGCTGGCCCGTTGACGTTGACGCGACCAATTAACAAGAACTCGTCAGTTAACTTTTTAATTATTGACTTGAGGGCAGGTGTTTATATTACAAAGTTGAAATCATAAAAATTGTACGCAGTTTGAGATATTCCTCATCGAATTTCAAGGGCGAAATCGAAACTGACGCGCCCAGCGCACAGGGCACGGTGGAACACCTGAATGACACGTGACGGGCAAGTCATGAAATTTGAATGAAGGCGCGCCAAATCTCGTCTGAAAAATTGGCGAGCATTCTGAAATACACTAGTAGACAGCTGCGTGCGATGGGTGGTGCCTATCTCTTTCTTTCTGAAACTATAAAGGAAGGAAGGAAAACAGAAAATGAGAAGGCAGGGAGGTTAACCAGAAACTATAAAGAAGGCCGAAAAACTATTAAGCCTGTCTGTAAGAAGAAGCGCCGCAGTGGCCGCCCCTGAGTTTTATGCTTCGCAGACAAAGAAAAGGTTGATATTGGGGTTTTTTGTGTACAGTTCGAAAGAAGCAGATAAGCACCAAACACTACGCGCAAAAGTAAGGCGATGCGCAGACACAAGGGACATGACTTGCAGCTTTTCACGAAAACATACGGCCCCGGCGCGCCGTCATTCAAGTTTCGTCACTCCCTTGTGACGGGTATTTCCGGTCTGCCGTAGCAGAACGGTCGCGCTTCGTGTGGGCCTTGCGCGATCAGTTTCCATCTTGCCCGTGAAATTCGATGACGAATATCTCGAACTACATGCATCTTTCGTGGTTTCTAAAAAAAATAGGTATGCCGTAAACTGGCGCGGACTACAACTTTGTAATATAAACACCTGCCCTCAAGTCAATAATTGAAAGTAGATTAACGAGTTCTTGTTAATTAGCCGCAACAGTGTCATTTTAACTGCGGCAAACTATTTCCCCCTCTACGTGGAGTTCTTGTGCGAAAATGATAGGAGCCTTGCTGTCGTAAGATTTTTATAAAAAATATGTATTTTATAAAAAAAGCAGAAAAAACACCCTGTATATATATATATATATATATATATATATATATATATATATATATATATATATATATATATATTATATATATATATATATATATATATATATACTATAAGCTTACGGTTCGGCCTCGACAGCTGTATCACAACTGTTGCCCCATCTCTGCGGTGCACTCATTGAAGTGATGAGCCTCATCACTGTATCCAGTTACTATATTGTACAATCTGAGTAATACTTGTCTAGAGCGGCCAGTTGGCCATTCCAGCAGCCCTCCTTTTTTTTATGTACAGCGACCGTCGCCGTATTGATACTAAAGGTTGCGATGCGTTGTGCCCTTGCCCTTTTGCTATAGCTAGGGATCTGTGTTTTCGGATAAACCCGAAAAAATCGGATGATCACTCACCAGTAAAATATTTAACTGTTTGGATGTATCCGATAGACTCCAATTTGAACGCCTAATATGACCCTGTTGCGTTCTTTTATCGAAGGGACATGCTCTAAGTGGTAATTGACACATTATTTCACTTCGGTATCTCGTAGACAGCACCCATTGGACATTTAACAAAGGGCTTGTCGAGCACGCAGCGGAGGCGTCAACGTTTATAAGGCCCCCGGGAGCGCGAAAAGATATCTTGATATCCGGGCCCCTGGCGGCACTGGGAAGCGCTATTGACGACATCGAATATACGGAACTCGTAAAGTATGCTTGCCACAAACGCAGGTATTTTGTATTCAAGCAGTTGTGCTTGCGTGTATGTGTTTGTGCGTTCAAACCTTCCAGACAACTAAAGTACGCTTCGTGTGTTCTGATGTTTTCGCGTTCAGATATTAATTCATTTAGTATATTGGGGATATTGAGAATAATACAGCATTAAACACCGAATTCCGGAAAATTGCGGATTATCGAGAAATAAATTCCGATAAACGCCGAATTTCGTTCAAAAAAAGTAAATGCCGAAAAACAGCCTCCGAATTTCGAGAGAAATGAACTCTAAAAACACGGAACCCTAGCTATAAGCCTTTGCGACAGGCATTACGACTAACTGAGTATAGTGCGTTAAATTTGATGCCAGGATTCTGGAGACTAAATTTAAGGCAAGTTGAAGGGTTGGCATTAAAATATAGTGCATTCTACAGGAACAAATTGTAATTGCGACGCAAATAAATGTATAATCATTGTAAGTCAGTCATGCTATATTTCTTCATAAACAGAATAGACCGAGCTGACCAGATGATCTGTGCACGCGCGAGTTTCCGACTACGGCAGTGCCGCCATCTTAGTTCTAGTACTCTGAGCGCTGATGCAGCTGCTTGCAGCGTGCTTCAGCTACATTGGCGTTTTGCACGAAGCCTCGGTACATAAGGCGATTGAACGTGGTATAAAAACTCTGTCGGTATACCTCCAATGTATATTATTTTAACATAGCTTAACCCTTTCACGCGCCACCTATGAAAAAAAAAACTATCCGTAAATACGCCCAATCGAGAAAACGTTATTCCGAGGCACTCGGTATTTTACTGCAACAAAATTAATGTCATCATACGCTAATTCATGCCTGTAATATTAATTACTTCTAATCGAACTGTAATTAAAGGTGTTTTACTATGAAGATATCCATGCTTTGTTCTGGCATAAATAGAATCAAATCTAAGCTAGAAATATAGTGCAAATTTGTTTTCGCTAATGTACATTTTGAGCAAAGAAAAATTATACGTTTGACGTGGCTTGCGGGAAGCGGAACGTCGAACGACTCGTCTAACATGGTGGTGCCTTCAGCAAAAGGACCATATGCAACAGTACTCTGCAAAATGAGGTTAAATGAAGACAAATTTATTATGCAGGAGGTTCAATTTGCCCAAAGCGCGATCTATCCATAGTCCTTCGTAGCCCCTAGTCGACACAACTAGCAAAAACAAGTGGAGTACACAATTGTGTGCATAGCGCCTCAAAGGGTTAAAAGTTTTAAATATATCTAAGAAAAAAGAACAGTCGATAGTGCTTGCATGTGAACAGGTCGTCTCGTCGCGTTGATGCACTTGCGCCACCTCGCATTGCTGAATAAATACCAATAAAAAACGAGAACGCCTGTTCTCGTCGTCGTGAGAGCAAAAATCTTCTTCAGTGAACGTCAGTCAGCCGGCGAGCGAAATGACCATGCGAAAAATGACTTGCCCAAATTGCGTAGAGCTCTCCGTGGTTTCGAAGACGGGAAAGAAACGAACCGAAGTGAAGAACGAAAGAAAGGTATTTGCGCTTCTTTTTCGTCCAAGCGACACTTTCCGTGTATACACTGTGTTGTGCCCGCAGGACTTTGATCACAGTAATGCGTTAATTAAACGTGAATTAAGATGAAACGATCGCCGTGAAGCAGGTTATACAGAGTCTTCTGCGGAACGGCGACTGGCTGTTCTTCTGACGGCAATCACGTGAACGGCAAAATATTTCCTGCTGCCAAGTGATGGATGAGTCAGTAGGAGATTTTGGCGACACACACAATGCGGCGGATGAGCAGTAGCCCGCTCCGGCCGCCGGCGGCGGCCTCCGTCGATGGCTCGGCGCCGATATCGTCGCTGGGCATGCCACCTCGAAAGTGCAGTGTACAGTACGTCAATACGAGCCGCCTACGTTCATATAAGAAGCTAAGCTTTGCTACCCCTGTTGCCGGTTTACGTTGCGCGTGTGATAATATCACATATTGTAAGGAATAGTTAAATCCCGGCGGCATCGTTGGCTGCGATGCCGGCAGGGCTGAGCTTTTGCCGTGCACTCCAAGGCGCGAGCTGTACACAGGATGCAGTTATAAGCTTGGCCTGTATCACAGGCCTCGTTCATGCTAGACACTTGACAATCGTCATCAATTTTGGTGAGAGATCGGTTTAAGTATCGCTTTACATATTTAAGCGATCTCTGCTGTGCCCGGAAAACACGTTGTATTCAATCTACCGCCGCTGGCGGCGATCACCCTGGCAATGGGATCGAACGGTGTATGAAGCTTTGCTGTCGCTCATTGGCCCATCGGTCGCGCAGCAAGCTATTTATGACGCAATAGGGCACTGCTAAAGTACGGTGGAATATACACAAGGAATTCACAAACACGTTGAAAGAGAACGTGCGCGGTGTGTTGCCGCTCTGTCCGACTACTTTGACTGTCGCGCACGTTTCTGTCGGAGCTTGACATCGTTTGAGAAGACGTGAAATCCGAGTCCTTTTGCTTCAAGCCGCTGTTATAGCATCCCTGCACGTAGCACGTGAACCCAACACTCGCAGTTTACACAAGGATGGCAACTAAAGCTCCTTAATGCAGCTCGCCTATACGCAGCTGAACGTACCGAGTACTATGTACAAACATGCAGTGCGGCAGCGGTGGCGTAGTGCAACTCGCTGTGAGATCGGTCTGTTCAACGACCTATTCAAATTGCATACGATAGATATCTGCTGGCAGCGAGCATTCTAAAAAAAGTGAAAAAAAAACTATATTTTTTTTATTTTCCTGCAGAGACGCTTCACTTCGAACGCCTCGTTAAACCAGTACTGGATTCGCCAAAGGAGTCGTGCGTAGAAAAATATTTCAACCAGAAGGGATACAAATGAACATTAGGAACAAGGATGCCTTATTTACTATTAGCTCAGTGTTTGCGGTCTCTTCTTTGCCGAATGTTGTGTTTGCGAAGGGAGGCACTGAGCAGCGTCAGTGGCTCCGAAGGAACAACACACACACACACACACACGAGTTCCGCACCACACCCAACTTACCCTCGGCTACAGTGAGGGTCTATATATCTATATTGTGAGGCGACCCCTGGGACCCTACAACAGAACAAAGTATTAAAATATACTACACTAATAGTGCATAGAAACAGCAAAAGTAAGTCGCGTCTCCAAACGAGGTCGCCGTGTCGCAAGTGGATCATTCTAGTATAAACGGAGGCTTGTAAGAAATGCGGGGTAGCAACTGCGGACGGCGACAGCGCCCACAGCCGCGCACCCGACCGCTCTAGACAGCTGTGATTCAGACTGTACTTGCAACGTCTCACCTCCGAGACACGCACGTCGAATAAATATGAAATGCTCGCGGGCGATGCCCTCCGCGGGTTTTTAGGAACCCTCGTCCCAGGACACAATAAAGTTCCTCTGTCTGTCTGTCTGTAATACATCCATGTAACTGAAAACTCTAGCCTTCCTCGAAACATCGCTTTCCATCTGAGCGTACCAGGAAAGCGTACGAATTGCTTTATTAAGGAAAAAACAAGCACCATCAATCCCTCTCGCCCTGTGTCTCGCGAGGAACTGAGCTCCTGTAATGGCTCCCCCTAGCTGTGTCATTCCTGTAAGCAGGAAGCCCATGATGTAGTAGAGGTCGTAGTTCTTGAGGTATCTTTTCAAAACCGTACGAGGGACCGAGCATCGATAAGCTTTATGCAAAGTGAGATGCTCGAATACTTAATGAGCTTGCAAGTGCGCGCTGGCGATTGATATAAGGCGCGTGCACGAACCCACGATGGTCAGTAAATCACCGTTTTAGAGCCCAGCTCTTAGGCGCCCGTTCCTGCGTTGAGCGGCGTCGCCGTCGCCGTCGCCGTTGCCGTCGCCGTCGCCGTTGGTGGCGTAACCGATTGACATGGAAAAGTACCCGATATACATGAAAAAAAAATGAAATTACCCGGGATCAAAATGGATTTTAACCAGGGCCCTCTGCATGACAGTCGAGTATTCTACCTCAAAGCCACGCTGGTGCTTGAAGCTCATTTGCAAAAACAAACCCTATACAGGCGTCATGTCGGGCAGAAGAGTAAAATAACAACCAGCCATCACACAATGCTAATTGCGCAACGAGTGCGTGGTGTAGTGCCTCCCACACACTGCAAAGTGCTCAGCCATAATTCTACATCGTCATAGCCACATGCAGCATCAACAAAGTGCACGTACCTTACAGACCTTTAGCGGGTACCTCGCTTATCCGCAGAAAGACAAATGATGGCATAGCGGGTGCTGTCCTACTTCCCAAAAACTATGATGTATGGTGTAGTCGATACCTTGCGGAAAACCAAAACTTCAAACACACTTGACCATGCCTCGACAGGAAGCTGCGCTCAGAATTCGCATTAGGCAGTATCGTACTCGTCGGTGAATTTTGTCCTTGTGAAGAGTCGTTATTCTCGCGTGTGTTTCTAATTCAGTGCCGCGTAAACAAGGAAACAAGAGTGTACTTGGAAAGTAAGAAAAATAACTGCCACACTTCAGAGAGCTATTCTTGCCCGATTCAACAATAGTGCATTCTGTGAGGACGGTCTTAACACTTTCCTGCCCGCGGGAAAATAGGCCATTTTTGGTACTATGGTAAAAGGTTATTCTACTGCCAAAAAAAAAATATTGATACTATAATATATGGCACGAATTTGTAGAACGAAAGAATGCGTTTTCAAATGGTGTTAAATTTAAAGCAAAAATTACTGAACGATTTTGCGGAAAAAACATTAGCCTAATAGGAAAGTTTTTAACAAAAACGAGAACACTGTAAATACATCAATGCTGCTTTGCGCCAAATCAACGCAAAAAATGACAAAATATACATTTTCACCAAACAAAAATGTACTATCCAATACCCCTTAAAATATAAGCATCCTATCTCTAGCTGTTATTTAGATACTAAAGAAAACGTTAACCCTAGTGGTTATCGTGCCATCGCGCAATGCCGTTACGTGATGCGGTGAAGCACAGAGTTGCGCAGCATGTCTCGTAGAAAACATTCGTTTCCTGTTCTATTTTTTGCTCAATAGTATGCATCCATGCATATTTATTAGTTGTGTTTCACATCTAGGCAATTATTTCTCACGTAAAAGTCAGCACGAGCAAATCTACGGCTCTCACGAAACTCCGCGCGGCACTACGGAGCGCAGTGCCGAAGGCCGCCGACAAGCGGTCCCACTCAAACGGTGTTCACACCTTACGTATATGAGCTGTGTCCTTTAGAACGCGTCGGATATCTTTAGAACGGAGCGCTGCAGTGACGACTCGGTTCGGAGATAAAAATCCGGCAGATCCCACGCACTGTGGGAATCGATGTAATGCGAAGCAGCCAGCAAAGAGCTGCATACAAAGAGCTGCATCAGCGCTTGTGTCTGTCCTTCTTCTCCGTCACGTGTTTAGTGCTGTTTGCTCTCGTCTTAAACATGTACCAACCAGCCCAGTTAAGCGTACTCCTGCTGCATACAACGCCTTGTTTGCAATTGAGGCAAATGAAGTCATTCATGTCATGACATCTAGTTTATTGTATATGGCATTTTTGTCATGCACTCATGCATGTACACTCTTTAATATAATGAGACCTATATTCTGGTGTATGCAATGCATGCCCAGTCGTTTATGTTCGCCACGCACTCATGTCATGTCATATAGCAATTCTGGCGTATATCCAGTTAACGAAGCAGCCGGAAGCACTCCAGGACGGTGTCATGTAAATCGTGCCCTACATGGCATGCATGTTGTGATTTGCGTGTTAGGACCTGTCATTTATGTTCGTCACACAGTCACGTCACGCAGTACCAGTTTTGGTGTGTATCAAAGTAGGGAAACGGCCGTAAGCACACCATGAGCGTGGCATGTAAGTCATGCTGTACGGAAAATGCATGTCATGATTGTCATGTCACAACCTGCCATTAGTGCTCATCATACAGTCGCGTCGCGCAATAACAGTCTTGGTGTATATCAAGCCTAGGGAAACGGCCGCGAGCGCACCATGAGCGTGGCATCACTGCGCACCATGCGCACCACTGCGCACAATGAGCGCAGTGGTGTTCTGCGCTCGCGGTGTTCTGAATGCTTCCTTACTTGTGTCTCCGTCTTCTCGCGCAGTTTAAGAAAGTTTATCGCAATGAACCAACTAGCCTGCCAGAACGTACTACTGAAGTTCGTTTATGTTCGTCATACAGTCATGGTATGGTATGGTATGAATAACTTTATTGATACAGTCATGTTGTGCCATACCAATTTTGGTATACGTCCCATTAACGAAACGGCCAGGAGAGCACGAAGCCGTAGGGGGATAGATAGATAGATAGATAGATAGATAGATAGATAGATAGATAGATAGATAGATAGATAGATAGATAGATAGATAGATAGATAGATAGATAGATAGATAGATACGCTGAAAGTCGCAGAAGTTCGCTAAAAAATGCTTCGCATTTAAAAAAAAACGTAATGAATTTTTTAGGATGCGCTCACGCTTATGAGTCCCTCTCATAGGCCCTTGGTGACTTGACCTGCCATTTGATGCAGAAGAAATTGTGGGAACAAAAGACTCGAAGCAAGCAAACATTTATTTGCGAGGTAACTAAGCTAAGGTCGCAGTCATGGCGTACGAGTTTCTCTGTTTCTTCGTCTTTTTAGATGCGAAGTATCTTATAGCGGAGTTCAATCCGGTGGTGGTGGTGGTGGTGGTGGTGGTGGTGGTGTTGGTGGTGTGCGGCGTGACCGCCCTGACTGCGCATGCGCATCCCCTCTCCCCTCCCCCTCTCCACATCCCATCTCCCCCCTCTCCACTTTCTCTCTGCCCTACCCCTCTCCCCTTTCCCCCCTCCCTTTCCCCTCTCCCCCTCTCCCCTTCCCCCTCTCCACTTCCCCTCTCCCCTCCCCCTTTCCGCTGTTCCTCTGAAACGCGCGGGCTAGACTTGCCGAAATTCTCTCCTGCGCAACGCCGCGATGAGCACCAGCGCATGCGCGTCCCCTCCCCCTCTCTCTCCTCTCCTACGCTGCCCCCCTCTCGCACGCCTGCCGACTGCGTTCCCCGCTCGCCCTGTGAGAATTAACGGCCACGCTAAGGGAAGACAAGACGCACGTAGCGTTCCTCTTCGCGTTCCACGACGCGAGGTCGGTAGCATGCCCAAAGAACGCCAACGGAACGCGATCGTGCAAGTGCTCCGGCTTCGCATCGCCTCATGGTCCCCTTTAGCGGGAAATGGTGTAATTTTTTGCGGACACTCCGATGCCCGTTACAAAACAAACTGACAATTGCCGTGTCAGTACCCCTTCAAGCAATAACGTATTGGGGAACGTATAGCCAAGCTGGTACCCGCCACGGTGGTCTAGTGGTTATGGTCTAGTGGTCTAGAGGTCACGGAATCGAATCCCGGCCGCGGCGGCCGCATTTTCGGAGGAGGCGAAAATGCGTGAGGTCCGTGTACTTGGATTTGGACGCAGGTTAAACAACCCCGGGTGGACGAAATTCCCGGAGCCCTCCACTACGACGTCTCTTATAATCATATCATAGTTTTGGGACGTTAAACACCAACAATTATTATAGCCAGGCCGGTAGCCAGTCAACGAAAGATAACGAGTATCTGGCTACCTAGAAGATCTTATATAACGTGACTATCCTATGGTGTCTCTCCGAGACAATGAAAAGAGAGCAATATTGAAGATTAAAGGCAGATAAAACCTGTCGCGCAGAGGATTAAGGACGACGGCAGCGCGCTGAGTTCGCGCATGGACGAGCATCTTAAGAGGCGCTGCCTTGGCGGAGACACGAAAGAAACGGAAACTGTATGTACGGAATATGAACAAAACAAATTAGGAGCGTAATAGTGTACACACCGCGCGGTAGATTTAGTCGGAGGTTTTTGTCCCTTGAACTGAAGATGATAGATAAGAATTATGCGTGCGTGCGCACGCACACGCAAGCACACACACACACACACACACACACACACACACACACACACACACACACACACACACACACACACACATATGTGTACGCGGACACACAAACACGCACACACACGCACACACACACACAATATATTTACAAGCGCGCACACTTGCAATACACGTACACATACAAACACATGAACAAGGACATACAAGGTAATCCATAAGCGCGCCCACGCGCACATACACGAAGAGAAACACGCATACGCGAGCGTACACGCAAGCGCGACAAACACGACCAGAAAGGCAGAGAACAACCCGCTGTCTTGAGAGATAAAAGTGACGAAAGGCCAGCGGCTTCGGTGGCCTCCACCAACTGCGCCTCCTCTCCAAGGCGAGTCGCGTTCTCTCAGCGATCCTCTTTGAAGCCTGTTCTCTACGGCTGGACATATCCAACGCAGCACGTGTGCGAGGAGAACACGCGTGCTTACGAGCAATTGAGAGCTTGCGCCGGTGATAGCAATTTTTCCCCTTCCGTCGACTTCGACGAGCGATCGGCGGGCGTAGACGTCTACATAGGGTGCCTCGACTGAACGGGACTTCGCTGCCAAGGGTCTCCCGGATTATACGTATTTACGAAGCCGCTTGCCAAGTCAACATGAGAACTTCGTGGGTCCTCTTCGCGATCCTGTTGTTCGCGCTTCACTACGTGTGGTCGCGTCTACCGTTTCTGTCCGTGGCGGCCCAGTGGTTGGGCACTGCACTGATTCTCCTGTGTACCGCGCACTGCCTGGCTCGTTACCTGTGGCGTCGGCTATTCGTGAAACTCGTCGACGGGGATGGCAAGGCGGTTCTAATTACCGGTGAGTGACAAGCGGGCTAATAGCGCACTGGTGCCGGACAGGGAAGTCATGCCACGGCCACCGAATAGGTCAGGAGGAGGGGACGCAGAATTGGTCCTGTAACGTTTATTATTTCACAAGCAACACGTGGAAGCTCACGTAACATAGTTGATGCGACTACGAAAAGCCCTCAACACGTTGTTTGTGTGGGCAACTGCATTAGATACCAGCTCACATGAGCGCTTGGCTGTGGTTACTGTTTATAGCCTTGCAACTGCAGTCAGATATGCAAGCTTAAATCTGTGTTTCAGGGCAAATGAAGCATCGAAATTAAGTAGGTGAGGTGTTCGTCTTTCTCGATATTCGGTTGCGGGCGCGAAATGTGACTACGGTGTGCGGTGCCCGCAAACCAACGATGACCCCCTAATAGAGGACCTTGCACATGGCTATGCTAATAACGATAACAATCAATTAATGACCCGGAAAACTTATTCTTTGCTATGAGGAACATCATTTGACGGGAACTGCATCGGCGTAATAATCTTAAAGAAGGGAGAGCCCTGTCTACTCAAACGCATAAGTGGAAAGGAACGAAACACATAAGCGCCTACCTTCCGCCCGATGTACGTACCTCGTAAATCAGTACTGCAGCGTTATTCGGCAGAGCACGAGGTTGCGGGTTCGATTTCCGTTCTCTACTAAGGCATCGATGTGGAAGGACACTAAAGTCCATTTGTCTTCTCGTGACAAAGGGATTCAATACAATTATATTGGTGCTGCAGTAGAATAACTACATATATCATGCGCGTTGCTGTTGGAGCTAACGTTCGCGACGCTTTTAAGCATTTATTTACCTTTCTTTTTTTTGCTGAAGATTTCCATCAGAAATGATGCGATATACAAGCACAGGTCGCGTCCTGTGCAGGTATTCTCTGGTGCAATTTCCCAAGTTTGGCTGCGAATAATACATTGTGTGCAATACTTAGTTCTTCCGCATAGAGGTACACTTGTGCCCATAACGTAATCGAAGAGAAAGGTGACCTAATATATTGGGCAAGTGGAACTTGGAATGAAGACGAAAGGAATGCAGTTTGCGCTGCACATCATGCATGCTTATAGGTGCTGGACATTCGAAACCCGAACGCCGGCTGTATCAGAGAAATGCAGTTTACCGCAGTCGTATTCTTAATGATCAAACTGCGTATAGGGTTTCAGACGATCGTTTTCGCTATACACCGTCATGAAAATACAGCCGCGATCTCTTAGCAAGAGAAAGCCATCGCCACAAAACCAGGGTGGCGGGTAAGAGGCGGGTAATATACCGTATTTTGACCAGCAGGAGGATACGAGGCACGATATGACAAAAAATAGATAAAAGAATACGAAACTTAAACGATCTCCTGGAGATAATTGCCTGGTAGATCGCATTTTAATATTATTTCGTGTGATGGGTGAATTTCTTTTAATTTGTCGTTACCTCAAAGGCTCCTCATGAGGCATTACATGAGGTGTGTAAATTTTGTAAATTGATGTTTTTAATACAACCCTCAGAAATGGAAGAATCTGCAGCATGGCAGGGAGGCAGGCCCTTCCAGTCTTGTGTGAGGAAGGTTCGAAGATAAGCGAAAGCGTAGGTGCACCGGGATTAAACGGCTTCTTAGTGGCGGCTGCGAGGCCGGAACCGAAATGAGTTGGTGCGAACACTGAGTCGCCAGGCGTTTGAATGATAACGTTTGTAGAATAGGGAACATCCATAAGTCTTGCGCTTAAATTTCAAGCTGGAAAGGTTAGCGCGTGACTTTAGTTTCCTTACTCTAGTCTGAAAATTAAAATTCCCGCCCATGCACTCCGTACCTATCGTTAACCAGCGAAGCTGAAACGAGCGGTCCCTTTGTTTATCACGAGCTGGGATCTGTCGAAGTGTCTCGTGTTGTAGCTTTTGACTTCTCTATCACCAAGTCCAGGAGATACGTGCTTCGAACTTTGCGTTTGGTGACGTTAGCTTAAAGGACATTAGGAACACCTGAATAACTCGCATGGGTAGCGATTCATGCTGCGGCGGGTATCATCCCTAGCTATATATGCTAGCAACACTGAAGAGGAAATCGTGCAAGCGTGGAGACCTTTCGGATAGCATATGCTAGCATTGTTTCTTCATTTTCGGTGGACCAGTGGTGAGTATAGTGGGGCTTGTCCAATTTTTGCAGCGCATACTCGTTCGTGATGATGATAGTTTTTGCGCACTCATACACCGCCAAACGCGAGTCATGTACAGGTTCGCTGTGAAAAAAAAATCGAGTAAAAAAATTGGCCGCGTATCTGCGTGCTTCTCTGCAAATGTCGTCGAAAGACGATAGCCTTCTGCCGGCCGTACTACATGAGTCTTCCTCCTCTATGTTGAATCACCGCATCTGGCTCCTAGCGTCGCATTTTCAACGCAGCCTAAGAAACGCTAGCATTTTCAGCGCAGCCTAAGAAACACTAGGATCTTTAGAATTACGTATCTATGTATTTTCTAGTAAACGAACACACCACCTAATATTTACGCTTTGATGTTGCGCCTCAGATATGCATGATATTTGCTTTTTGATCGACAATGTTCACAAGTATGAACGCTGCTACCAGTTCAAGATGGCTGGGCGCTCAGCAAGTGCTTAAACTTTGGCCGGTGGCTGAATCGTGTGACAGACAGACAGACAGACAGACAGACAGACCCAAATTTCTGCGTTGAAGTATCCCAAGAAAGACTTTCGTCTTTAAAATTCATCTCCGTTGTTACACACGTTCGCGGGGTCACACAATGTTCGCCAAAACGCGCACGCGTGTAAGAGATGTTACCAAGGTTTCGTTGAGAGCTGTACTAGGCGAACCAACCTCCCGAAGCCGATCATATGCTCTCTTAAGGTTTATACTGCCCAAGGACTCTACCCATGGCTGGCGTGCATGGCTGGCGTGCGAGGGGCACTGCTCGCATCGGGCACGGCATGAGCGTGTACCGAACGAGGTCGAGGGCACGGTGTCTGCCGCTTCTGGAGCTGGAAAATCGATGCGATCAAAAGGCGCGCCGCATGGGCATAGATAAATATTGCTGATTCGGCCTAAGTCAGCGACGATGTAGCCTTGCGCTATTTTTTCACTGCGAAGACCAAAACTTGCTCGTACTGATCGCGATCACCTTGACCGATGAAGAACACTTTGGCATTGTATCGACACAGGCGATTTGCTTCATTTTTTGTTTGTTCGAACACATTTATAAGTGCAAGCTGCTCTGTTCTTGCTGGCTTGCTGTGGAGAGGTTGAATTTTATATCCACTCGGCTACCCCAGTTCTATAAGTTCTGCGGGGGAAAATAAGTGGTTATCTAAACACAAAACTGAACAAGTCAAGAAAGAACAAACATACACATATCAATCTGAAACAAATGAAGAAAATAACATGACAAAGCACAGTTTGCTTGCAAGAGTTCATGTTGTTCTATTTATGATACAAGAACGATTTAAAGCGCAAGCATTAAGAGATTTTTTTTTCTTTTTCGGTTGTTCTCAGAGACACCGATGTTTCGTGTTTCGAGACGAATAAATGTAAGAGGCGGGGATTATCAGATTTTCCAGGTAATTGAAAAGTTAACTCTACAACTCTACGACATGAGTATTTTCGATGCACATTACAAACTTACTAACGAAACCATTGTGCTTTGGGCATTATGTCTATCTTCAGAAGCGTATATGTCCCATTTGGTCGAAGCGGGTGGCTACCCATTTGCAGTCTACAGACTAGAGAGGGAGGATTTGAAGCCGTAATAACGTTACATTGAGTGACGCACGCAGAAGAAACGTGTCATTTTTGTGATCAAAACTTGCTTGTTTCCGCACGGTCCATTTCCTCACTATAGTGCACTTCTAGAACAAAATGAGGCCGGTAATTAGAGCTGGTAAGGTATGCAGCTTTAATTGTGCGCACCTTCTAATTGCACGACCCTACTTTGGTGCGCTTGTAAACGACCCTAATCGCGTGTCGGACACCTAAACGTCGCCCTCCCCGACCCTCCACCAGGAGTGAGTTGAGGGGGCGGGGGGTACGTTTTTGTCTGGATTCCAGAAATCATAACACTATAACATAAAGACCAGCTAGATATATGTCCTTAACAGGGGCTACAAAACACATGTACAGCACTCACGAATTGAAACGAGAAAATTTAGGGCTAAAGTAATTCACGTACTTTCATTTGCAGTGTCTACAGTTCCTGTCATATCGCCGTAATTTTTACTCGAATTCTTACATCAGAGCCTACATTACCTCCGACGGCCAGATTTTGCAGCGACATGACGTGGTTATTGCGTGCTGCTGAGTATAACATTGCTTATACTAAAATAAGAGGAATCGACGTCGCGTTTCAAGTCGTGAGTACTGTGCCTCTCGCACTCAGAATCAATCATAACATTAATGCCAATGCACTTTCTAACTGACTTTGGAGACGCATATCTAGAAAGTTGTGCTTCTGATTGTATTTCTGCCAGTTCTCTTGACACCTTTGCGGAACACGTGGCCCTCTCTTGTCGCAGGTTGTGACACGGGGTTTGGCAACATGCTCGCCAGGAGTTTGTCTCAACAGGGTTTTCTGGTTTACGCGGGCTGCCTCGACTCCAACACCGAAGGCGCAATGGTGCTCAAGAAGTGCCGAAACGTCCGAGTGCTGCAGCTGGACGTCACCAAGGACAACCAGATCGACGAAGCCCTCGAAGCGGTCAAGCGGCACCTTGGATCGAGAGGTAGACGGCCGTTACGAGGAAACTATGAAACATGCATTAGATGCGATAACAAGCCTTAGCATTTTGACTGAAATTCTTATTCCCCCCCCCCCCCCCCCGAAGATTCGCCGTTGATTGAAATGTAGTCTTGACAGTTAAATTAAAATATGATAAACAAACAAACAAACAAACAAACAAACAAACAAATAAATAAATAAATAAATAAATAAATAAATAAATAAATAAATAAATAAATAAATAAATAAGTGAGTTGAGCAGGTAAGTGAGTGAGTGAACAGTTATGGGCACCCAACACGCACTTTCTTCACATATACTGCGCAAGGAATTGCTTCAACACTCTTGGTCGTGGCCTTCTGCTCAGCCGCGTGCACCTTACGCGCTGATGGCATTGAGACCTTGCCACGCTGTAGACATTGTCTTGAAGCACTTCGAAATCCACATGCGCAGTTCTCTGGGCCGTGGTGGCCAACGCCGGCATCCCGAACAGCGGCCTCATCGAATGGATGACCATGGAGAGCATCGTCAGAGTGTTCGACGTCAACGTGTTCGGAGTCGTTCGCGTCGCCAAAAAGTTCCTGCCACTGTTGAAGAGAAGCAAAGGACGAGTGGTCATCGTCACTAGTGCGTACGGTGAGTGCGGCGGTCCAGAAAGTGGCCCACTTGAATCGCGTCCTGAGAGAGTGACAAAAGAAAGACTACGCACCGCACTGTGGTGCGTAGTCTTTCCTTTGTTCCTTGTTTTTGCGCCACCCGTTTCGAACATGCATAACCAATTCCAACTTGCCCACGCATCAATTCTCCTGCAGTACACGTGCGCCGATTCATCCGGTGTGGGGTGCAATAACTCTGATGGGCGAGAACACGAGTACAGAGAGAGAGGGAGAAAAAGAGAGAGAGAAAGAATGATAGAGAAGGAGAGAAAGAAGGATAGGAAATATCCAGGCTTCGAATGACAATGCTGAGGGAAAAAAAAAAACAGAGCAAGCATGGTCATGTATAGTATTGTATATCAAGGGGTGGGAAAGAGACAGCTGAGAAGGTAAAATCCTAGCCAAGCCAGGACCAGCCAGGTGTCCATCAGCTTTGCTGTGACCCAGCCTTCCACGACTTAGTGCAAGTTACGCTAATTTTAATGCTATGCACACAATAAAATGCATATCAGATGTGAAACAAAGAAGCTGCATTGCGTCATGCAGTCATCCTTAGAAAGGTCTATTCAGTGTGAAGCTATGCACTTCGTGAGTTCCTTTTGTAAGAGTCGGCTCAGCACGTGCCATTCACACAGTACCAGCAAAATGTAACATTGTTGCGATTAACCTCCCTGCCTTTCCTTCTCTAATATTTCTTCTCTTGCTGCGATACAGTCACAGTTACGTAACTGTGACTGACGTCAAGTAACCTGATGCAAAACACTCAGTTACAGTTGCAAGTTTCGACAAATTTCAACTACAGTTACGGCCGTTCAAGGAAGGTCGTCAATTTCAACTTTTGGTAAGAACACTAATTAATGTGTCACAAACACAAAAAGATATATCCCATCCCAATCAACATACCTCTCAAATAAATATGTTCACCTTTGTCTGGAAAGTATACTTATAAGGCTTTTTATATTGCGACGTAGACTTGCCCTTAATTTTGTGTATATATGTGCATTACATGTGCGCCGCCAGGCCGGTGTTGTATGTGGAGTGAAGAAGTGCCTTGTACAATCTGTTATCATGTATCCAGTGGTCATAACTGGTCGTGTCGCTGGTAGCGAAGACCTGCTTGCTTATCCACTTGTTTCTCTTTCTTCGCTTTTTTTTTTGGCCGATAGAACGTTGGCGTTGATTCGTGTGCGAGAAGCCACAGTGTTATGTTTACAACAGAGTTATAAATATAGCACTGTGTAAATATAACAGTGTTATATTTACAACAAAGGACGCAGCGCGTCCTCGTTCCCTCGTCCCGGGTCTTGCGCTCAGTACAATAATACATTTACAAGTTAATCGAAATGAAATAGAAGCAAGCTACAATTCGAAGTTACGAGCAGAACTGACGGGTCACCTGGTAATGAATGAAAGGTTTTTTTTTTTTTTGCTCCGTGAGGCCAGCTGGCAGAAAAAGAGTGTTCCACACTCGCCGTCATGGCTACGGGCGGCACTGATTAAGACTTCCAGGTATGAACGCACAAATATACCCGATAAAGTCGACAAGAGGATGACCGACGCCGTAGTTCAATTGGCAGAGCATCGGACGCGTTAATCAAAGGTTGTAGGTTCGGTGCCTTTCGGCATTTCTTATTGTTATCACAATCACTACAAATAGCATCCCACACACACACATATATATATATATATATATATATATATTTGATTTGGTTTGATTATCTGTTATCAGTAAGGTTTGTGTTGACAACTGTTTTCGAAGTAAGCGGGTACTGCATAGACACTTATTGGTGGCTTTAGCGCAGTGCTCTTGGCTCCCGGTAGGTTTTAACAAAAAGGGAGTACAAGTTGCTTATTTATATTCGCGTTTGTCTGCTCTATGAGGATCTAAGTATATTAAAGTACAATGTTAGAAGCAAAAAAATTACACGCTCGGGACATTTGGCAATGTTTTGAGGATAAAATTAATATGCTCGTTGCTTTGTTTTCAGCATCATATACATTCCCACTAGCGACGGCGTACTGCATGAGCAAGTACGCAGCCTTATCGCTTGTTGACGGTCTGAGGAGAGAGATGCACAGCAAAGGAGTCGACGTCATCGCCCTTGAGCCAACTTTGTACAAGTAAGTGAACTTTCTTCAGTTAACTTCTCTTCATTCCCTTTTTACAGCGAAAGCTGTTACGAGATCACAACAGCAGCCGACTTTGGTGGCGTAGTTGTCCGCCACCGTCGCCGGTGTCCGTAACCGCTATTGCGCGAAATGAGAAGAAAAAATATCAAGGATCGGATGCGACTTGAACCCTGGTCCTCTGCGTGGCAGTCGAGTATTCCACCACAGAGCTCGGCCTGTGCTTGAAACTCCTCCGCAAGAGGACCCTGTACAGGTGTCCTGTCGGGCAAGGAATCGCGTTAACGTATGTGATATCGCGTGGTAGAAGAGTAAAATGACAACCAGGCGTCACACACTGCGTATAGCGTAACGAGTGGGCCGTTTAACACGTCCAACCCATTACAAAGGGCTCAGATATGATTTTTCATCTTCATCAGCCACAACAGCATCAACGAAGAGAAAGAGAGGGAGAAATGTCATTCGCGAAGGCAGCAAGGTTAACCAGAAAACAAATATCTGGTTTGCTACCCTGCACTGGGGAAGGGGTAAGGGGAGACAGGAAAGTAAGGCAGAGAGGAATGAGATAGGGAGGGAGAGAAGCATCAACAAGGTGCACATAATGCCTTACAGATGTGTAGCGTGTAGAATGAAGAATAATGGCATAGTGGGCGCTTTTCTAGTTCACAAGAAATTACACATAATCTCCCCCAACGGCCCACCATGGTGGGATGCGAAAGCATCGCGGGGGGTGCGCATCGTGTTTCCGTTTCTCTTATGTGACTTATGAGACGATGGTTGTCGAGGCGTTTGAATTACCGCTTGCCGGCGCTGACGCTTACGTTCGGCTCCCTCCCTCTGCTCCGCGGCGGTGGCGCTGCCGCTGCAACTAGCGCCGACGCTCACCTTGTTCATGGCGTTTCGCACACCGCTGCACAGAGAGAGAATTACGGAAGCACAGCGAACGCGTGCTTTCGCAGCCTCGCAGCTTCGAGATTCGCTTGCAGGCGTTGCCGTTCACGTTAAGCTTCGCGAGCGTCCTTAGCGCCGTTGCGAAAGAGAGTGCAACGGGAGCGAGCGCGCGCCGCATTATATACGAGCGCACAGCTGTGGCGGAGAGAGAGAAACGGGAGAGGAGAAACGAAGCGGAGGCAGCGCTCACGCCACCTCCTCCACCGCACCTCGTCGCGCTCAGCTGAGGAGAAGGGGGAGAGTTCGCGCATGCGCAGTAGGGGTGCGGACACCGCAGAACGGACACTGCCCCGAGCATAAGATGCTTTCGCATCTAAAACTATGATGCTTCATGGCGTAGTGGGTACTTTGCAAGTGTACTTGTATTAGTTGCCCCAAGAGAGTTTACAACGGGCTCTATAGAAAGGCCGCTCTTCCCGCTTTCGCTGTGACTGTGCTGCATTTTCTGCACAGGCCTGGCGTTTTTGGTTTTCGTTTCTTATTAAAACACATATGTTCATTTCCTTTTTTGGTGTTTGATACGTATGAAAGCTAATATGTCCGGTATGCCTATTCGCAAGGCCTTGATACGTTGACATGCGTAAGCCAAATTGTTAGGAAGGTCGGCTACAGGCCCCAAGAAGCGAGTGTGATTTGTTGCAGTCTTACTGACAGCTCTGTTTTTAACTGTTTTAATTCGCAGCTACACATCCCCATTGGAGAATTCGGTAATTTTGAAGTTGCAGTAAGGATATTGTCATTAAATAGAGACATTTTATCTCATTTTGTAACATCATTGCCGCTATAACTCAGAGTTATACAGTATTCACAGCGGCACCAGGTGACGCCTATGGTGTTCCTGTCACTGACACTCTTCTTGAGTGGCACAGAAAGCCAAATGAAGCTCTTAAACATTTTTTGCCTCAGACGAAAGGGCCTTCGGCTGGTTTATGTATAGGGTTTCATTGTATTTCATAGTTGGTACTCCGTAGTTTGTTCTAGCTGGTGTTATTTACATAATTGCTCGCGCTTTTTCTTTGTGCCGTTTATTGGAGATGGTGCCTTCATTGTTGCCGCCTACTCACCTCCAGATGAAAAAAATACAGGATACAGCCAGTCACCTTATATTTTCGCTCAGTGTGCGACTAAATCAAGTGCTAGTCCTCGAACACAGGCAAATCAAGTGCCTTGTCCTATACTTCATTGTTTCAAGCTCTCGCAACGCCACTAATCCCACCCTTCTCGTACTGTCCCCTGACACTGCGGCATTCATTCAGTCACCACAACTGTTTTCTCAGTACGTAAGTAAAAGAAGTAAATCATGTACTATTCCATGCACACAAATAAATCAACTCCCGAGTCCTACTTTTATTCTTTTGCGCTCTCGCCACACCACTAATCCCACTCTTCTCCCTCTGTCCCTTGACACTGTGGCATTTTTTACATACCGTGCAGAACTGCCATCAACGACAACGTCGGTTCCCTCGAGGCCGTCCAGCGAGACTTGAACAAGCAGGCGCCTGAAGTCATCGCCGACTACACCGAGGCCGAAGTGAAGAACTGGCTCAAGTCGGCGTCGACCTACTACTCGTACTCCATGCGTGAGAACCCCCAGGAGGTCGTGGATCAGATGATCTCGGCCGTGAGAGAGACGGACCCGAAGACCTGCTACCCGGCCACTGGACCCTTCGAGTACGCGTCGCTGTGCATTCTCAGGACTTTGCCGGATGAAGCGGTAGACTACCTTATCCTCGGTATTCGCAAACTGATCATCTTTTTCTGTTGAGCCTCGTTTTTTAAGGCGAATGCCTGAGGTGCCTCATGAAACGCGAAAATTGACTGTCGGCGGCTCAATACGAGTGATTCAAAAGATCATCATCAGGGGATGACGTCACAGATCGCCGAAATGGGTGATGTCATCATGACGTCCCTGTCACGTCTCGTAACGTGACGTCACATGGTGACGCCATCACATGGCATCATTGCTTGGTCAAAGGTGGGCTGATCCCGGAGGCAGTGTAGATAGGTGTAGAAAGCTTACAATGCCTCTGATCCTGGAGGCATTGCAAAACCACGTTTTGTGCAGAACGCTTTCGGGGGCGAGCGCGGTAGGTTCAATTAATACATCGACTTAAAAGAAAAAGAAGATGGCTTTCGCCTACGAGTCGAATTAGACGGATGCATAAGGGACCCTATGACTTTTTCTTTTACGATACGTGATGCAACCGCTGTGGTTCTCCCAGTCACTACGACACTGTACGGCACACTGATGTGCAAGAAGCCGCGTGTGAGTTTTCCGGCAGTTGAGCCGGTAGCGATAAAATGTGATAGCGATGAAACACGGTAGCGATGAAATGTGATACCGCTTGTGTACCCCGCAAAGTGCACTGGTACGAAGCAATTTTATTTATACGCTGTAATGACAGATCGCACACTCTTGGCAGTGGTCAGTGTGTATGCCGCTTGTTTCTTTGAGTTTTAGATCAATACTCTAAATTTTATGCCGGCATCATATGTCACCGACACAATATACTGTCTAAATCTGATATGTTACATCGGATGTGCTGATTATGCTGTTCATGAATGTTGAGTGATTTTTGCGATAGCTAATTAGTATCATTCATTTATTTATTACTTTGTTATGAATATTTCTTTCGCATGTATTTCAGTTTTACTTTATTATTTGCTGTGATGGGCCACATGCGTGCTTTTATTTTGGTACTGTCGCTTTCGGCAGCTTCAAATTTTGTTATTTTCCGGGTGAAGGGGCCATTCAAGCTGTGACGTGCAGCTTCATTCCCTTCACTCCAAATTGCGTATACACTGTAATCTTATGTACCTGCCACGTGGTTGCATAAACTCTAAGTGTAATATGTAAACACATTAAAAATTAACATAACTGCGAGTGTTATGCAAGTATGTGAGATGGCTATGTTATTAACAAGAATACTTGTTTGGTTTACCATAAGTGTACCTAAGTGCCATATGAATTATGTCTTATGAATTACAGGCATGGAAATAAAGATATCACGCAATGTGCTGTCCCAGAAAGCGCAAGAATTAACAAATGCGCGAAAGTTGCATGTTCAGATTTCAAAATTTGTGAATGTTTCCTGTTCCGTTATTACCACTGCACAGTATTTACGTAATAAAAAACAGAACTTTACGGAATTCGGAAACTTTCAACCGATGAGCCGAAAACCATTTCTTGAAACCAAATCCATTGAGCCACGGCCGCGCTCCTTGCTAGCGAAAAACGCAACAAGATCATCACGGCAATGCTAGTGGCCTACATGTACCCGAGGATCTTTATATATGCTAGTAGCTTATCTTCACGTGACCGCCTAATTAATGATATTAAGTGCCGATCACTTTAGGTATCCGGGCTGTCGTCTTCCGTCTTATGTCAGTGTAGCCTGGCGTCATGCTCAAAGCACGGAAATAAGTCAAAGGAGGTCGCTAAAGGTTCATTGAGTACCAAAATAGGCCAGAGAGGATGCGACTGGCGCGACTGCATCAGAAATGAAGGTTTCCTTTAGCGCCATGGAAGCCAAGCGGTGGCACATTTGGAAAGCCAGCGCTTGCTTGCTTGCTCGTGAATGGCAGCGTCGCCGAAGGGCTAACTTGTCTTCCGAGCCAGCGAGGCGACAGCGATACGCGAGCGACGAGTTATGGCGCGTTCACAGACGGCCTCGAAGGAGACAAAAGCGGCAAAATTCACGGAAAATTCACTCGCTTCGCTGCCTAAGCGGCCGGAAAACCACGTGGCGAGCCCGACGCGAAAACGGACCCATTCCGCGCCGGCGCCTTTCCGCGCCGTACTTTGGCTGCGCAACTCAACGTGACGCAAACAACCGGCCGAAAGTTCAACATGGCCGTCAAGGCGTCGGCGTGCCTCGCAACGGCGCGTTCCCTAGCGGCTACTAGCATGGCGCACCGATGACGACGTGCGAACGGCACGTCGGCATCCTAGAATTTTTCGAGCTTTTGAAGCTTCCCCGCGTTTTGATGAAATTCACTTTTTCACCATTTTTGACCAAAATGGTAAGTCTATAGCTTTGGAAACCTTGAATTTTTCAAGCTTTGGAAGCTTCCTCGCGTTTTGATGAAATTCATTTTCTCATCATTTTTGACCAAAATGGTAAGTTTATAGCCTTTGGAAATCTTGAATTTTTCGAGATTTCGAAGCTTCGTCGCGTTTTGATTGAATTAATTTTTTCACCATTTTTGACCAAAATGGTAAGTCTTTAGCTTTGGAAACCTTGAATTTTTCGAGATTTCGAAGCTTCCTCGCGTTTCGATGAAATTGATTTTTTACCATTTTTGACCAAAATGGTAAGCCTTTGGAAATCTTCACTTTTTCGAGCTTTCGAAGCTTCCTCACGTTTCGATGAAATTCTATTTTTCACCAATTTTGACCAAAATAGTAAGTCTATGGCCTTTGGAAACCTTGAATTTTTCGAGATTTCGAAGCTTCCTCGCGTTTCCATGAAATTCATTTTCTCACCATTTTTGACCAAAATGGTAAGTCTATAGCTTTGGAAATCTTGACATTTTCGAGCTTTCGAAGCTTCCTCACTTTTCGATGAAATACATTTTTTCACCAATTTGGCCAAAATGGTGACTATAGTCTTTAGGAATCTTGAATTTTTGAACATGGAAACGCAGCACTTAATTTAGACTATGTGGTTAAAGAATCCAGCCCAACATGGAAACGCCGTTTGCTATGCCGTTCCAGTAGCCGAGGGGTAAGGTGTTCGCTTCGTAACCGGTAGGGCAATAGTTCGAATCCCGCTGTCGACCTCGTAGAAAGTTTGCTGACAGCTTTAAAGTTGTTAATTTTTCTATTTTTAAACCTTTGTAGCACTTTGATGAAATTGATATAGAGCATTTTACACCGACATTCCCACCACGGCGGTAGCAAAGTCGTTGAGCGTCCGCTTCCAATGTGGGAGGTAGCGGGTTCGATACCCGGTGTCGGCCGGAGGCCACCGGATTAATAAAAGGCAGAGGAGCACCCGAACCTGGCGCTCGGTTATTTATGGGTACGCACCTCAACGGGTACCTCCGTTAAAATTAGGTACGGGCGGGCTTCGTAGTGGTGCTACGGCTGTACGATGCATAAATCGCTCGGGGGGGCACACCCCTTTGTGGGAACCACGGCGTGGGACCGCCTGGCCTTTCGGCCCCTTCCGGTCCCACGTCGTCTGTTGCGTGCCCCCTACTTTTGTTGAAAAAACGAAGTTTGTGTTTTTTATGAAAAAAAAAGCGGCCCGCGAAAGATTTAGGCCACCCCAATGTTAACAGTCGTACTCCGCATTACTTCTTTCCAGGTTCACAAATTGTGTGTAATCACGTGCACTTGAACTTTTGCAGCAAGTTCACGGTATAACTTCCGGTGTCTGAGCAATGCCAGCTCTGTCATTCGAACCAGCAACCTTTTGGTTATGAACTGAACACCATACACACTCAGCTATCGGCACGGCACAGAATGCATTGATTAGAAGTTGTCTGTGCATTACTGCAGCTCAAGGTTAAAAATAAAAAGTGGACATGCGCGTTGTCGTCTCGGTACCCACACAACTGCATGACTTTGTGCTTCTTTTTTTTTTTTTCCAGGGGCGGGGTAACAGCACCGCCCCGTGATTCGAACCATCGCCCTTTCGTTTACGAGTTGAACACCTTACTGACTAGGCTACTGCAATGGCTCTTAAAAGTGCGTTTAAAAGTTGGTCTGTACATTATGCACATTCAATTTTTATCACATCGATTTTTCGACCATTTCTCACCGAAACGGTAAGTATAGCCTTTGGAAATCTCGATTGTTTCGAATTTTCGAAGTTTCCTTTCATTTGGATCGAATCGTTTTTTCGACCATTTCTCACCAAAACGGTAAGCCTATAGCCTTTGGAAATCTTGAACATTTCGATTTATTCAAAATGATATCCTGACATTGCTTTGATGAAAATCCGACCTAAATTTGATTAGTGATGCGTATATTGATGCTCAGATATGGAAACGCAGCATTTGCTTTAAATTATGTGGTGAAAGAATGCAGCCCAGCTTCAAAACACTGTTTACTGTGCCGTTCCAGTAGCCGAGGGGTAAGGTGGTTCGCTTCGTAACCGGTAGGGCAATGGTTCGAATCCCGCTGTCGACCTCGTAGAAAGTTTGCTGACAGCTTTAAAGTTGTTAATTTTTCTATTTTTAAACCTTTGTAGCACTTTGATGAAATTGATATAGAGCATTTTACACCGACATTCCCACCACGGCGGTAGCAAAGTCGTTGAGCGTCCGCTTCCAATGTGGGAGGTACCGGGTTCGATACCCGGTGTCGGCCGGAGGCCACCGGATTAATAAAAGGCAGAGGAGCACCCGAATCTGGCGCTCGGTTATTTATGGGTACGCACCTCAACGGGTACCTCCGTTAAAATTAGGTACGGGCGGGCTTCGTAGTGGTGCTACGGCTGTACGATGCATAAATCGCTCGGGGGGGCACACCCCTTTGTGGGAACCACGGCGTGGGACCGCCTGGCCTTTCGGCCCCTTCCGGTCCCACGTCGTCTGTTGCGTGCCCCCTACTTTTGTTAAAAAAAACGAAGTTTGTGTTTTTTATGAAAAAAAAGCGGCCCGCGAAAGCTTTAGGGCACCCAAATGTTAACAGTCGTTCTCCGCATTACTTCTTTCCAAGTTCACAAATTGTGTGTAATCACGTGCACTTGAACTTTTGCAACTTCAGAAATTGTGCGTCATCACGTGCACTTGAACTTTTGCAGCAAGTTCACGGTATAACTTCCGGTGTCTGAGCAATGCCAGCTCTGTCATTCGAACCAGCAACCTTTTGGTTATGAACTGAACACCATACACACTCAGCTATCGGCACGGCACAGAATGCATTGATTAGAAGTTGGTCTGTGCATTACTGCAGCTCAAGGTTAAAAATAAAAAGTGGACATGCGCGTTGTCGTCTCGGTACCCACACAACTGCATGACTTTGTGCTTCTTTTTTTTTTTCCAGGGGCGGGGTAACAGCACCGCCCCGTGATTCGAACCATCGCCCTTTCGTTTACGAGTTGAACACCTTACTGACTAGGCTACTGCAATGGCTCTTAAAAGTGCGTTGAAAAGTTGGTCTGTACATTATGCACATTCAATTTTTATCACATCGATTTTTCGACCATTTCTCACCGAAACGGTAAGTATAGCCTTTGGAAATCTCGATTGTTTCGAATTTTCAAAGTTACCTCTCATTTGGATCGAATCGTTTATTCGACCATTTCTCACCAAAACGGTAAGTCTATAGCCTTTGGAAATCTTGAACATTTCGATTTATTGAAAATGATATCCTGACATTGCTTTGATGAAAATCCGACCTAAATTTGATTAGTGATGCGTAAATTTGCAGCTGTTTTATTTTCCATGCGTTGTTGACCAGGAATGAATACTGCCATGCACACATGAAAGAAAACAGGGGTACGCGCTCGCTTATGACATAATTACAATGTATTACCTTTCATAACATGTGTCCGCACCAGCTCAGACGTGTCTTTGTTGTGTTATACACATCGGCTTGACGAAGCCAAAGAGAACTACAAAGAGTATGCGTTTTTCCAGTCGGCTCTACAAGGCGAAGTAATTGTGGCCACAAGCAAGGCTGTTTATGTATGGTGCACTGCTGCAAGCGTCACTAAAGTTATAGCACTTTGGTTGAAAACAAAGCCATGTAAGGGCGTTAGAGCATGACCATTCCCGCCTGCCTACAGTGCCCACTGTGTGAAGGTTTCTACATCTGCCACCACACGGCTGGCTTGGGAGCGGTTCTTTGCAGTACGTTCCACGTGGGTCTCCTTTGCGCATGCGTGGTCACGCTTGGCAACCATGGGCAGCGCGCGCTGGCACTTAAAGTCCCTAGATTTTTCCCTGTTCTTTCGACTCTACTGGCACCCGCCTCACGCAAACGCCTGGCCTTGGAAAATATGGGCAGCGCGCGCTAGCAGTCGCCGCACGCCGACGGCTATCAGGACCCAACTAAAAATGTCGCTCTACAACAGCCGAAATCAAGATCTGAAGAATAAAAAAAAAAGGGACGAAGGCTCCCATGCGGGCACATTTGAAAGAAGTGTTGGGCGTGCAGCTGCTACGATGGGCGATTATATGCGCTGCACGCAGGCATCCGCAGCGGCCCGCGACCCATGCATCTAGCTTCATGAAAATATTAAGGGTCTGTGCTTGCGCTGCTCCATTCCATCCGATACAGATGTTACTTCAGTACATATTGAAGGTGAAAACCTGAGAACCCGCCCACTGCGCCAGGGCTCGTCTCATCTGTTTGTAATTCGTCCTCGTTGGTGCTAAAGTTCTTACCTGCGAAGTTATGCAGCAACTAGGCCTATTAACATGAGCGTTTGAACGGGTTCGCAATTCATCTAGAACATCATCTTGATGACTTTTACCTTCCAGTTGTCTCAGGTAAATGCGCATAAGGGACTCTGAGTTTTTATTGTACTTCAGTACAGGCGATTTATTTGGGGCATCTTAGCACCTCCGTACGGTAAACGCCATAAGTACGGCAAATCGCACGCAAATGGCAGTCGCAACTAACAAGTCCCGCAGGTGCCTTACATCTTCGGGTGCTGTCGCCACTGCAGGCTACACAGTGCCCCGCGCCACAGGAAAAGTGGCACGGAATCTGCTCCACGGCCACCTGGATCGGGGCGCGCGGCGGTGTACCGCCGCGCGCCCCGATCCAGGTGGCCGTGTCTGCTCTCAACAAGTGCTGAGCGCAGTCGCAGCGGCCAAGCGGCACTACCACTGCCCTCAGTATATCCTAGGGACCGTACGTACTACCGCACTACCACACGCCCGACATGCCTGTGCTCGGCTGCGCCAGAGAACATCTGGCCGCGCTCTCAAGGCGTGTGTCTCCGTTGCTAGGCAACGGCCACGCATGCGCAAAAGAAACCCATGTGGAACGTACTGCGAAGAACCTCTCTCGGCTGGCTAAGCAAAGGATTTACGTAGACACGGTTTCCGAGATTATAGGCGCGTCGTGAATCTCGGAGCTCATGCGAAACGTAACCGCTATTATTTCTGACTGACGTGGTGTCATGCCCCGCGCGTTTTACCATGTGGCTACGTGTTGCAACTCATATATCGTTGATTCACGAACGGCACAACTCGTCAACAAACGACACAGTTATTTAAGCACTTTGGTTCCAACCTTTACGATTACCTTGCTTTTTTGGCGACAAGCCACGGTGGTCTTGTAGTTGCGGTGCTCGACTGCTGACACAAAGGTTGCGGGATCCAATCCCGGCGCCGTATTTCGCTAAATGCTTCAGGCCCGTGTACTTATATTTAGCTGCACGTGAAAGAACACTAGATAGTCAAAATTTCCGGAGCACTACACTACGGCGTCGCTCATAATCATGTAGTTTCGCGAGGTAAAAAACGAACAATTATTATTTTATTGTTTGCCGGCTCTTTGCAGTTCGTGCTTCTTCATCGTTCGACATTTTTCTTATGGCCGTTTTTTTTTCGTCAGCCTGTTCGTTATCGGACACAACTTTTTTCGAAGCAAGTCATAAGCGGAGCCACGCTCAACTGCAGCTGTCCGACTGTACGAGTTCCACAGGTGTAGGGCGTAGCTATCGCTCGTGGCCCGCAGCACTGACGCCGTATGGTTTCTCTGAAATGCTTTCTGCCACTCCATGTAGTTGATGGGGTAGAAGGCGGTGCCTGGTAGAACTGTGAGACCGGAGCACTCCACAAGGGTTGTGATCGGACGCGTCATGGCCCTGCTCTCGCGGGTGTAGCGCTGTTTGTTCCTGCGTGGTGTGAGTAGCGGACTTCTTTTTTCAGGAAGGAGGAACTTCGCGATCTCATGCGGTAACCCGGCGACCTTCCGCGACGGATTTTCGCCTGTTTCTCGCAGGTTTTCGGTGAGGTTTTTCCTCTTTTCTGACGCTTTTTTCTTTTTCAGGATAGGCTAGCTTTAACCTCAGTTTTTTCGAGGGTAGGCTAGCTAGTCCGCCGCTGCCGCCTCGTGGTCTCTACCGCGATGGCGGCCACTCAGCAGCTTCGGCCGCTGACGTTTTACGGTCGTGTTCCTAAGGGCACGACCAATGTTGACATCTGCAAGGAGCTCGTGAAGCGGTTCTCGCCAAGCGAGCTCAAGTGTGTTCAAGACTTTGGCGCCGGCAGATTTGAAGTTACCTTTGCGACCATGGCGGCAGTTGAGCGATTTCTCGACCAGTCTGTCGTCAAGGTTCGCAATGCGGAAGTTAAGTTCGAGTACCGTGGCATTCGTGTGAAGACTGTGCGCGTGTTGGGCTATCCAGCCGATGCCAGTGACAGCGCGCTCCTTAACGGGTTAGCGGCGTACGGCAAGGTGCTTGGTATGGACTACGAGCACGTTCCGGAATTTAAGACTGTCCTCACGGGCAACCGACGCGTACGTTTCGAGATGGCGCGACCCGTTCCCAACCTCCTTCCGGTGGGGAGCAGGATCGTGCAGTGCGAGTACGATGGTGTGGTTCGCCTGTGTCGCAGGTGCTTTTTTCCGGGGCACCACGCGGCTGACTGCAAGGTCCCACAGTGCGAGCGTTGCGCTGAGTTCGGGCATGCCCGTTGCGAAGCGGTATGCAAGCGCTGTGGCGACGACCATGCTTTGTCTGCCTGCAAGGTGCGCACATATTCGTCTGTTGCTGCGCGTGCTCCTGCTCGTGTTTCTTCCTCACAGGTGACGAGCGGTGCAGCTGAAGGCCAGGAGGCACCTTCGAAGGGTCCCGAGGGCTCCCCCCTGCCAGAGACGGAGCCAGTTCGTGCAGAGGCTCCCGGAGGGGGCGAGCAGGGTACGAGGCCGGAGTTAGCCGAGGCTTCCGACCCTTCCGCCGCCTTGCCGCCGCCGGCCGCTTCCACGGACGTGCCTGCGGCGCCTGCCGACGTGCCTGCAGTCCCTGCAGCCGAGGAGGACCAGGGGGAGACCATGGATGCGGAGCCGTGGAGGCTGGTTCGAGGAAAGAGGCGCCGGGCGCGGTCCAGCGACTCTTCTGACGAGCGGCCGGCGGCGGCTGCGTGCGGCGGACCCGGTGACTTGGAGGAGGGCCTGCCTGGCGTGAAGCGCACCGCAGCGACGGATTCGGACTCGGAGTCAACCCAGTCCACCGTCAAGGGCAGTACCGAGGGTGAGACGAGCCTCTTCTCTTCTTCTTGCCCCTACTGCGGTCTAGGCACTTGCGATGGTGATTGTTCACCCTTGTCTGACCGAGTGTACTCGTCCACACACGAGGACTCCTCCTCTGACGAGGAGAGTTCTCAGTAGCCTTCCACAGGTAGCTTTCAGTGGGGCTAGTATTTTCGTGTACTAGCCTTCCCCATTCTCTCCACCTTTTTCTTGTTTTCTAGTTCCCCCCCAGTCCCTTCTTGTCCTTAGCCTTGTTCCCCCCCTTTTTCTTTCATCATGGCTACTCCTTCTTTAACTATAGCTACTTTCAATTGTCGCGGTATTTCTCGAGCAGCTAAACAAGCTGAGGTTATTCACTTAGCTCGGTCTCGAAAAATAGACATCCTCGTTTTACAGGAAACATTCGTGTCTAGACTGGGTCAGATTTACAACTTTGACAGACAGTTTGGCACCAAATCCTACTGGAGTTATGGCGCGGCACATTGTCGGGGAGTTGCCATCATCTTGATGCCACGATTCACCGGCTCTGTGCTGCGCCACGCCAGGGATTCGGAAGGCCGTGTCCTGTCAGTAGATCTTGACTCTGGTATTCGGATTGTCAATATTTATGCTCCCACTCAGAGGAAGGAACAAAAGGATTTCTTTTCCTCGTTGGATCCATATTTGGTTGGCCCTTCTCGAGTTATTTTAGTCGGTGATTTTAACTGTGTTCTTGAACAAAGGGATCGCGTATCCCTTAAGGGAAATCCAAAGTATAGAGACAGGAAAGGCGACTTAGAGCTGCGGGAGCTTGTTGATGAGCTTGGACTGGTCGATGCCTGGCGCACCCTTCGCCCTGTACAGTCAGGAATGACATGGACAGGGAGGGGCAGCCGATCAAGGATCGACCGCTTTTATGTCTCGCCATCCCTCGTTCCCAGCATGCACTCCTCCTGGTTGTGTTCTTCCGCTTTGAGTGACCATTGCCTCCTTGCTTTGAGATTCGCCGATTCCAACCTCGTAGCACAGGGCAAGAGACCGTGGCGTCTGAACCCACGGCTCTTAAAGGATGAAGAAGCCGCTAAAGATGTTGCTGGGCTTCTTTGCCGTTCGCTGCTTGGCGGACAGGACTTAGGCGGCAGCGAATGGGATGCAGTGAAGGCCAGTGTCGCGGAGTGCTTTCGGGAGTGGGGCAAGCGGCGGGCACGCGAGGAGCGTGCTGAGATCAAAATCGTCTCAGACGCTATCCTCCTGCTCTCAAAGCCGCTGTCCGGTGGCCCCGGAGTAACCGCGGCTCTGACTTCGCTTCGCAAAGAACTTAGAGTCCTGCTTCAGCGACGCTGGGACCGCTTGCGAGCCACAGCGCGTGCTGAGCAGTGGGAAATGGAGGCATGGTGTAGCAGGAACGTCCTTCGTAGGCACTTAGCTCGAAAGAGAGCGGTTATGACCTCTCTCACAGATCCAAGTACTGGCAATCTTGTTGAAACGCAGGACGGAGTTTTGGAGCTGGCGAGGCAGTTCTACAAGAACCTTTATGCCAAACCACCTTCCTCCCCGTACTCGTTTCCCTTCGTCAAGTCCTATGAACAGGTCGATATCTGCGACTCCCCACTTGTTGAGGAGGAGCTTCTTGCAGCCCTCAAATCTATGAAGCGCAATCGCAGCCCAGGCTCGGATGGCTTGACCGTTGAATTTTACGTCAAGTTTCTGGAAGGTTTTGGGGAAGCCTTTTACCACTCTTGTAAACAGGCTTCTCCGTGAGGGAACACTGTCAGCAACTCAAAGGGAAGGGCTCATCACTCTCCTGTGCAAGGACGAGTCGAGACGCACTGACCTGAGAGCCTGGCGGCCCATCACCCTTCTGAACTGCGATTACAAGCTCATAGCCAAGTGCCTGTCCGTACGACTCACTCCAGTGCTAAGCACGGTTTTGGGTCCGTACCAGGCATGTTGTGTTCCAGGGCGGTCCTGCCAGCTTCATGGCTTTGCTATCAGGGACCTGATCGAATGGGCGAATGCACGGAATCTCAGCGGCATTCTCTGCTCATTCGATCAAGAAAAGGCGTTTGACGTTATCAGTCACAGGTACCTTTTCAAGGTTTTAAGAGAGGCCGGCTTCAGCGGCCAGTTTATCAGTATGGTTAGGGCTCTCTATTCTCGTCCCAGCTCGGCTGTTGTAATACAGGATCGCATCTCGGAGCCTTTCGACGTAGGTCGTGGAGTTAGGCAGGGGGACCCGCTCTCGCCTGCCCTCTATGTGCTTGCGTTCGAGCCGCTTCTGCAGAGGCTTTCCAGTGACAACAGCATCGGTCGATTCCCCCTTCCACCAGGTTCCCCTCCTGTCGCACTGTTTGCCTACGCAGATGACCTCTCCATTGTTGTCCCTGACGAGGCCACAGTTTGCACCGTCTTGGACGTCATGGAGGGGTACTGCTCGGCGAGCGGAGCCAGGATAAACAGGTCCAAGAGTGTAGTCATGTATCTGAACTCCGCTCCTTCCAGCCCGCGTCCTGTTCACGGCCTACCCGTGCAACAACGCCTACGTATTCTGGGTTTCCATTTCGAACCGGATGGCCTGACTACTGAAAACTGGAGGCTGGCTAAGCAAAAGCTGACCGACAGGATTCAGGAAATCAGTGCCTTGGGATGCCCATTGACGGCCAGAGTAACGATCATTCGATCGCTGCTCTTTTCTTTTCTGACCTATGTAGCTTCCGTTATGCCGGTTGCAACCCGAACCAAGCTAGTCTTGGAGGGTCTCCTCTTTCGTTTCCTATGGAGTGGCTCCTCTATGTATGTGGCGCGTCCTGTGATCAAGTTGCCCAGGAATAAGGGAGGACTCGGAATTCCCGACCTGGGCATCGTGGCCACTGCGCTGCATCTTAGATGGACACGGGTAGCTCTCGAATCGGATATGCTCCTAACTCGAAGCTTTGCGTCGTTTTTCCTAAGCACACGACTGCGGCTGTTCTCACCTGAGGCATTTTCTAACTCAGTGCCTCGGGCGGGAACTCCTTCACCCTTCTATGCGGGGGCCGCCTCCACTCTGGCTCGTCTCCGTGACGCCAACCCAGGGATAGAGCTAGATTCTCTCGAGCTCCATGATCTAGTCGACTTACTCACGCCGGACCTCCCGGCCCACTGTGTGAGATATGACCTGTCCCGCCACAGTCCTAACTGGAAGCTAATCACTGCCAGTTTTCTGGACGCCAAGCGCGCTACATTCATGTACCGCATGGCAAGAGGGTGCCTGCCCATAACATTCAGGCCCTTCACAAAAATCCCTACCAGAGGAAAGTGTCCGTTTTGTGGCAGTAGGGAGGATTTGGTTCACATCTTCTCTCAGTGTGCACTCCCAGCAGCCCTCCTTCAAAGGATAGCTAGCTTGTATGGCCACCCCGGAGTTCCATTCGAAACCGTTCGGTTCTTGAATCCCCTGCCTGCGCAGGCGGTTAACCAGTACGTGCTTCTTCTCGTCGAGTGCTCTTACCAAGTTTGGGTGGCACGGTGCGCTGCCGTTTTCGATGGGAGGCGGCCGGGTCTTCACGAAGTACTTGCAAAAGTGCGGAAGGAGATCTGGTTTGTCCTCCACCGGGAACGGCAGCGCCTGGGCGTTAAGAAGTTTCTCGAAACCTGGCACCGTCCAGCAGTCATCTTTAGTGAGTCAGGAGGGCAGATCACCATCACCTTTTAATGATGGCTCCCTTTAAGGTACACCGAACTGGCCTAGCGTGCCAGTCACTTGTGTTTGCGGAACCAACAGCCCGAGCCGGTCTGGGTGCATGCGACTTCGGTTGCTACACCGCGGTGATGACGGTCGAGGTCTCCGCTGTTGCTTACCCGTGCTTTGCATGCGCCCGGGTAATCCAGTCGCCTTGTTGGGCTCCACCCACGAGGTCCACGTCGGTCGTTTGCGTTCTGTGCTCGGTGACTCTGTTCGCCGCGACGAACGGCGGCCCCCTTGTCCGGGTAGGACACCGCTGGCCTTTGGCCACGCGGTACTCCGTGGGTACGTCTAGTTTGGGTGCGGTGACCAAGGTTGCCGCGCCAAACGATAGCCCCAATGTGGTTGCAGTTCAGTGCGCGACGATTGGACTCGTCGAGCCGAACTGTGGCCCCCCCGTCCGGGTAGGACCCCGCCGGCTCCCAGCCGTGCGGTATTTCTCGGGTACGTCTGTTTTGTGTGTGGCGACTGAAGTTGCCGCACCAAACTGTAGCCCCATGGCCGAGTCTCTCTGGCGTGGGGCCGTGAGACTGGCTACGTCTGTTTGGCGCTTCGCGCCGAGCGGTAGCCCCCTTGTCCGGGCAGGGACCGTCTTTCCGAAACAAACCTTCCCCTCCACAACCCGAGGGGGAGGAAGTGCCGGGATAGACGTACGGATGATGATGGGTTGATGAGTATCGTAGAACTCCGGGACAAAGCGCCTCCGGGCGCCGCGTCTCCTTCCCATCTGACAACGGCACAAGGGGCACCTTGCCGAGAAGGTTCCTCGGGCAGAACCAAGACAGCACACGCTCGAGAAGCCTGGGGCCGTTGTGGGCCCACTTGCGCGCCCTGCGACAGTCAGTCCATCGTCATTATTCAATTCATTTGTTTATTTCAGACATAGATAGAAAACGCGAAATATTTCCACGGGGTAAGGCAACAAAAGATTCGTATGTCTTCTGACGAGGCGTACACCTCGGACTCACATGTCTGACAGCCAGGAGCAAAACCATAGAAGCATGTTGAGTATAAAAATAATTACAGCGCTCATTAGACAATATGCATAAATTAACATTCGTAACATAAGCAACGTAAGCAAAAAACACTAGAACAAGAACATTAGGGGAAAAGGTTGTATAAACTGTAGCAGTGCATGTATCAGCCTTTGCACAAGCATTTCACAGGTTACAATAGATCAATTTGAGCCATTCAGTATGAACCACCACGGTAATTCTCAGCATTTTATTATACATCATATCAAAGCTATTACATCATATCAGGCCCGCAGCCAGGGGGGGGGGGTCCCAGCCCCCCCTCCCCTCGATATTTTGATGACACATGGTGTTTTATCGAAAATTAATCATGAAAATAGGAGTTTTTCTCAAATAGTCAAGGCTTTCCGCAGGTGCCCCCCCCCCCTAAAAAATTCCTGGCTACGGGCCTGCATCATATACATCATATCAAAGCTATGTTATGGTTCTTTGTCAACCCCATCACCATCATACCACTAAGCTTCATTTGGCATTTCTAAGCTATCGCAAGTTGACTCTTGTTGCACCACTTTTCCGCGTCCTTAGCTTATTAAGTTTCTAATTTGATATGTTCTAATCATCTACTGTACTGTACTATAGTTTCAATGTGTTGTACTAATCCTTTTACGAAACCAGGCCACCGGCTTTCAGTTTTGCGCTTTACCGCATCATCACCACCATAATCAGCCTGACTACTTCCCCTGCAAGGCTAGGACCTCGTCCATGTTTCTCTAGTTAACTCGGCCGTGTGTGTGCGGCGGTCATGTTATCTCAGCAAAACTTCTTGATCCCATCTGCCAACCTAACTTTCCGCCTACGTACCCTGGAGCGATAGCCTTCGCTTGAAATCCAGTTTGTTACTCTCTGTGAGCAGCGGCTATCTTAACTTCTACCTACATAAGCTTCCAAGCCCAGTTCATCTTGATTTCGACAAAGATGTCTTTAGCCAGTGCTTGTTCCCTGACTCACTCTGCTCTCTTCTGTGATGTTCCTTTCCATGGCTCACGGCGTCTTCATCAATTCAAGCTGAGTCCTTTAAGGAAGCCTCCGTGTTCTTCGCCGTAGCTAAGAACAACGAAGATGTAGATGCCCTTGCCCATTGCTTTACCTTGTCTGCCGAAACTTACTTTGGTATTACTTCGTGAGATATTCCGAAAGGTCAGAATGCTTTTTACCGCGGCATACATAGAGGAGAGCCAATATTGCAAACCCCCTATGCTTTGAATGTAACGTGTACGTTGCAGGACTCGTGCTCGAGCGGTTTTTCAGTTAATTTCCGTTTAAATAAGTGGCTGTCCAGCATTCATGGTGAGTGCATGTGTCCTCTTTGTGCGCTATTTACATTGTGTAGGTAAACAGGAGCCAGAAATTTCAAGAACAGCTAGCCTGATTAGCATCACAACTTACAATCGCTGCTGTGAAATGTACTCTTTATAAACTTTGTAGATAATCTATAGGTGGGAAATTAGCAGAAAGCACGGACTTTGAAAGTACGCTCATGTTAATAATTTGTTTTTTTTTTCACGCCCCCCCCCCTCTATTCTTTCATCGCACCCTTTTTTTTTTCAGGTGTTATGATGTCGCTCGATTTCACTTTCAACTACTATTGAGGTTCCTGTGACCAAAGCCAAGATCTCTCTTGCAATACCTAGGCATTTAGACCAGCCATTACACTATCGCGACTACCAAAGGTTTTCAAGAGTTCCCGTTTCTAGCAAAGAGGAACCCTACATTGTAAGCGTGAACCTCTGGAGTGCGCTTCCACACTGTACTCGACACAGCTGCGTATCGCGACGACATGTCGCCGAAGTGAAAATTTAGCTGTGCGACGAAAAGAGTCAAGGTGCGTGTTCAAACTTACTTGTACGTGCTACTGAATTCTTGAAGACAACGCGAAAGGAAGGGATGACCCTTGTCGAAGACCATCACGCTGTTGCCTACGTCAGGGAAGAGCTCTCGAGCGACGACGTTCCGTAGTTCACTGAAGCTCTTGAGGGTCAGGACGTCCATGTCGGCATAGACCCCACCGTACTTCCACAGCACGAGCAGCCTCAAGGCGTCGCTCAAATGGTTGACACGAAAGGGACTATGGTTCCAGTCATCCTTGAGATACCAGTGCACGAGAACACTGTCCTTGACCATTGAGTTTAGGTTGATGTTAAGCAGTCGGAAGTTTGGCAGCTGTTGCAAGTTCCTCAGGGGCCTGTGCAGACGGGATGGCGTTCATGTAAATGAGTACATGTTTTCACCTAGATTTGATAGCATGCTACACTTGCTAAAGGGACTGACGAAAACTGGCCAGAGCGTGTGATTATATCTTAGCGAAAATGGAAAGACCATGACAATCATCAGCATACATCATTCACTTCGCGATTTCTATAGGATTTGCATACTTAAATAGCGCTATTCACCTAGGGGGGGGGGAGGGATGTACAAAGGCATCCCTATACTTCTACCCAGTCGACCTGTCCCGTCGTTGTTTAAAGAGGAGGGATATGAACACGCAGGTTTTTGATGATAATGGCGGCCGCAGGCCACGGATCTTGCGTTCCAAGAACTCTTACTTCCGATCTTTATTCCCGTAAAGCCAGGGACCAAAGGCAGATTATTGCGAGAAACATGTCGGTGCTTCATTTGCATTTTTCCATCCATTGTGAAGCACGTTGTATTTTGGACTCGAACAGAGGGGGGAGCGGGGTCTGCCATAAACATTCACCCCCCCCCCCCCCCCTTTTGACGGGCAAACCTGGCAATCTTACGCACGCCTATAATTATAGCGACAGATTCAAGCAACGTTTTCGCGACTGGGGTATATTTTTAAATTGCGTTTATTGCTCGCAAAAGAAAATGTTATGTCACGCAGCCTAAGGCGAGAGCCTTGACGCTGCACTACGGAGTCGTTACGTTTGCTGTACATAGCCTCATGTCGGACCGTTCGGACCTCATTCGGGACATAATAGGGGATATTCAAAATGTACAGCGCCATCTGTCGACAATCCCGTAAGCTCGATTCGCCATGTTTTGTAGGGCGTGAAAAAGAAACCAGTCGCATGTCGCAGCCTTTCAGGTGCTAGTTGCTGATTACTTATCTTCGTTCTGCGGTGAACTTTTAATGTTTCATGTGCTGTTCAGGCAATAAGGAAGCCCTAGCAATGCCGATAACAAGGTGGCACTAATTTTAGTCTGATTTATCACTTACCTGAACGAAGAAAAAGAATATACCAACGTGAACTTGTTTTGTCAACAAGATCGGCGCTGTGTTTAGGTTCGGAAATGACCGGCGCGCGCAAAAGCACTCTTGAACCTGACTTCTTATTTCTCCGTGCAATTTAGTTCATCTTTGCGCAGCGCACGAAATTGACAAGGCACACAAGAGGACGGGACAAGCGCTTGTCCCGTCCTCTTCTTTGTGTGCCTTGTCCATTTCGTGCGTTGCGCAAAGATGGATAAGTTCCAACTCGCCCGCCTATCAATCCTACTGCAATTTAGTTGTTCGCCTGCAACATAAGCTAAACTTACAGAACAATATATTACGATATACGCATTTTTAAAACAGACGGCCGACGTCGCACACGCGCGAGAGAGCATGACTGGTCAACATTAGCTTGTCGATGTCGCAGATCGACGAAAGCAATGATTTACGTATATAAAACGTGTGTAAGCAGCGGCACAGACGCTGCTGTGCGCGTCCGCGGTAAATCAGTGCCGCCACTCGAGACCGGAGCGCAAAGATCCACGCAGCCATCGCTTTGCAAGCTTCTCAAGGCACTGTGCGCCGAAGTACATAGTCCGCATGCCGCGTCTGCCCTTCGCTTTACACCAGCTTGTCCCTCCGCTTTTGTTTTTCATTTGCTTCCTTCGGTCAGCGTGCGCTGCGAACATGGAGCGAGTTACGGAGCCGCGAAATAGTTGAAGCTGTTTGTTCAGTAGATCATCGTACTCCTCTTTCCGCTGATCGCGGGTACTTGTGTGCTTGTATGCTGTTCGCAATAGCGCGCGGCGCGCGATAATGCACGCCTCCGTGGCATGCGAAGGAAAAGTGCGCAATATTTTAAAGATATATGACAATTAACGCACGCGTATACCGTTCAAGAAAACCAGAACGAGAATACTAAATCCGCGCGATAGATTACGACCACAAGGCATTATAAACAACCAGTCTGTATTAAAAGAGCATTACTCGTGCCACTCTCTCTGTACACAGTCCAAACGCGCGATCACTGTTTTTGTTTGGCTTGCGGCGCACCGCTTATGTATATGTCCATGCCTTCTTCATTTCGAAAAACTACGACACGCGCTAATGCGAACGGTGTAGAGATATTGTGGCTAAAAAAATGAGTCGAGGAATGCAGCACATCGTTGCACAACAACATGGTTTCGATATCTGACGCGTGTTTATGCAATCGCAGTGGGAAATACAACGTAGATGTATTGCTGTGCAAGGTTATCTTAGAAGTTTGAGAGTAACATCTCCCCTGCAATGAATACTTTTCTTGAACGCTTACCTCAGATCGGAAGCACACGCCACTAGAGAACAGCAGTTCGGCTGCATCGCCTCGTGCAGCTGTCGTCCGTAAGAGTTCTGAAGCGCGCAGAGCTTTGGTATTACCCTCTAGTCCATTTGTAGCAGCACAGTGAGGTTCACTGACCGTTCGGTGCTGGATGACGAAAGAAACGGCCGTATTTTGTCGTCCGAAAGCTACGCCAGCGACTGCGGCTCAGCCTCCCCGTGGTCTCTCCTTATGGAGACGCTAGAAGACGATTCCACGACGGCACCCAACAAAAAATCGGACGCTTCCAGTGTTGCCAGAGCACCAAACATTGTGAATATCCCCTATTAGTGCTCAAGATTAGAGTGCGTATGTTATTGTCCATCCCCGCCCTGTTCTGCGCTGCTTACGAGGTAAAAGAAGTTGACGCTGAGAAGCGGTGCTGCCTTCGCGACAAGCAATGGAACTTATTGAGCGACGGCGCATGCGTGCGGTGTGTCCGCATGCGCAGCAAACTACAGCGCACAAACGCGAACCGCTGTCGCGCTCATCTTCCTTCCTCTGTTTGCACCATTTGTTGTGTGTACGACTTCACAGTCGCTGCAGAATGAAAAATTTTCTTTATAAATGTTTCACGGCGTTTTCTGCGTTATACCATACCGTGAGTAGACACTCTGACCGGTAACCTTTCCGTTGCAATAAAGACAACCGTACACTAATGCCGCTGTTACACGTGCACGCTAATCTCAGTTACGGAAAACCTCAGTTGCAGCAGACTACGGTTACATCCAGTTAGACGAAAAGCCTAACTGCAGTTATGCCACTAACCGTGGTTGCCCCAAACTGAGGTTGACGAGCTCAGTTAACGGAGCTAACCAACAAAATGGCGGCACCCATGTCGGCGGTCTTGGCAGCATGGTTCTAATAGAAGCCGAAACGTCCTCCCAACGCTAAAGTTGCTGATACATGAAACAGTATGGCAAAACAAATGACGCACCGCACACGGTTACACACGGTTTCTAGAGACCGTAGCACGGTAAACATGCCAGGCAACGGACCGTCTTGGCTTTCGCAACGACTTCGCCCATAGTTGCGAGCACCAGCCTAAACTTCTGCGAAACAATTGTGAAAACACGTGATGCAATAAGCTCAGGGACTGTAGGTGTAAACAGGAAGTATTTATTTTAAAGGAAATACATTTTATTTGCCAGCATACTTATGAAACGCAGCGAAATCTTTATATCTTTACTCGTGAAGCTGTGTCACGTGACCTGTTTCATAGCCGAAAACCATCGACAGCTTTTCCCGTGTAACAGGTGCCAACTGCAGTAGGCAGTAACTGTGGTTAACTTCGGTTAACTGAAGTTCGTCGTAACTGAGGTTAGCCTGCCCGTGTGGGTGCAAAGAGCACAACGTTTTTCTCGTATTAGTAAATTACAATCCTACGATACCAAGAGCACCACTGTTACCGCAAGAAAACCCTGGTAAGCGAGAAAACGCGCAAAAAGGAATATAGGTGGCGACGCCACCTTTTAGTTCCAGCACCAGTTTCACGTGACGTCATCAATTTTGACGGCGTCTGATGACGACCACGTAATCCTTCTGTAAATACGGTTTACATTGTGTTCTGAGGGACCCAATGTGTTAACATAGCAAGTTTTAGAAAATTTCAATGAAACGATTTTTCTTCATTACACAAAAAGAACTTGAAATTCGTGGCGTACACGTGCTGCTGTTTCAGCGCGAAATTAAAAAATGAAACGTTGACATACATTTTCTCTTCTAATAATTCTGTGATGCAAAATTAATGACAATAGATTTCTAAAAGTAAAATTTATCTGTCTAAACTGATTTATTGTTTCACTTTAGTGGCCCATTAAAGTTAGCATGCTCGGGGAAAAGAGGTCGTGGTGGATTTAACAATTCCAATTACACCTTCCGTGTGGCTCGTTACCTGCAGTCTCGCATGTCCAGAATGGTGAGGAGCCAGACGGTGTAGTAGGGATGCCGAAGAGCTGCGGATTCGATGGAGCAAGCCGCTCGTTCGTTGATGCACGAAGCGCCGGCAGTCTCAAGAAAGAATATGTTTTTCGTGGACTCGTTCAGGTTGACATATCGCTCGAAGCCTTTTCGTTGATCTTGCTCGCCTGTAAGTGGTGCAGTATCGTTACAGGGCGTGGTTTGCGCCGCGCTCGCAAAAATGACGAAATGGAAACGAGCCGGAACATGTGTTGAAGCTTAATTGAATTCTACACGGGCAAAAAACAAAAAGAAAGAAACCTGATCATAATCAATTGTACGTGACGACCCCAGGATTTGAACAATCCTGTTAGAAAATGATATTCCCTGCGCGCTCATCGGGCTCATCTTGTGTTACCGCACGTGCTGATAAAAAAGCAGGAGCCCCTCCCCTACCGGGAAAATGGGTTGGCGTGTGCGTGTCAGACCTACTAGTTTGCTATCTATCTATCTATCTATCTATCTATCTATCTATCTATCTATCTATCTATCTATCTATCTATCTATCTATCTATCTATCTATCTATCTATCTATCTATCTATCTATCTATCTATCTATCTATCTATCTATCATTTCAGTCCGTATTTCCATTCCCGGCGGAAGCCAAACAGCTCTGATCGGCTGCATGCGTGGAGGGAGGACTGGATACGCAGTTGTCATCGTGACCTTAGGCGTGCGCACAGGGGGGGCAGTGGGGGGGGGCGGCCGCCTCCCCTAATAACCTAGGAGGGGGGGGCGCAAAATCTGCCCCATACATTGACCCCCCTAGTCACCTAAGAGGGGGGGGGGGCGCTAAAACTGCCTCGTACATTGACCTACAAGGGGGGGGGGCGCTGCGATGAACCTTCGCCCCCCTAATGGTGAGCCCTGCGCAAGCCTATGATCGTGACTCATGTTGCGGCGCCGGCAACGGAACGTGAGTCACTATGACTCATCATGACTCGGCCCTCTTTGCAGGGTCGCATTTCTGTACCATGACGGCGCCGGGTCTTTCGAATACGACAACGACACCGCCGAAATCTCTCACGCTAACAAGCCTCGCCAGAAAAAATACTGGCACTGTTCCGTAGCCGGATTGATGGTTGACTGTCGCAACAATCTCCTTTTCTTCGGACGTGGAAAGCTTTTGTTCTTTCTCGCATGCAGTACTCTTTCCTTCGGTTAGTATTGGCTCTGGTGCTAGGACACAAATGGCAGAGAGAAGAGGTTTCACCGTGCGTTATAATAGACAGAGGGAAAGGGGAATTGACGGTGGTTGTTTGTAGTCTGAGCCACAAATCCTAGTCACATCTGGAATGAGACTGATGCGCTGGAGGGTAAGTTAGGCGGAAATTTCAGTACAACAGGTTTCTAATTTTACCGAAAAAGCCCAAACCCCCGCGTCGTCAAGGGTCAGAACACCACGAGCGATGGGCGGCTGCTATGCGCAGCTCCCAACTGGACCTGCAGCTTCGGACAGTGGGCTGATCCAGAGGGGAAGCACAAAAGTGTCCGGTCATCTACGGCCACCCCGAGGCCCATCATCACCCTGCTTTCACTTCCCTCCTCCATCTATCTCACATTTTCTTTTTCGTGAATCAATAAAGTTGTTTACCTATTTCCCCGCGTATACCTACCTACCTACCTATGTACCTAGGTTTTCTTCGGTGGTATCACGGTACCACTAAAACGGGGAGCAACCGTACTCCTGGCTGCGAACTGCTGAATGTGATGGTTTGATTTGAAGAAGCGATCGTGTATGCTTGCTTAGACACGCTTGGACACATTCCGCTTTGGTCTAGATACGATGTAGAGGCATTGCAAACCCGAAGAAAAGAGGGTGGTTGTCACTCGACTGTTAATCAGGCGATGAAACAGAGTGTCAGTTCTGTTTTATCAGCACGTGCGATAACGTGCAATGATCCCACATGATGCGGAGGGCACATGTTGCGGAGGACATATGATGTGGAGGGTGCATATGCGGAAGGCACATGTTTGACCCGCGTGTTCTAATCTGGAAGTTATGACATGTTATTGATTATGGCTGGGGTTTGTTTTTATTTTCCCACATAAAAATTCAGTTGAAAGTCAGCGCCTGTCTCCGAGTGTGTATTCTCCCTGTTTCGTCGTCTCTCGTGAGCACGTGACAAAGCACATCACGAACCCGAATCAACTCGCCGAGTTTTCTATCCTCATGAAACACTGGTACATGGCTCGCACATCATCGCACATAAGCCTCAAGGGCAAGAAGGCAGGTGTAGTCAGCCGCGGAACCAGCCAAAATAACATGAGTTAATGGTTTTATACTGTGCTTTCGAGTAGCAATGATGCATTTGTCCGGGTGTACAGTCAACGTCAAAAGTGTAGGGACCACAGACGCAAGAAAAAAAAATCTTAATATTCCTTCTGCTTCCGTAGACAGGCTTGAATTGACATTTCCGGCCTGCTATAAAACCCGCTAACAACATGTACTCTCCAGTTAGACCGAATAAATTAAAAATTGCCCAGAAATCAAAATTTTCTCAGACCTAGTGGTCTAAAATTCTGACGCCGACTGTACACCTCCAAAATACCTAACCTTAGCGTCCTCCCTCTAATGGCGCCTTCTTCGCGCTCCGCAATGATAGCCAGGCCATTGGATCTTTCAAGAAATAAAAAAAAAAATCTGTATTTTAAATTTTCTATTATTTGTATCTAAAGGAGGACGAAACAAAGTATTTTTCACTAATTTTCATCTATTTGTACGCAGACTTCACATATAGTTCTAAGCGCCTTTGTGTGGGTATAGTTAAATGTACAATACCACTTATCGACCCAGAAGTACATCGCAAGGAAAACCGCTAATTAACATAGCTTACCCAAACATTGCTGTCGAAAACCACCAGAACCACCGGACAGGAGTGCGCGTGGGTCGTAGCCGAGATGTCTTGCACTGACTGGATTACATGCGCGTACCAATAAAAAAGATATCCGTCAGGCAAAATCTAGTTCACGATAAGAAAGAATGCATAGGAAAAAAAACAAGGTCATCCAAATCACTGGAATCTAAATAAAAAGCTTGTTCACCAGCGGTATAGATCGCAAGCAGAAGGCTTTCTAGACGCCTGTCGCCGTTAACTATTTCTGAGGATACGGCTTTTTACAATGGCTCGTCCGCGATTAGAGGGCAGAGGTCGGCAAAAAAAAAATTCGAGCTCACTCAGACTCACTCATGAAATATATTTTGCCCTTAGGGCTTACTCGGACACAGACTCACCAGAATATTCCTCATTCGAATTCAAGGTCACTAAAATTTTTCTCAACCGCACTCACTCGGACTCACTCACCTAAATATTACTCAGCCTGACTCACTCAGACTCAGAATCACGGCTCCACTCTGGTCTGAGTGAGTCGATTCATGAGTAAAGCTTGCCGACCTATGCCATTCCTTATAAATGGAAACTGAAGAAAAATAATGAATCGGTTCAGATTAATAAATCGTGCTCTGGGAACTCTAATGCCGTTGAGTTCATCATCATAGGTTTATTAATACAACAAAAAATCAAGTTCAAAGTTTCATTGTTAAGTTTCGCGCCGAAACCTCCATACGTGACGTCACGAATTTCAAATCGTACTTATTCCATTTTGGCAGCATTGGCACAACAAAGTTTCCTCAAACTTGGTACGTTAAGTTTATGGCCCCCTCAGAGGAGGACACTTCACTTCATTTTTACCGATTAGGAAGTGCGTATGCCCTAGTAGGCGCCATCAAAATATGTGAAGTCATGGCGAGCGGTGCGGAAACTTCAATGTGGCGTCGCCACCCACGTTTTCTTTTCGCGCGTTTTCTCGCTTACCACGCGTCTTCTCGCCGCAAGCGTGGTGTTTTTGGTAGCGTGAAAGAGTAATTTACTAATACGAGAAAAATCTTTTTGCTCTTTAGTGTGCCTATCACCATATCACATACATTTTCCCACCCGATTTCTGCAGCCTCTTCAAACCATTCCAACAGCGCAAAGCAGAGGTTTACATTGACAGCTATAGTCAGGCAGGCCTCCCCACTCCCTTTCATTAAAGTTAATTTTTCTCTCGTTCTTTTGAGACATGTGAGCCTTCGGTATATAAAATATTCATACCGAAAGTAACTCACTTTAATGAGCAAAAGGAACCTCCAACAATCTGCGGTGAGGGGGGGGGGGTGCTTTATGATAAATAAATATTGCCCAAATGTGAATGAGGGAGCTAGCATCAGTAACAATGAGGGTTTCTTCGAAAAAAAAACAACAAAACTGGAGGGCTCTAAGGAAGCGCATAATTGATAGAGTGACGAAAGGAATATTTGTAGCGTGAGCGTGTGGGCGCACATCGCCTATAGCTAGTGACTATAGCCTAAACCTAACAAGTGGCTTTATCAGATGTTGCGAATAGATCGATATGACAAGTTGCAGCGACGAATGCCAACAGCCAAAGCGAAGGATATGGCAGTTGTAATAATAATATCTGGGGTTTAACGTCCCAAAACCACGATATGATTATGAGAGACGCCGTAGTGGAGGGCTCCGGAAATTTTGACCACCTGGGGTTCTTTAACGTGCACCTAAATCTAAGTACACGGGCCTCAAACATTTTCGCCTCCATCGAAAATGCAGCCGCCGCCATTATGGCAGTTGTAAGCGTACATTGCAAAAGAAGACAAGTCTCGGTATAAAGGACTCCAGAAACAAACGCTATCGTGGGCTCAGGTAACTAAATCAGTGTACTGAGATAAAAGAACCTACCACCTGAATTATAGTTCAGTTGCCGAAAGGGGATCACCGAAGCAGCTGTACGTTTATCTTTTGTTTTTTAGTACTGCAGAATGCGTAAGTTGGTGCCAGTGGCCTATATCCAGGTAAATCACAAGGGAGGACACACATCTTGCCATGGCGGTCATTTCATCTCTATTTTTATTTATAAAAAAATCAAAATCATGCTTTGAAATAAAATTAAAGAAAAACGAGCATGGGTTTCCAGTTCATGTAATGACATTGTCCTGTTGAGTCTTCTCCGAAAGCAGTCAAGCGGCCGTTGCGATTTCAATAGTCTCACACAGGTGAACAGTATTGAACACAGGCGTACAAACACTACAAAATAAATAGGAATTAACAAAAACTGTTGACTGCACTATACTTAACTCTCAAACAGTTCAAATATATGGCGTTTGAAAGATAAACCTGAACGGGGGACAATGCAAAGGGTGTCCCCTCCAGCCTGAACACAAGGGGGGTCAGGACCCCCCCTGACCTCCCGTGATTTACACCAGTGGTTGGTGCATATAATGTCGTTATGTTATAACGCAGCTCTGTTTGAGCATGAATGAGAGAGACAAGCAATGAAGGAACTGAAAGGTAGCGGGATGAGAGTCAATTGATTTCCTTCTTTGCTTGTCTATTTCATTCGTGTTCAAACTGGGCTGCGCTAGTAGCATAACGACTCTTGTATTCTACGAAACGGCCCATAAGCGGTGGAAATTCAGTTACCAAAACACGTTGCGAGGACTGTCTTGTCCTCGTCAAATGTAGCGCTACAACGTTTTAAATAAGGAAGCGGTGAAAAACGTCAACATAAATGGTTAGGCTTATCAAAAATGTAAACCGGGCAACTTACGTGTGACCGTTAGCAATACAAAGAAAACCAGCGTGATGAGGGCTGTTAAGTCGGAGCTTCTGTGGTGCTGACAGATGAAAATCGGCCCCTACACGAGATCGTCAAGAAAAAAAGAACACATTCGTATGTCGCTTACATCTGTATGGACAAATCATGTTTCTCTTGAAATTTACAGTCACTTGTAGAAGTAATAGCTTCAAAAGATATTTCAATATTATCAAAACACGTTAAGGAAGGCCTCAGTCATATAGCAGAGATGATTCTGTCAGTAGACATACGCTCTCTTTCGATGGGTGCCTAACGTCCTCAACATTCCCCCGCCCTGCGAGGTGGGCGGTGATGCGACTACAACTGATGTGCACTCTATGGTGCAGTCGTGGGAATATCCTACGTAACATTCGTTAATATATTCCTCCGGGGTCGAGCAATGTTTCAATATAGCTTGCTGAATCATAGGAGTAAAAATGTAAAGTTTATTAGACTGCTATAAAAGTGGAGCTGGAAGTGGAACTGGAACCACAGACGTTAATTTGATATGACGCCTGTACCGTAGGAGTACATATGTAGTGTTTATTGCTTTCTTGTCCAATTACACAGCCGGCACAACAACCACAATTGACGTTGCACTGCCATTACGCCTGCATAGGCTGTTTTTCCAAACCAGTTTATAGACCTGGCGTGGCTCTGTGATAGAATACCTGATTGCTACGAAGAATGCTTTGGTTCAGTTCCTGCTGGGATCCTAATTTTTATTCTTTTCATTCGTCGGTTCAACGCTGCCGATGTCGGTTTTCCTTAACGCTCTCGCATTTAAATGACTAATGTCTGTTTTCGCAGTTCATGGGTAGATATAAACTGTTAATCACCTGCGGCGCATACCCGTACACCGCGGCCTGTGGTAACCGGGTATGTGCCACACGTGTCTGGAGGAAAGGGTTTGACGACGCACGCGACCGGATTTTCACGTTATTCATGCCATGACCCGGCAGTCATATTCATCAAGTCCTGTTACCCTCCCATGCCAATTTTGGTCAACACAAAGATAAGGAAGCGATCATGAGAGCACCCAGACGTAGGCGGATAGATAGATAGATAGATAGATAGATAGATAGATAGATAGATAGATAGATAGATAGATAGATAGATAGATAGATAGATAGATAGATAGATAGATAGATAGATAGATAGATAGATAGATAGATAGATAGATAGATAGATAGATAGATAGATAGATAGATAGATAGATAGATAGATAGATAGATAGATAGATAGATAGATAGATAGATAGATAGATAGATAGATAGATAGATAGATAGATAGATAGATAGATAGATAGATAGATAGATAGATAGATAGATAGATAGATAGATAGATAGAAACGCTCAAGTGCCAAAGGTTCGCTAAGAAATGCTTCACATTTAAAACTAAAAGAATGATTTATAGGTAGACATAACAGTCGCTATTAAAGTACACAGCACCTCAAATAAACAGCCAGACCATAACTGAAAAGCAGCATGTTCACGGGGAGCTCAGAACTGAGCTTAGGATTTGTAATGGACAGACAGCGTTCCGCGAAAGATTTTCCGTGACCATGAAATGCAAACAGAGAAATAACTTACCATGGCGTCCGAACGCACAATGTCATTTCACGGCAGCGCTGGATGTAACAAAAAAATACTTCCTACGCTCTTGCGAGTTAAATCGGCAACCCTGGTAATACCATTAAGCTTAAAAATCCACGGTCGCTGCAACACGCAGATCTCCTGTTTGCCGCAATCTTCCAGAGCATCGCTTTACACTAAGCTGAACGTTGAAGAGTACGTGCACAAGCGAGAGCGAAGACTGCACTTTCAGACGCTGTAACGCCAACCCTCTCGTACTCTGTCCCCTCGCCCCATTCTTTGTTTCTTCACAATGGAATACCGCTGACACTTGATGCTTGAAGGCTCAAAAACGCTGGGCAGGAAGCGTGAAAATTTTAAGTGTAAGCATGGCAGATGAAAAAGGAAAAAAAACCATCACGAAATAGTGACGACAAACAAGCCACCAACACACACGGAGAAAGAAATGCGCAAAAGGAGAGACATAGCCTAGAAGCAAAACAAAGCCCTTCCGAAAAGCGCCACAAATGTGACGGACTTGGAACAAAACGGGAGAAATAGCGACAATTAGGCGCAAAGGCGTGGCGAACATAACCATGCCGGACACTCCCAAAAAACGTGCTCGTCGTGCATGGGACGCGCGAGCAAGCGGGTGACAAGCCAGTGTGGAAGTTCCCGTCGAGGCCTTTGTGCAACAGCTGCAACCGGAATCGTACCCTCCGTCACGCCTGTCTACCTCACAATGGCGGGCGAGCGTCCCGTAACGAAGCGAGACCAGCGATTTTTGCGCTGCCCGCACGCGACGCCTTTGTTTCGACTTTACCACGCTCTATCTGTCGGGCTTGCGTGCGCGTGGCAGAAGCGAGTCGCATTTTCGTCTTACTATATGATCATCTGTAAGTTACGTGTATCCCAACAAACCTGAGGTTCTGATAGGTCCTATTTAGGATCATCTGGTCGCATAGGTCAACAAGTATGTAAATTTTTGCTCGTTGTTCGGAGTTCCGAACCCTTCAAGGAACCAACCCATTTGACCCTCTATTGGGGGTTTAACTATGTATGTCTTCTCGATGTCAAATGAAACGTGAACAGCGGCAAGTATTAGCAATAGTATACTGCACGTCGTCCAGTCATCCCCATTGAGAGACGCGCACATCCGGTTTGGCAGCACTACGCGATCCCAATTAAGTGCAATACTTTCGATTCTGTACTGGTTCTGATATCGCAAAGGAAGAAAATAAAAATAAAAGAAAATAAAAGGCCAGCGTGGGCGCCGTGTACGCCCACGCCGGCCACCATTATCACCATATCAGAACTAGAAGAGAAGGGAAATTATTGCACTATAGGAGAATCGCGCAGCGCGGTCACTCCTGGTGTGCGTGCGTCTCACTGGTGATGACTGCACGGCGCGCACTATACCATTGCTAACGCTTGCCGCAGTTCGCGTTTCATTTGACGCCGATAGCACGGCAACAGTTTGCGGGACGGGAAATGTTCGAAATAGCTATATTCTTGCTTTGTATAGAAACATAACGACCAAGCATTCTCAAATCATGAATGGTAATCTACCACTATCCCTCAAGAGAAAGGTATATAACAGCTGCATCTTACCGGTACTTACCTACGGAGCAGAAACCTGGAGACTTACAAAGAGGGTTCAACTTAAATTGAGGACGACGCAGCGAGCGATGGAAAGGAAAATGATAGGTGTAACCTTAAGAGACAGGAAGAGAGCAGAGTGGGTCAGGGAACAAACGGGGGTTAAGGACATCATAGCTGAAATCAAGAAGAAGAAATGGATATGGGCCGGGCACGTAGCACGTCGGCAGGATAACCGGTGGTCATTAAGGGTAACTGACTGGATTCCAAGAGATGGCAAACGCGTGAGGGGGAGACAGAAAATTAGGTGGGTAGATGAGATTAAGAAGTTTGTAGGTGTAACGTGGCAGCAGAAAGCACAGGACCGGGTTGATTGGCGGAACATGGGAGAGGCCTTTGCCCTGCAGTGGGCGTAGACAGGCTGATGATGATGATAACGACCAAATAAGTGTTTAAGCCTGTAGTTGGCATTTCAACGTTACAGTCACCAGCATGATTAGAAGTATCACGCAGTGATACAGCGGAAATTCGCATTTGTTGTATAGAGCCAACATCCCGTAAACTTTTGCTGTTGGGTGTGCATCTTTCTCTTTTGGGTAATGTGTCGTAATATGTTGGGATCCGCGCCACGGTGCTCTAGTGGTTATGGCGCTCGACTGCTGACCCGACGGTTGCGGGTTCCAATCCCGGCCGCGGCGGCTGCATTTTCGGTGCAGGCGAAAATGTATAAGGCCCGTGTACCTAGACTTAGGTGCACGTTAAGGAACCCCAGGTGGTCGAAATTTCCGGAGCCCTCCACTGCGGCGTCCCTCATATTCATATCGTGGTTTTGGGACGTTATGCCTCAGGTATTATTAATATGTTGGGATCATAAGTTGCCGAACAAGAGAAAGAGACGAAAAGAAATTTTGAAAAAGAGACGCCTTCGCCACAGCAAGGGGATATGCCATGAAGAAGACAAGTTCTCTAGTCAAAAAGTTAAATCAACAGACATACCTTCTTCAGCGGCTTCTCATCCTTTCAAGTCTGCGCCTTCGGAGCGGTACGTAGTCATCAGTTGTCGCCCAGGCACACAAAAGCTCCGTCCCCGTGCAGATGGAAAGCAAACGTCGCCCGCTTTACGCTATATAAATACCGCAATGGCGCAGATTTCAAAGTTCTCGCAAACAAGCTTCGCGTTTGAAGCATGTTCGTCTGTAGTGATGTCAAAGTCCGAACAGGTACGGCGTCCGCGGAAAAAGATTGGCGCAAGTGACTGGTTGACGGAGCGGCAAGATTGCGACACGCGGCACTGTTTTTCCCGAGCACGCCGATATCGAGAGTGCGAAGCACATTCCATTTTCCAAAGCAGGTGTGGCCGTCAGAAAGCACTCAAACAAACAGCTTTTTCGGGGCAACTGCGATACGGATAAACAGTTGCTTGCAACTCCGGCGACAAAAGAAAAGAGAAACAAATCACGTGTGCAGCCACATCTGCCGATAAGCAATGAACAAGCATTTCTTGAAGATATGTGCTTTCGGATGGGCCAACAGCAAGATGGGCTGCTTTCCGCCGGTCCGCCGGCCACCCCCGCTTTGGAAAATGGAAAGCGCTTGACAATCTCGCTATCGGCGTGCTCGTGAACAGCGCCGCGTGTCGCGATTTTGCGGCTCCGGGCACCGGTCACATGTGCTAATCTATTTCCGTTGAAACTGTACGTTTCCCTAGTGGTTCCTGTAGTGTCAGAGATAACCTGTCGGCTATCAGTGGTGCGATCTTGTACACATTCCAAATAAACACGGAGGAGTGGCGTTACATCCAGCCGCACGCGAATGGCCCATGTGAACCGCGACAGACGTCACGGCCCAGCATTGACCAATCGCGTGCGGTCACGTGCGGCTGGATGTAATGCCACGCCTCCGTGTTTATTTTGGAACGCGTACAAGATCGCACCACAGATCGGCTGAGCTTCCTGAACACACACCAAATGGGCGGGACACGAGGTATTTCTTTTAAGCCGAAAGCCTTAGAGAGCCTCAACAAACGCGAAAATTGAACGTCGGTGTCCCGTGGTGACGGTGACAACACGAGTTATGCGAAAATCATCACGTGATGACGTCACCATATGACGTCATCATGACGTACAAATTTTGACGTGACGTCACGTAACTGCACATGATACTGTCATCGGATGATATCATGGCTTGGTCAAAGGTGGGTAGATCAGTGAGGCAGTGGAAAAGCAGGCGAAGCGCCCCAGATTCTGGAGGCCGTGCAAAACCACGCTAGGTGCACAAAGCTTTCGGGCGGTGGCGGGGCAGGAGCAGTACATCGGCTGAGCAGAAAACGAACATGGCTTTCGCCTTCGAGTCGTTTTATTGAATGCATAAGAGACCCTGTCAGTTTTTTTTTTGTATTTTTAATTAAGCCTCCACAAGATCAACGTGGGGGTCGGAAATCAAACTCGTGCTCAGAGACAGGATGTCGCAAGCATGACGCCACCTAAGACACAACTGAATCATGCAGTTCGCACGGTCACTAGTGGAGATTTAGGCTTCCGCAAAGGTTTTTCCTTGCTGAACCAATCAGATAGAACTCTAATAATCGCAGTCATCCTTGCCACTCCCCGCCTTAAACAACACAGTCAGCAATCCCTGTACACCGCGGAATACGTGTCATCAGATCGAGCCATAAGACTTTCTTTCCACGCATCAAAAGTCGAAATTAGTCTGTTGTTTTAAAGTTGAGACTCAAAGCGTTCCCTCTTCACAATGCACAGAACAAACTACTTCTACACCAGCATAATTATTTCATCAGGAATAGATCGGTTCTTGAACAAGAGAAGTAGAGCTGTAAAGGAAATTTGACAGTTCCAGACATGCTTACACAACGGTCTGCGCTGAAACAACGGGTATTACATTACACGCGCCAACGCACGCCATGCGTCTTTCGATTGGATTACCAAAACTATGCAGAAACCACGGACAAGAGCCGATGGATTCATATTTCTAAAGAGCAGAATGCGTCTGCATAGCGTCAATCCCAACAGAGCCATTAAGATGAACAATAAAGCCGGCAGAGCAGGCAAGCAGGTACAAGAGCGATCAATATATCGACTCAGTAGAAAAAGTCTGAAATCTAACAATCTAATCGCGGCAAGTTCTTGCATCCAAATGCGGCTGCAAACTGCGGAACCGTCATAGTGACCACGTTGCACGTCGTCTGCAATACTCCGCTATCGCTAGCGCCGTCCCGGTCCGCTAGAGAGCAGCACGTGTGTTGCAGTCGAAGAAAAAACAGTCTCGTCATAACGCCGCTTTCGTTAATTCGAGCGTCTTGCATGGATGGATGGATGGATGGATGCTATGAGCGTCCCCTTTAAAACGGGGCGGTGACATGTCTGCCACCAGGCTCGAAGAAAAAAAAAAAAGCTTCCTTGTTTCATGTTGGCCTAATACCTTATCTACATTGATTAAATCTATGTTATTATACCAAAAAATATAAATTCACGGTCCATCTCTCTGCCTCTTAAGGCAGAATGACCTTATTTTTCCGCCATTATTTATTTTTGTTCTTTATCTCTACTTTTCTGCCACCAATACTCTAACCGTCTCTTACTTATTCTATCGCGGACGTGTTCAGCTTTCCATTGTTGTCCCTAAAACCCAAGGCTTCATGTAGACTCGTGCCCACACGTATACCTGGGTGAATATCGCCACATTCAATCAGTACATGTTCCATCGTTTCCTTAGTTCCCCCGCAGCATGTACATTGTTCTTCTTCGTTACTAAATCTCGCTTTATAACTACGCGTTCTAAGGCAGCCCGACCTTGCTTCAAACAGTAAAGCGCTTCCCCTTGAATTATCATAAAACCTTTCCCTCCTTATTTCGTTTTTTCCTTTTCGGTAGTTACTCAGAGCCGGCTTCTTTTCCATCGCTGTCATCCAATAAGTCCTCTCCGCCTCTCTGACCTTCCGCTTAATGCTCCTTGTTGCCATATCGCCCGCACTGCCAGCCGTATATTTACTGGTGAGCCTCCTAGTTCTTTTTCTCCACTGCGTGTCCACGCTTTTTCTATACAAATACCTGAAAACCTTCTCTGCCCATCTACTCTCCTTCATTTCCTCAGCCTCTCCTCGAATCTCATTTTGCTCTGCGCTTCCCTCACTTCAAAGCCTGTCCATCCCATATCACCCTTTACCGCCTCATTTGTCGTCTTCCCGTGAGCGCCCAACGCGAGGCGGCCCACCGTCCTTTGATTTACATCCATTCCTGATTGCACCTCTGACTTCATGCACACCACTGAGTTCCCAAATGTAAGCCCCGGACCATCACACCCTTCCACAGCCCTCGAAGCACCTCGTACCTATTGTATCCCCATAAAGCTCTGTGCTTCATAATTGCAGCATTCCTCTTTCCCTTTGCTACCGATGCTTTCTCTTGTACCTCCATATATCTATCCCCCTCATTTACCCATACTCCGAGGTACTTGTACTCGCTTACCCTCGGTATTTTTTGGCCCTGTATTAATACCGTATGGTCTCCGTGATCATTGAATACCATCAATCCACATTTTGTTGCACTAAATCCTAGTCCTAGAGCCTCACACTCCCTTCCGCATATATCTGCCAGTCGCTGTATATCATCTTGACTGTCCGCAAATAAGACAATATCATCAGCATAAAATAGACCTGGAAGCTTCTGCTCAACCATCGCTCCGACCTGTTTGTGTGACAAATTAAATCCAATGTTGCTACCTTCTAGCGCTTTTTCCATCCTCGCCATGTACAGCATGAATAACAGCGGGACAAAGGGCATCCCTGTCTCAGCCCCTTGCTAATTTCAACGCTGTCCTTGCTACTTATTCCTTCCCATTCTATACAAACTGTATTTCCTCGGTATATTTCCCTCAAAAGCTGTACACAGTCGTCACCTATGCCACTTCCTTCAATATATCCCACAAAATTTCCTGATTAACGTTGTCATACGCCCCGGTGATATCTAGATAAGCTACGTATAAGGGCCTGTTTTCTATTTTAGATATTTCTATACACTGGGTAAGAACAAACAGATTATCGTCTAACCGCCTGTCGATTCGAAATCCATTCTGAAGTTCTCCCAAAATATCATTTTGTTCTACCCACGCTTCTATTTTTAATTTTACTGCCTGCATCGCCAACCTGTATAGCACCGATGTAATTGTTAGCGGTCTATACGAGCGAATGTTATCCTTTTCTCCCTTGCCTTTATAGATTAAGTTCATTCTACTTTTTCTCCAACTGTCTGGTATTTCCCTCTCCTGTAAGCACTTTTCTACGGCTTTCAGCAGTGCTTCTTAGTGTTATGTCCGAGTTCGTTAATGAGGCTGACGGGAACCCATCTAAGCCCGGAGTAGTGCGCTTAGGAATTTTTCCTTCGGCCTTCTTCCAATTGAAATTCTCTAGTACTACATCTTCGTCGGTTGCACTCCTTTGCGTACTTTTACTCACCGGGGGAATCCCCTGGGGGACCTTTTTAAACGAATCGGCTGTTATCTTTCGGATGTAACCTAGCGCTTCATATCCTTCCAATTTATTTCCTCCTTCATCTACCATATGTTGTTGCATTGTGACAGACTTCCTACCCAGCGCTTTTAGGTGGCTCCAAAATATCCTAGGCGCGGCCTTCTTCTTTTCGCGAATCTCTGTCATCCAGCGTTCACTTTCACCTTTAATTTTTGCCTCGACTAATTTCTGCACAATGGATTTTTGCTCTAAATATATTTCCCATATTTGGTTGACTTCGTCCTGTGGCCGCTTCTCCTTTTTTGCCTGTCTGTGCTCCCGTGATGCCTGACGTCGCATCTCGATCGCTTCCCGGATTTCTTTGTTCCACCAACTTTTTGGCTTTTTCTTTCCTTTCCAACAAATAGTTTTCTTCTCTATTTCCATTTCTTTCGTGATTACATGTAGCAGCTCACTATACTTCCAGTCTTTGCCTGGTAGTTCGTCTACTTTTTCCTCGACTCTTGCGGCTATATTTGTTATTTGTTTGTCATTTAGATACGAGCTGCCAAACTTTGATTCTATGTTCTTATTTTCAATTTTATATCCCATTTGTAATATTATGCGTTTATGATCACTACCCAAGCTGTTAATGCCTTCTTCGTCTATTCTCATCTCTCTAAGTTTGTCATATATTCCTTCTGTCATGAGACAGTAATCAATGCTCGATTGCCTGTTTCTGACTTCCCACGTGATCTGCCCCTCACACTTAGGCCCCACGTTAACTATCTCAAGACTATGTTGCTCGCAGAGATCTAGCAATAACTTGCCATTGGTGTCTGAATATCCGTCAAGGTCATGAATGTGAGCGTTCATGTCCCCTAGAAGGATTATCTCGGCATCATGACCAAATTCTTAATATCGGTGCTTATGCATTTCACTATCTCCAGATTCTTTTCTCTGCAGTTATTGCCTGTCCACAAGTAAGCTACACCTAGCCACGTTTTCTTTCCACCTACTGTGCCCGAAACCCACATGTGCTCTGAACACGTTTTGTTTCACTCTCTCCCATTTTGTTCTGCTATGAATTAGCATTCCAACCCCCCCCACCTCTCCTTTCTGATGTGATCCTGTTACATCCTTCCCAAACATAATTTTCAATATGTGGTGGCTCTTCCAAGTCTCTAAGGTGTGTTTCTGTAACCGCATAAACACCTATCTGTTCCTTGTTTAACTGTCCCTCAATCTCTGACCATTTTGCCTTTTTTCTGCCACCCTGCATGTTAATGTAACTAATTGCAACACGCGCCTTCTCCCTTCTTTTACCTTTTCTCTGTTTTTTCGCTATACTACCTGTCAAAGAGTCCCCCTGTTTGGTTTCCTCATTACAAGCTACCATGGGCACCGAAGGGCCCGCGTGCCCCCCAAAAAGCTACTTGCGCGTCCTGCAAGACGCCAACCCACCTCATGGCCAAGCCTCCTATCGAAGTGTATTCCGTCTCTTCGAAAACCACCCCACCTGTGCACCTCTCTGTTTATTTCCACTACCTCGATGCCTTCTCTCTACTCATCTGCCATATCTCTTTGTTTGCGTCGACAACCGCTCTTTGCAGGTTGCCGTCACGCACCGGTACCTCCGGTATTGTGCATACCACTATCTGCACCTGAGGGAAATGGCGCGCATGTCATCGACCCCTTTCGCCAATGTGGTCGCTAGTTTCGGCTGATTCGTTACTCAAGACGTCGTTTAGACCTCCCGCGATTATCACGAGGTTACGTCCATTAGACTTAGCTGCGAGTTTTGCGTTAGCTTGTCTCATCACTGATCCCAGCCTATGGCCGGGAACTTTCCTATTAAAACTCGTTTGTCGCCTCTCACCCTTCCTTGACTGCTTCTGCGCATGTAGCTAAGTTCGAGTCCCCGGCGATTATCACGTGATCCGACTTTTCTGGTGGACTCCTCCCGCACCTGGCCACTGCACCTGTTACTAGCGCGTGCTACTGCTGTTGTTTTGTCCCCTCCCGTTCCCAAGACTACTTCGCGGAAGGTGGGTCCTGTGTCCCTTGCACCTGTCTTTTTCCAAACCTGTTTCCCCCTTCGCGCCTACCACTGTGGGGGTCGATGCCCCATTTTTCCCGCTGTCGCCTGCTTCCCTGTTCCCCGTGGCTACATTTGCTGGCATGGCTACATTTGCTGGCATGGCTACCTTTGCCAATCCTCCTCGGCTGACTTAAGCCTTTCCGCCATAGCCCTCGTTTTTTCCCGCTCTGTCGCTACCGCTTTCTCCAGCTCGGAGATTCTCACCTTGAGCTCATTCTGTGCGGCCATCATTATTTCCATCTTCGCCTCTAACTCGCATTGCTTACACTTGGCGTCAGCTCTCTCTGTCGTCTCATCCTCACAAACCCTCTATTTTCCGCCCCATTCCGCATCCTGAACACTTTACGGTCTTTTTGACCATGGCTATAGAGCATTCACGCGGCAGATTAGATACACTTAAAGCCAAATGATATCACAAAACTCCGCACTTCAAAGCACCTGTGCACCTTTCAGCCACGTGGTGGCCAAAAAAAAAACAAATATTAAAAAAAAAAAAACACCCGAAGCGACTGTCACACCACTTTGTACCAACAGCACAAAGTTGTAAGCTCTATTAAGCTGCAATCTAGTGGCTTAACTAAAGAAACAAGCTCGAATCATGCAAAAAAAAAAAGCACTTATCTGACGCTGTCATTCCGGAGCCCACGAAAAACACGTCCGTCCTCTAGCAGCACCACCCGAGAAGGGTGGTGCTGCTAGAGGACGGACGTGCTGCTAGAGGACGGACGCCCAGGTGACGCTGCAAGCGGCATCGCCGCCGCTTGCAGCGCCACCTGGGCGGCCCATCGCCGTTGTATCAGCGGACGCCACCGCTCCAAGGGCGGCATCAGGCCTAGCCGGGATCGCACGTACCTAGCCAAGCACGAGCCGTGCACTGTCCAGTTCCATCTGCTCGGCAGCTCCGCTCTGATCGCGAATTCACTGAGGAAAAAGCCCAAAGTCGCGTAGTTCACGGCCACTTCCGTTGCTTCGGCGTGGTAAAAGTCGGGAACCAGGAGACGGAAGAAGGTTTCCCGGTCGCTCCACTTCATGGCTAGCGACTCGGGGCTTAGGAACGGCTCGCATCCGCTTCTCGCGGCAGAGGACTTCTGCGAGAACAAGATCACGTTCGACACGAAGTCATCGCTGTACTGTGATGGCAAGACAGCCAGCTCCCCTGATTGGTGCGAGGCGGAACTCGCGAAGCCAGGATGACCTGTTAAACGGCACAGAACATTTAGTCTCTGCAGGGATTCATGGTATAATCACTATATATTTACGCAATTTACGAGACGCAAAAAGGTGGTTGTAGCGACCATTAAAGGGGCCGAATCAGAAACCAGGGGCGTAGCCAAGGGGGGGGGGGTGGGGGGTTCAACCCCCCCCCCGAAATTTTTAAATTTTGCTTGCGTATATATACACGCACACATACAAACGCACGCACGAACATATATAAAGCATGGTTGAACCCCCCCCCCCCCCCCCCCCCGAAAAAAATTTCTGGCTACGCCCCTGTCAGAAACGTTTATGTTGTGCTAGCAGAATATGGTGATGCGAAAGCATCGACATTCGTTGACATTAGCTTTCATTTACCATTATTTAGCCATCATTTCCTGACATTTTGCCAGTGTAGTTAGGCAAGAGCAGTCAACATTAGCAATCGCTTAGCCTTAAGAATGTAGCGTTAGCGAACACTAGCCCAAATTAGGCTAACATTGGTCGTTAATAAGCAGCAATCATTTTTGTTGCATTTTCGGTGCTTAAGAGAAATAGGAAAAGATCAAGAACACATGGAAAGTAAAAGGAGCATGAACAACCTGGTTACCACTGACGTATACCCTGGGGGTAGGGTGGGGTTTTAAAACATCCCCGCACCCCGAATTTTTTTAGTTTTGCATGTGTGTTGTGTACGCACACGAACATACATTAACAGCAGTTTATACCCTCCCCCCCCACCCCCCCACCTCGACGAAAAAAAAATTCTGGCTACACCGCTGCTGGCCAATACCACAGTTGCATGTATGCGTACCGTTCATCTTTTACGAATCGAGAATTTCATGACACGCTATGGTACGCCCTCGCGTATAAAAAGTGGTCGCGACGAAAAATTTACTCACATGCATCATTTCCAATGGGCGGAGCTGACACGTTGTGCTCCGTGCGAATTTCCCTCCGGAATTGGATTAGGCTGTTCGTCTCCTGCCGCACCTGTTCCCACATTCGGTGCACGTCGCTACTGGTGCCCGGTTTTTGTACGTGAGCCCACACCCACTGACAATAGTGGTCCCCGAAAAGAAGCTCCAGCGCACGCACACACTTCATGGCGTCGCTTTCTTCACTGTCGTCGACCGAAGCGGGCTCCTGGCGCTGGACTTGGTCCTCAAGTACAAAGAACTCCGAGAGAGGAACCAGCATCAGGTAAAGTTGAAGCTCCGGTATGCTGGAATTCTCCAGCACATCCAGAACGGCTCGCACGTCGGGTAGATTGACGATTCGCGCCTTCGAAGGCAGTTCTTCTCTCCCCGTTAGCTTCACGTACTCGCCGACGATGCTAGACCATTTGGTTCGCGGAGTGTCCAGTTCATCGAGGCTCATCTCGGTGACATCAGTGCGCGGACATATATTGGACGTCGACGCAGCCAAGGCGTCGTCGATGCTTTCTATCGCGTCCATACGGTCGGTCGTGGCGTAGTTCTCTATGATGGCCAAAGCTCGGGCAACGAGGGACCTCCGCGAAGAACTCCCCATGCGCTGTGCCATCGATACACCCGGAGATATCTCGACGATTGCCTGAGAGGTGGTGTTGGTAGAATTACGTGCCCAGAGTACGTTTATTGCGGACGTCGCGTTGTAGAACAGGGTGTGCCTTACAGCGAGTGCGAAGAGTTCCGCGAAGGTGGTGGCCGCGGTCCAGATAGGAGGTTCAATACCCAACGCACGCATGGCCTCGCTCAGGTTCACAGGCTGTTCGTGAATGAACTTCAAGCAGGACCTGCAAGTTCGTTTTGTTATGATACACGTGTTTGGTGCGGTACTGCGAAAATCTTAGTGCTTGGCACCGCTATATGTGCAGATACATGAAGGGCATTTTTGTTCACATATGTATTCAACGGGTGGGAAGAGGAGGATTGGGGGGGGGGGGCAGTGCCAGGGGTTACGTGCTTCAGATAACTTATATTTACATTAAATCCCTAGAGGCTATAGGGTGAAATGCTGCTATGCCCGTGTGAAACAGACATGTGAAATATTTCACTGAAACATGTGAAATGCAGCTATAGAGGATCATACTCGTACAGTCGGAAGATAAAAAATGCTACGAGTGTAGTGAAGCAATAAACAGCCTTACATTGTAAATAAAAATGACCTTCCTCACTTGCTACACAAATGGTTATTTCTAAATTTGCAATGTTCCTGTAATAAAAATTATCTACTGAAGACCGGGATGCAACCATCATAATGTGTAATATCTGGTGCTTCGCCAGATCGCTTTAAAGCGGAATAGTGAGCGTCCTAAGTTATGGACAATGGAGAGTATCGTTATCACCCTGGTCTGTCTGGTTTAGTAAAACCGTATCGCTTACACGAATATATTTCTTGAAATATTTAGAAAAGAATGAATCAGGTGTTTTCGCACAGTGTAAACTGGCATTCAACACATTCGTCTATTTCTTTATATGTAGCTTGGATTATTCGACTGCATTTCAGCATATTGGCTCTTAATATTGCTGCCACTTGTGTTGCACACTTCGAGGCTATCTGGAATGGAACACAACGTCTTGCGAAGTCTAATCCAGATACTTAGTTTTTTTCCTATTTCGATCAATCAGCGGGGAGGCTGGTTGGTCGAGAAAGCTTAATAAATAATGAACTGACGAAGATATACCATTAGCGTAGTTCGTAAGCTACATAGACCGCACTTTGCCAGAAAAGGGGCTCTTAGAGCTCCCTTTGCTTTCTTGTGTTTGTGGTGTAACCACAGGTGATCTGGGAAACCTGACCTGTAAACGTCGGCTATGTGCTGCGTGATGCCACCGGACACCATGGACGATGCGCGACGCCGCACCTTCAACAAGATGGCGTTGACTTCGGTGACGTAGGCCCGGCGCTGAATGGCCATGTAGCTGTCGTGGCGCTTGGCTTCGTTCACAGTCGCAGAAGATACGTTCGCCCAATGACCGCAAGCGAAGCTGTAGAAATCTTTGCAAGGATCCTTAGACAGATCGACGGAAGAGCTCAGTTCCCACACGGCACTGTGACAGTCCACGGTGACGCAGGCATTGACCAACTCGTCGATCCACAGCGCGTGCCTAACTTGAGGACTCTTCGGGCGGGCGTGGATCACAACCAGGACGATGAGGCCGATGACCGCACACGGAATCAAGAGGGCGATAAACAGCGTCGTGCGACTGGCCTTGGACAGGCGACTTTCGTCCGTGGACGCGGCAGGACTTGTCGACGACGGTCCTGGCCTCCTCGACTTCTTGCTTCCTGGAATGAAGAAAAACGTACGAATGTTAGTTGCCTTGTGTTGCGGACGCATCTTTATTAAGGCGAAAGCCTTATATGACTTATAAAACGGAAGAAGTGACTGTTGACGTAGTAGTCGTCATTGCGAACATGAATGGTACCAAAAATCATTCTCATCATTGACTGCCCCGCTGATAATCGTATGATTCCGCTGGAAGGACTCGAAGGCGAAAACCATCCAGTGTGGCAATCATCCTCATCATCATTAATATCGTCATCCAAAGATATGATGATCATAATGATGACGACGAACACCTTGTTTGTTCCTCTGACCAGCATATCGCTCCTCTGAGAGGACCCGAAGGCGAAAGGCATTCGTGCAATCATCATCAACGAAGTCGAAGATAATGATGTTGATGACCGCATCGAGTGGCTTTCGCTTTCGAGTCGTCTTAAGCGAATATATAAAGGGCCCTTTTTGGCTTATACGAGTCAAAACACATGGGCGTGAAATAATCGAGGAAGGCATGATAGTGAAATACTGACCTTAGATAAAATGAATATAACATCGGCCCCTCATTCAACAAAAAAAAAAACACCGACAACGGTTATACTACACGACGACTAGCAGCTACGGTTCATAGCTACTTGCTGTACTAGTTTACCGAGACTTATATGGGCTGGTTTAATCACACTGCTGAATTCGCCATGCTTCACAAAATGTCGAGAATGTCTTAAATGAAAGAGGGCTCAAGTGTTGAATCGGCAACCACGACGCACACGGTGTCGTTGAGTCGCCATCCATTCGAATTTGGGTGCAGATAAATCATTTGAAGAAACACTTATCAACGACAGAGCCATACAGATGATTGAGCAGGATATCTGGCAACTTTACGCAAAAGTTAAATTTGACGTAGTTGTTCTGTTAAACAATGGCCGCAGTGATAACCAAAACAGAAAGAGGTTCGTAAAGTACCATTTAAAACATTCCTCTCCTGTAGGTGAGTGCCTAGTATACAATTAACCGAGTGGACCTGTAGGCCTTAGTATTATATGCCGGCCCGGCTGGCTAGAAACTTGACTCACGTGGTGAATCGACGCTGCAGCCTTCAGAGGATGCCAGTCTCCAGAAGTCCAGGAATGACTTTGACCTCGAGAGAAGCGTAGCGTCCTGGCTGCCGAATTCCGCGAAGAGGCTCCTTCTTTGCGAGGAAGTGCTAGGACTTCCTTGTGCCAGTCGGTGTCCATCAAGAGCATTCGCCTTGCTAACCTCCACAGACGGGACGTCGGCGTTCATAATCTCAGTGAGAGAAATTTCTAGTTTCGGAAACTGCTGATCGGACTCGCAATCCAACGTAACGCTGGGGGGCGCTGAACCTGGAAGATGGCGCTTATCAGCATACGCCGCCTTGGGAAGACCCGGTGTTTCGTGGTGGTCCTCTAGACTTGGAGGGCGCCACAGTCTGCACGAGTAGTCAGTCTCGGGTCCTGGCGGCTCTTTACTGTGGCTGTCACAGTCTTCCGTTCGAGGGCCCTTAACATCACATGAGATTGACTGTCCTTTCATTGGAGTGCTAGGATTGAAAGTTTCAGTCGGTAGGTTCAGCGCAGTGGGTGGCAGTTTCCCTCCGTCGCTTACCGAAGGTATCGTACGGGGCCCTGCGTTACTAACCGTGCTATAGGACGACGCTCCAAGGCTAATCCGTTGATTCTTACTGCGCTGTTGCTGGGACGGTGAAATGGTACCGGGGATCGGTGCTTTCGTGGATGACGCGGCGGAAAGATTGCCGCTGACAGTCTGTCCAGTCGCTTCCAGTTCAACAGTTCCCGCATGGTAGTCGTCCGTGCCGGTAGTTCGGTGGCGGCGTCGCTTGCTCCGAGAAGCCCTGCGCGAAGACCCATGCCTTTTCGCAGCCTTCTGACGTCCACTCCTATCCGAATGACGCTTCGATTGTGTAGGACTGTCGGAAGGAGACTCGTGCGGGATTACTGCCTCTTGTTTTGTGACGGCTTCTTCGGAACGTTGCATGTGGCTCTGTTCCTTGTTCAGCGCAGTCTTCTTCTTCATCTTCTTCTTGCATTCGGGACGCATGGGGCGTACCCGCTATGAATAAGTGAACGTTTGCTTCTCCTATCACTTACCCACTACGGAGGATTGGTCAACAAATCAGCTGTTAGTTATGGGAATAAAGAATTGAATGGAAAATACTACGATAGCATCACAGAGTTTTGGTAGAGCTTTTTATATAACTTAGAATAACAGTCATTTTAGAGGGACCATATGTGTTTAAAATATGACAATTGTGTTGGCAAGTTTTCTGGCAACGAAATATTTTGGAACAGTCATCATCTTTATGAATTATCCAAAAATCGATTAAGAGGTATCAGCATACTAACCTCTTTGCATCAGACAGTTATTCGTTATTGGCTGTGCAGGCGTTCCCGTGACCAAAGCCGGATTCACAGAAAACCTCAAAACTGCGAAGGCTGCTATTTTTCGGAATAAATGCTCTAAGCATCGTTTTTTCTGATAATGTTGACGGCATCCTGCTTAGCAATAAAATTAGCTGTTGCACGCGGAAAAGGTGGGGGCAAAACACTAATAGCGATACAAATTTCTGAAACCGAAACTAAGCTTTATGGGTCCATCATCCACAATTACGGCTATAATCCTTTGCTTACTCATTAAGCTAACAAGCATTCTATGATGCGCAGAATGGTAGTGTTATTCAGCGCCCTGTCAAATTCCGCCAATTTGTGAAATTCCCAAATGGCGGCATTTTGAGCCAATCAAAGAGGCCGTATAGTATTCCTCATAGCCAATCAGAGTTGAGGAAGATGGCGAACTTGAGAACAAGGCGGAATTCGACAGTGCCCAGAAGAGCGCCCGAATCTGGCTTGATGACCGCGAACACTCGTTCTCACAGCGCTGACGTGGTGACCAACAAGATGTGAGGTGCTGGCTGTCGCTTCAACGCTTCTCTGAAACTACGACAGAGCGCGACTTCCAGCAACAGGCACCTGGAAGGACACCACAAACGAAGCCATCAGCCACGGTAGATTGCCTACACCCACCATAAGTTACGTCTACGTTATCAGGCTCGCTCAGCCTCTCCACCCACCGTAAATTACCTCTGAGATATAAGGCTCGCTCAGCCTCTGCACCCGCTGTAGATTGCCTTCAATATATAAGGAGCGCGGACAGCTTACGGTCTAAGATGCGTCACCCCGCGGACAGCCCAGACGAAAAGGGAGTCGAACTTTCCCCTTCCAAGCCTACGCACTGCGACTGCAGCTAAATTACTCCTGTACTTCATTGTTTTTTTCTTAACCTTTTAAAAGTTATGTAATTGCAGTTCTGACAATTGATCACTTCTCGTTACCTTTATTGCGATATGGTCTCGTTTTGTATTGCATGCCAAGGACCCGCAGCAAATCTTGTAATAATCTTTACTTGGCCTACTCGTTTCTGTTGCCTTTTTTACAGTTACGTTCGTAAGAGCTACGTAAGACTTTTTATCAGTAGGTAAAAAAAAACATCGAAAGAAAGATTACCCCGTAAGATCTACGCAGCTGCGCACATTGACACAACATACTGTGCGGGAAATATGTAATGCCCATGGGTGCCGTTAAGAGCCATTTGCGAATAAACTTGTTTGCAATACATCTGGTTTGTTCGGGATCTCCAATTCAAATCTTTAATTAAAGAGTTCATATTGTTGAATACTGCAAAATTTTTGGTCATGTGGTGTGTACGTCGACACTCTCTTCAGCGATGGTGACGATCGTACCTTCATGTTTAGGATAATAAACTTGTTTTAGCGTCGTTATGATATCATCATGATGGTCCCAACATTGCCATTCATGGTCGTTTATAATCGCTGTCTCGTTTTGCGGAGTTACCAGGTGTTGGAAAACCTCCGAATCTAAACTAGAATGTCACATCTAGGCTTCAGTTCAAGAATTCTCCAAGAGCGAGAGAGAGAAGGAATGTAGGAAAGGCAGGGAGGTTAACAAGAATTTTCCAAAAATATTCATCCGGGCGGCACATATTCTCCTCGAAAATCTCACAGGTTTATTTGCATCAATGTGATTTTCAAGTGCCAGAATAGTTGGACACGAACTGAATCATTGTATTGTGCACAATGTCCGTAGCATACGAGCCAAGAACAAAGTCCAAGTGCTGGAAGGTCTGTTGCGGAACGTAGTAGTTGAGAGCAACCACCTGGCCTATCCTCTTCACGAGGTCGTCTACGTCTGCGGGGTCGGCCAGCCTGTCGGACGGTCCTCTGAAAAGACCTATCCGAGAGCGAATGTTTTCCAGTGGAAACGGCGGAGGCGTGACCAGCAACATTGAAAGCGCGTGGAAGACATGGGTGCATGAAGAAACCTGAACAACTTCGTCATCATACGGAGATAGGTATACGTGCTATACAATCGAAATTTTGGCGGTTGTAAGAATCAGTGAATGTATGGATGGGCGGATGGATGAATGGACAGACTGTGAAGGGATGGAGGCATATACGGTTAAATGGAGGGCGGATGGATAAGACAGACACACTAGATAGATAGATAGATAGATAGATAGATAGATAGATAGATAGATAGATAGATAGATAGATAGATAGATAGATAGATAGATAGATAGATAGATAGATAGATAGATAGATAGATAGATAGATAGATAGATAGATAGATAGATAGATAGATAGATAGATAGATGTCGAGACAAACAAAGGTATTCGGTATTACAAAGAGAGTTTACTAACAATTACAACAGCTTGCACTTGCACGATGTAAATATTGCAGACCGGAAGAGCAGGTAAAGCAAGGTAGGGCGTGGCTGGGTAAAGCAGACCGACGGGCAGAAACAAATGCGAAAGGCAATGAAAAATATTATTCATCTCTATATATTCCATCAATCATTCCTAACTCGAAAGTGAGACGTGTCTCCATAGGAGCATTTGCAACTCTATTGGTCATAAGAGGGGCCCTGCAACACTTCTTCAACATTGTCAGAAAACGCTGCCGATCTGTAGCCGAGGCTCCTGAGAGCACGCGAGCCAAATAGCATAGCGCAGCACGCGGCCTGAAATTTACAATTAATTCTCAAAAACAGCTACAAATCGTTCCCCTCTTCTTTTACAAATGATGTCATATACCCAAATAACTGCGTCATACACCCAAATTCACGGCCATTGGCTGATTTGAGCATCATGAGCTCCATAGTTACCGAGGCCGCCACGTGCCCGCTCGTGCGATCACACTGAAAGTAAGCCGAGCGTTCGAAGAAAAAAAGGTAGAAAAAGTGCTCAAGGTTATGAAACGGGCGTGACGTAACTTCTTTCCCATGTGCCCATCTCTCTCTGCTTAGCTTCCTGCGCGTTCGTCGGGACGAGAGAAGAGAGATAGCAATTACAGCGTGCGACGAATCTCTGTAACTCCGCTCTAACTTCACGGAATCTAACCATTTTTGCGGCGGCCGATTCGTTAGGCAATAAACTCCTTTAACGAAAGCATTCCATGGTTACTTAGAGAAGTGTTTCAGGGCCCCTTTAAGATATACGACTTCAACAGCTATGGCCGACCTGGAAGCCTGCTACGTGGATACAATTGACACAGTGCAACACCTGGCCCGATTTCGGTTCGACTTCGAACTGTCGTTGGCAGCATGGTACGGCCACTGATTTCTGGAATCATACTGTTAAACTTAAATGGCCATGGATCACAGTTCTGCTTTCTGTAGCAGACATAATTTCTCGGTTTCTCTCAAATACAACTCGATTCAACGAAATGAATTATCTGGTTTCTCAACACACCAGTGCTGTCATTCACGTTTACTTCAACTGAGCTCGACCGAAGGTAATACGTGCACCAACAAGAGGCCAGCCGGAAAGTAGAAATTGAGCACTTTCGAAAAAAGTCAGAGGGTTTTATGCCAGCCGCATTTGGGTAGTTTACCTGGCCATAGACCGCCGAGTTTTTGAGAAAGCCGTAGTCATAGCGTTTGAAGTTCTTGGCTCTGTAATTCTTCGAACAGAAAATAATGTAATCAGATGTTAGGCCCAACGAGTAAACTGCAGCAATATTGTACAATAATCGACGATTATAAGTCCTTACTGTGCGCTCCATTCACTGCAAGGTTACATCAATGCTCATGTCCTCCTTTGCGCATACCGGTCATTAAAAACAGGCGCCCGAAAATCCTCAAAAAAATTATGCCCAGCTTCAGCTCACTTAACGTCGCGAAGACTGATTAACCGGTGGAACTGGTGGCATCCGCGTGCCTTCCCTCCGCTTTCGCCAACGCTCGGCGCGCCCTTCCTCCTCTCTCACCAGCACCACCTGAGCTCGAGGGCGCGCTACAGTTGGTCGACTCCTTTCACCGGCACAGCCAATCGCGCTCCTGTTCTCCCCTCCTCTCTGCTCCTGCCACAGCTTCATCTTTGCCCTCCTCTCTACATGGCTTCACTCTCTCCACGTCGCTACCCTTTCTATACCAGCTCGTTACACTAGGCTTGCCTCTCACTCACTCAGATTTACCCATGCTCTGCCTCTCGTCAGGCCTAGCTCTCGCAGCTGGGCCAGAAAGTGCGGACGACGATCCCCAAGGATTTACCTCAACATTAAACACCCCCGCTGTTAATAAGGTAAACGCGATATTAGTTCTGCTTTCATTTCCTTTCTTTGATGGCGGACATCTTAAGATAACTAAACACACCAAACACATTAATTATAGAGAGTGAAATAATGACCTTTTGCATTAATTATTGCAGCGAATTTCATTACGCTGCAATAATTAATAGAGGTCGCTTTTTCTTTATCTCAAAGCTGCGATGGGTTCTTCGCATAAAGAACTTCAATTCTCCCATTTGACATAACCGCCTAACTCCATTAATTAAAAAGTTAATTGATATAACTTTCCCAATTACTGTCCCAAATGATGCCTTTAACCATCTTAAGATGCCTGCCTGCGGCTACAAAAGAAGTAATTGTAAAGGCAGCGAGCAAATATCGCATCTTCCTGATTTTTGAGTATTTTCGGACACATTTCTTGAAACACCCTGTATATATATATTTATATATATAAGTATGAGAGCTGGCACTTCAAGAAAACTTCATGAAGTTTTCTTGAAGTGCCAGCTATATATATATATATATATTCACGTCTGTACACACATGCATACGTGCGTCTGTTCAATGAATTACAACTGATTATTGTTTGGTTGTTCCCATGCTTTTATGGGTAACTGGCATGTGAGTGCATGGGTGCTCGAAGGAAAAATGTATGTGCACTCAGTTATCGTGAATTTTCGTCTTTTGCATTTCACGCTTAGTTTGTTAGTATTGAATTAGAGATGACATCAAATTTTGTGAAACAGTCACTTTCTATGTTTGCGAACACATCTTTTACTACTCACTGCGTTTCATACCTGCGCATAGTGGATAATATTTTGAGTCGACATGCCTGCTGGTTGCTGGGCAAGGTAGACTGGAATTCTGGTCTGTAAAACAAAATGAACCAATGGAATGTTTGACACACCTTCAAAATTGTGCTTTTCTGTATAGCAGCAATATCTATGGCGATCTTGTGCGTATACATGGTCAGTCAGAATACGTAGCATGCGCATACACAATGCCTTGTAATCTACTTGCCATGGACATTGCTCATTCACGACTTGCCATTGAGGTTGCCAAAGAAGCAAAGTCAAGCCAGTGACGTCAACTACGCCCACGTCCTGTGTCTGTGTGCTGCCATAACTGTTGATAAGAGGGCGAAGATGTGGTCCGTTGACGCGCATAAATTAAAGAATTTATTTTCAAACACTAGATGCAGAGAAGGCCAGTCATGTGTTCCACTCACGACATCTAGATGGTGACCATCACTTTCTGGTAGCCCAGCAAGAATATTGCTTGCAGCCACTGCAGCACCGATGAAACGATAGACCACGTTCTTTTTCGCTGCCCTCGCTACAGCGCGCACAGACTGCCGTAAGCTGCTGTGTTGGCGCGCCTTGAGACAGACCCCTGTCGAACAGGAAGTGCTAGAATGCCGACCCGAACTGTCTTCACATCGAAAATCAATTAAAGGGACCGATAACTGCCCAGAATATGAAATGAGTTGACTCCACTGATGTAAAGATTGTCCGTTGCACTGACTCAAACCAACCCTGTTTTTTTCGTGCGAGATGAATTTATATTTTTAATTCTTAATTGAAAGTCGCGAGAAATGACTTGTGGCGCCTCTGGCGGCAAAAACATGGACGATCCGATGAAGACGGCCACGTGACCGTTGATTGCTGTACGCGGTCGACGATTGTTTTGTTAGTATTGAAATATTGTTCGTTTCTTTATATTAAAAGGTATTAGTCCATAATAATGTACATATAGGCCTGCGTTAGTAGGGTGCATTAAAGTGGCGCTTCCTTCGCGTGACGTAATGATCCCATGCTCGTCAGCGCGTCTTAAGCAACTTTTCAGCGTGCTCATGCAACCGTGCACGCAGTTATCAGGTCGCTAAGACTTTGGAGCGACAGAGTTTTGCTGCCTACACTTCGTCTCAGAAATGACGCGCGCTGCGACTCGGTGCTGCCGTGCATATGCACAGTTACGTTTTCGATTACTTGGCTTGGCTGTATAAAGTGTATAAAGCCACACATCTCATTGTGACAGCTTGCTATTTTCAAAAATGGTTGGAAAGCTCAAAATAAAGGTGGTTAAGCATAGTTACAGTAACTCCTGCGAAAGCAGAACAACGACAGCTTTCACAAGGGCTAGCGGCATCGCTATCAATTCTCAGCGTTGCTGGAGCAAGCCTTTATGCGTGTTTGGAGCCTTTCAGATCGAAAAATACTGCTTATAAAATAACTACGGGCTTTCCGGATAAACCACTGCAGCTACAAACGCTACGAAGGGTGAGCTTCCTGTCGCGCCGTAAAAAACTGGGTCGAGAAAAATCAGTTGTCGGTCCCTTTAAGGACTTACTGAACTTTTGCACGCCAGTGGCCTATTGAATAGGCTATAGTACTCCTGATTTATTTGTGTTTTATTACGATAGCAATTATATGGACAGTCTCGGCTGGTTTTCGCCGTCGCCGCCGTCATTCCCCGTAAATGTATAGGTATGTGCATATATATGAAAGTGCCAAAGAAAAAGTAATTCAGAAAAATGCTTCCCAAGCGCAGAATCGAACCAGCGACCTCTCACTCCGCAGAGCGTGACGCTAACCACTACGCCACAAAACGCAGATCCTTCAGGTAGCTAACAGCGAGCGTTATATACACACCCTTTACCGCTGGCAGTACTCCGAGACGGCAGGCGCTTATAAGCATTTCTTCATTTCCAGCGAGATGGCGCGAGGAGCGCAACGGGCGCATTTAAAAGTTGTCGGCCAGCTCGCTCGCTTCTAATATTTGCGCAAGGAGAACCTTGCCCTTCCGCTGTCTGTACGCGCGGTTATATCGTGGTGAGAGAGGAGGGATGTTTCGGGCTTTCAGCGTGATGTCCGCGCTGATGTTACGGAGCGTACGAAAGTCGCTCGAGCTCAAGGGACGCCGCTAAACGAACAAGCCGAAGATGAGCGCGAACTATCAAGTGTCACAGCTCGACACTTGAAGCACGCTAGTTTTCTTCGCTGCTTCGGCCGCCTTTGCAACAGGAGCGCTGTTCAAACTGAGAGAATGCATTGGCGAGCCTCAGTTCGTATAGCATTACAGTTTCTTGCTATCGCATTCATTGCTTCGTCCTTGCGGCGAAACTCTGACTTTTATTTTCTCGAGTGTCTGCTTTTCTCCCGTGCTTCCTTTCCAACTTTTAAATGCGAAGCATTTCCTAGCGAACCTCAGGAGCTTTGGCCGTTGCTATCTATCTATCTATCTATCTATCTATCTATCTATCTATCTATCTATCTATCTATCTATCTATCTATCTATCTATCTATCTATCTATCTATCTATCTATCTATCTATCTATCTATCTATCTATCTATCTATCTATCTATCTATCTGCCTACCAGGGGCGTAGCCAGAAATTTTTTTTCGAGGGGGGGTTCACCCATACGTCATGTATGTTCATGCGTGCGTTAGTTAGTATGTGTGCGTGTATATACACGCAAGCAAAACTAAAAAAATCGTGGGGGGTGGGGGGATGGGGCCGTGCCGCGTACGTCTGGGCGCTCGCCTGGTCGTCTCCATAACTTGTAATATACCAAAATTGGCATAGCAAGGTATCAGTGTAGGAAAAACACGATGCAATGGTCCTCTTGATTGATCAAGATAATAGACATTGAATTGAATTGGATTGGATAACAGGAATAACGCAAAATTCATGTCGCGTATGTCATGAAATCCTTTCCCTCAGTCCCGTGTGGCACATACCCGCATACCACAATTCATGCTTTGCGGGTATGCGCCCCAGGTGATTCACAGTCTCAATGAACACAGTAACAGCGAGCACAGAGATTGAAAATTCTGGTAGATCCCACGCACTGTGAGAATCGATATCATGATCACTCAAGGAGTATAACAGCTGTGGCGCAACGTGACTTGTGGTAGTAGCGTCGCCTGTCCCCATTTACAGCAATTCACAATTAGCTATCTTTATAAATAAATTAATGTCGAAATATATAGATAAATAAAATATTGTTACATAAACAATGTTCAGCAGAATCGCCCTTCGGTAGGAGCTCGTGCACACGAACAGCTGTCACATGGTCTCTCGACATTCCGATTCATTGATGCCATGCACACGCGGTCCGCCAGAACGACGCAGAGTTCTCTTCATTTCTTACGAGGCTGGGAGATGGCCTCATGCTGACCGAGGACGGTGTCAGATTGATTGACAGCCACTTTGTAGACTAGACTACCAGGGCCACATACCACTGGCGTTTCGAGAACCGCAAGAAGGAATGTCTTTGTCGCTGAGAGCTCCGACAGTCGTTTATAATGGCTTCCAGATAGGACTGTGCAAGCAATTTACGTCTCTCCCCGCGTCTCCGCAAAGCATTGAACGTTAGCCTCGCACCCAGAGAATATGCACGGACGTCTGGTTGGGGAAGAGATGTGCAGGGCGTCGAAAGCGTGTGTATGTGAAAGTGGGTGGTCAAAGAAGGCGAGCCCGGCATAGTGGAAGAATCGGCAGACGCGAATGTAATTCTTAGCAGTGTGGACGTATTTCACCTTTAAGACGACCAACCATTTGCGTTGAGTAAATCGTTTGTTGTTAGCCACCAGAATGCCTATTTTTATGGACAGAATAGGAGCGCCTGTGCTTTCCACAACGTTTCTTCCTGTTCTGTGTTTTTAGCAGCCAGCGTGGCCCAAGCGTACGTCTCCAGGTGACTCCTCGTCGCTTCTGGAACCGGCGTCGATTTCAGAATCACTGATTTGCAAATGAGGATCTAAGCGAAAATTATTCGCGACGTCGCGAATCGCAGCGATTTTCAATAACTCAGTAGTTTCTTCATCTCTTGTAGACACTGATGACAGCGGCGACGATGACGGTGGTGACGAAAACATGACTATACACGTGCGCGCCAAGCAGACGAAAAGTCAGCTGAAACTCGCGTCACTGTTTTGTGTGTCCACGCGATCAGAGGGGGCAATTTCGGAGCGTGACTGCGGGGGGTGACCGCGCGGCAGCGCTGCTAGCGATGCCAGTGCTGCAAAGTGGCGGGCTTTGCACCTGTTTTGAACCGCGCTCGTTAGTAGTCATGCTAATCAATACTATATTACAGGTATACATAGATCAGCTTTGCACGCATTATCAGTGGTGAATCATTACTAGGGTGTCGAGAACCACACGTAGTGACGCAAGAAACGCGACATGCGTAAAGTTGATGTCACGGCTCTTTTAAGCTTTACGTTATAACGTTTACGTTATAAACGTCATAAACTATCAATTTTTATGAACCTTTATGTTACCTAAAAATTCTTGTTAGCATTACACTTTTGTTATCCGCTACAAACCATGTTCTCGCCAAGTTCTCTTTGCTCTCACAGTTTAAATAATAATTCTAAAATGGAAAAATTGCCTTCTGTAAATCTGTCTCACACATAATGATGAATTCTTAAAGCTCCTAATGCAACGGTAATGATATTTAACGTTCCCGTAACGGTCTTTACCATATTTGTGCTACCACATTCTTGTGCAAGCTTGGGGTGTTCTGATAGCTAGCAAGGATTCACTAGCGAAGTACTTTCAGTGCGAGGATCTCTACTTTGCATAAATAAACAATAAAGCGCAATGCAAGTCCTGTACCTATGAAATTGGCTTATCGTCGGCATATCAGGGGCGTAGCCAGTGAAGGGGGGGGGGGGGTGTTATATACACACGTCCACATACAAACGCACACACGAACATGTACAAAGTACGGTTGAACCTACCCCCCCCCCCAAAAAAAAAAAAAAAAAAAAATTGTGGCTACGCCCCTGCGGCATACCTAAAGCACACGGGTATTATCATTTCACTGCGCAACTGCGCGTGGTATGCAGCGCCTCCTTCGCTATTTTAAAATTTCGGATATCCCATTGGAGTCCCTAGTAAGGGCAGCCAAAATGCTCTCTTTTGACTTAACTTGTGCGGAAACATGCCTGTGTGGCCTGTTTTGATTTGGTGAACACTGTAGGGGAACGTTGTCAGCAACGTGTAGGCGAAGTCGAAACCGCGCGTATTATCTACGGCCTCATTAGTAAATTGCACATGCAATGATTATAACTGGGTTTCATGACCGGCACAGAACTTCAGCGGCTGCCCTTAGATGACAATAAATTCCACTAGGGTCAAATTTCATAAAAATAAGGTGAAAATTGAGACCAATATCCATGATCGACATAACTTTTTCGCATTTAGAACTCGTTCAGACACGGCTACAGTACACTGTAACACGGCCGCGGAGACCGCGCTTTAGGGCGGCTGGTTGCCGCCTTCTTCGACAGATGGCGCCACCGAGCCGAGCATAACAAGTGATCTAGAGCCAGGTTACGTGCAGGGTTGCCAGGTTTGGCTACTTTTTTTAGGCCGGTGGCGGCAGAAAAAGTGTGTTGGCTACTTGGCTACTTTTTGGCTAGTTTCTTGTTGCCTCAATTTGGACCAAATTATCAATAGCTTGTGACGTCGCAGCTGCTGGCGTTCGAGTATACGGTGTCAAAACATCGTTATCAAGGCGTGTTGCAAGCTCCCGAAATTGAATTTGGCGCTCGCATTATACAAAATAAAAGTCTTATGCATAAGTGGCTGGGACTTGGGAGAAAACTGTTCCATGGCGTCTCATTTCGCAGACAACCTATTGCTGAACGCGACTTTAAACTAATTGAAAGTGAATTCAGGGCAACCGAAAGCGCTCCGCATCCAAGGTGCTATAGCACTTGTCGACATTAGAAATCGGATATCTGACGAACTGCTTGAGTCGTTTCCAAGAATTAGGGGCGGACTGCGACTCGAGAATCAACTTCGTCATCACGCGAGAAACGATTGCCGAAGTGAGTACACTTTATGCTTCAATCACGGAAACTGACTTTGTGCACACTTATGCAGCACTAATTTTTATTGTCGGTGGTACTTGTAGCCCTTTCAAGAAAAATCACGCAAGGCGCGCGAAGAGGACGTCATTTCTGCAACAGCGTAAGAAACTTCATCATCCGGCACGAAATGATTGCTAAAGTCAACAATTTATGCCTTATTCTCAGAAATTATGATTTTCAAGGGTTTCTAGTGTACTTCATTACGTTTCCACCAAAAGGCTACTGAATTTAGTCATTTGAATAACAAGGTCGCAGTCGTTTTCACACACGTGTGGCTACTTTTGGCTACTTTTAGTGTCTTTGGCTCAAGTTGGCTACTTTCTTGCTAGTTTTTCTTATTTATTGGCTATTTTTTGTCTTTTCGACCTGGCAACCCTTGTTTTTCGCACAAGATGGCGGGCCTATGCGCAAATGTTAATAAAGGAACCTGTCCAGTAATGACATGCAGCGACTGGAGAAGAGAAGCAACGTGCGACGGGTAATGACGTTCCTAAAACGCCGTTTGCATAGGAAACGCGTGCGTGTGACTTCCGCTCACTCACTCACTCACTATTGCCTTCCTCTCAAAGCGCGTCTCCCAGTCAAAGAAAGGCGTGCAGCCTCACGCTTTAAGTTTTGTACTGTTTTCGCGCCACGTGCCCGTTTTATAGCTTGCTGACACGATCGCCACCACTTCTACGGTCGCACTTGATTCTTTGTAACTGTAATGCAATGTATTACTTCGACATCGCCACGATCAGTCATGACCTAGTAGTGCAGTCGTAGACTCGTTCATTGGGTCATACCCCGTTACCCGTTCCTAAGTACGGGGTATCCTACTGAAGAACTCTGGTTAACCTCCCAGTCGTTCCTATACCTTTCTCTTCCGAACTTTTGTGCGTTCGGGGGTTCAGACGGGCGTTCATATGCGGGCTACATATCAACGTACAAGGTTTAATTTCAAGCAAATGAAATTTCTAACGCAACTTCTTTAAAGAAAGAAAAAAATCTTCACGCGGAATCATACTGCGATTCTTCGAGGCATAGCGTAAATCTGCTGCCTTCCTTTCTTTGTTCTTTTTTAACTACGACTGCATTTAACGAGAGCACGTTTGGACCCTTCTCAAGCACCGGCGGCAGTGTAGCGGGAAAGCAGGTCGATCATGTGACGGTGCAAAATTTCCGTGGCATTGCAGCCGTATATGAAGTCCAAGTGGCTAAAGGCCGGGTCCGAAACCACGTGCTTAAGCACCAGCACGTCCTTTAGCCGCACGCTCAGGTCTGTGACGTCTCGAGGATCGGCGAAAATATCGCCAAGCCCGTAGTAGATTGCCACAGGAACTCGGATGCGTTCCAGTGGATAAGGTGGTGGCTTTATCTGAAACAGGTGTGGAAACGCCATCAAATTACACTACCCTTGTGGACGACGGCTGTCACATGTAGTGAACAAAATAAAGCCTGTGTAACTCATACGGTCGACCGTCCACACTGAAAAATATTTAAGGCAGAACTAGCTCAAGTTTTCGTCTATATAGTTGTATCTATTAGGTTGAATGACGACGGTGTTACTACTGGAACAGCGGACAGCCTAAATTAGTTAATAGCCAACCTTTACTGTCATTTAGCCAACACGAGCCGCTATTTAGCCCACATGTATGGCAACACTAGCCGAGAGCAGCGATCTCTTAGTCATAGTTAGAAGAGATTACCTACCATTTAAATAACTCAGCGCAACGTTAGCCAACGCTAACAAGTGACCGCGTAACTTGACTCCCCCCCCCCCCCCCCACCCACCCCCTCCACAAGAATTTCCTGTATGCAAGCCAGCGCCTTCAGATGCTTGGCGCGTTTTCAAACACTGGTGGAGTGTCGCCGAGCAACTGCTGTGGTATTCGTACGGAATGTTGTTACTGACACCAGCCAATTTCTGTTGTGCAGTTGTTACCTGTCTAATGAACGCCTCTTTCTGCTAATTATTTCGCAAAAGATACATTGTGTTTCACTATTAAAAATCCTTATTCTCTTTTTGTATACCCTTCCAAGCGATATAAGCCCCCACGCGTGAAACTAACAATTTAGCGGAACGGTGCTTCGCATCAGGCTGCTATAAAAGTTCAAACGGATAGCCATTTCAAATGAAGACACATCATTTTATAAGCTTGGTGAGGAAATTACAAATAACTCTCCGCAGTATGCTCCGAGGATCGCTATCAAGAGACAACGTACAGCAAAGTTGACCCGCACATACCTGTCCGTACTTGATCAAGTTCAGCGCCAAACCGTAGTCAAATCTAACGAAGTTCCTTGCCATGAATACCTGAAAGTTAGACGCATAAAATATCAGAAAGATTCCTTGGTTTCGTAAGTCTTGAGCTTTTTTAGCGCGAACACGGCGTGTTCTCTCCGATAACATCGCCTATCTTTCGTAAAGCGAGTCCTTCCGCATGCTTACGACGACGTGATCTTTCGATGCGGTACCATACCTGTTATGGCCTTCGAAATTCATCCACGGGAAACCACCACGGGAATCACTACATCGTGAGCCGTTAGCAGTATACTTGGGAGGTAGCGGTTAAATGAGTACAATGTCACTGCCTCGTTAAAGCACGAAGCTACAAAGAAAATCAGGATACCTTACTCCGAAACACAGTTTTCCAGTTGACGAAAAAGTCGTCCCACATGTGGAGAAGAACTAATTCATCTTCTACTGAAAGACTTTTCAATAGAACATCTGTATGAATTATTTTCTTCAGGACCAGAAGGAATTTTCAACAAGTGAAAAGCTTTCTTTCTGAGTAACAGCGATGTATATTTTCGATGTACTTGCGTACTACGGAAGAGTGAATGACATTACCTCCTTTGCAAGAGGGAGCTTCCCCAGAGCCGATTTTGGCATATTCGTCTAACACTTTGCTTTAACAGATATACGCTCTAACAGTGCCAGTTCAGATAACCTTGATTTTTTTCTTTGTAGTTTCAGGGATTTGTAAACATCGTGCTTATGTTCTTTTTTAAAAACATGCCGATCTTGAGCAATTTCATCAGGTCATTCTCTGTGAGGGACCAAAATTTTGATTCTTTTTTCGGTTGAAGTTCATTTTCTCTCTCAAATGCAGCAGAATCTGTCAAAATCACTTCAGTAGTCAGTCGTCTGATGGAAGAATTTTACTATTACTAAAAAATTCTTCCATCAGACGACAAACTCAGAGCTGTTCGTATTGGGTCGGCGCAAAATCTTACAAAAATCACTTTGCGCATGATAACTGCACAAAAGCTTGCACGTATTCACAAGTGGGATTGTTCGGCGATATGGCAATGGTTAGGTCTTACACAGTTCCAGGGTGCCCGTTAATCTGTACTTAGTTGTCTAGTGACTGCATAAGTTGTCCAGTGACTCCCCCAACGACTCCAAACAAACTTAATTGTGCAAGACTTCTCAAGATGTTTTGCTATCTCGCATGATTGTATTCAGTGGCAGGAATTTCTTTCCTACACTGTACTTTACCTGCGCATAATGAACGATGCCTTGACTTGAAGTCCCCACAGGCAGGTTTGTGACGTAGACAGGCACTCTCGTCTGTGCGTGTGGAAACATCGATTCTTAGTACGTCGAACCTCAGTTAAAAACTACTAAACTAGCAGCATATTTCAACCATCTTCGTTTCTACGTGCCATTTTTTCACTTTCACATAGAGGCTGGTCCGTCATTATTTACAACGTTCTGTTTGAGGAATTAAAACGATCATGACGGCCAGCGCAAACGGAACACGGACGAGAAAAGGAAACAACGACACAGGCTCTTTTTTTCTCGTCCGTGATCCATTTGCGCTGGCCGTCATGAGTATTTTGCAACTCGCCCAACTCTCTATTAAACCACGTCTTGCTCATATGTTGACCCTAGTGTTCACTAGCTCTTACAAGACTAAAGTAGCTTACACAACGGAAAACACGTCTTGAAAAAATCATTGAGGTCGTTAATAAATATGATGGCCTGGAAATCTGACCTTTTCCCTCGTCTTTGGTGAAAACGTTAAACGTTTCGAGAAGGGAACTTAACCTGTCTTTGGCAGTGTTCTATTCATGGAACGTTGGATCTAGAAACGGTCTTTGTTCAATGATTTCTCATCACTTCAAGACTTCATCTTCCTTTTAACTTCTGTTTTGTTTGGAGACACCCTAATGTGACACCGTGACGTAAGAGTTTGTCTTTTTGTGGTAGTAGGAACCCCAGCTAATAAGTCTTTGATATAAAAGAAAACTTGCGCAGCTCCTCAGCTACATAACATAGATTCGAATGGAGCAATTAAAAAAAGATCGTCCTTACGCTGTTGTGCTGCTTGGGATTTTTTCCAAAAGCGATTGTCAAGGGAAGGTAGCAGGCCTCCCGTATGGGACTGTCGCATGCTGTAGCAAGTATTCCTTGTTGCAACGCACTTGAAACGAGGAAACCGCCGTTGGTGAAAATATCGTTTATACCCTGCGTGACAGTACATTCCACTTTCATTGACAGAAAGCAATGACAAAACATAATATTTACAGGACAACAATGAATCAGTTGCGATGTGCACCACCAATCTATATTAAAGGACCCCTGACACCGAATTCGGAAACTCGAGATGCTTGTGTTGTTTGATAGTCCTGCATGCGGGGGCACTTCTGACCGATTATGAGTGACGAGCGTTGCCTTTAAGATATTTTAATTTGGTTTTAAAGTAAGCCTGAGTGCTCATCTGAATTTTGAACTCCTATCAACATAACCACTAGTATGACGTAGACGTAGGCCCCTTGTGACGTTGCAGAGGTAAAGCAAGTGTTGTCGACGTCACAGAAATATGCGCGGTGCATGCACTGTGGTATATTGCGAAGCATGTTTGCTCTCCCACCTTCTCCTTCGGTACGTGTCGGCAGGCAGCGTGAGCTCTCCGTGTGTGTGTTCTCCAACTGGCAGTTCAACAAGCGCGTGGCTGACGTCACCCAATACTGAGCGCACGTCATCACGCGTGCCCCGAGGCGCGACCGCCGCGGCGCGGCGCTAGTTTCTTATGCTGTTTCGGCGCGCGTTTTGAACCTACACTAAAGATGACCATAATTAACGCTGCCAGGATTAATTAGACATCACGTTGGAGCATTTACGGTGTCATTCCGTGGTTACAAGACATAGACCTACTTATTACAACATAAGTGTCACAAACAAGAAATCGGCTGTCAGGGGCCCTTTAAGAAAGCACTTCGTCCGCGTTCAGACAGAGATGCTCGCAAATTTGCAAGTCGGAACGTCACTCAGCTCTGTTACGACGTTCTTCATTTCAAGAATCTCACTGGTACAATTTTGCCTATTAAACGAGTGCACTGTAAATTACCGGTTTTCATTTCATTTCTTCATTAAACGTTGTTTTGAATACGTGTGAATAGTCAAAACTAATTTCACCCACAGCCATGGGCTATCAGGGTGTCTGCACTAAAATAGGCTAGTCAAATAGCAAATTACTTTCAGATAGCAAATATGCCAAAATACATCAATATTATTGAGAAGGAAAATGAAGCGTGAAAAGAAATCGAAGTGCTAATAAATATAAATCAATACAGCAATGAAAACAACGTCTTAATGTACACAAAGTCGGTGTTAGGTTTCTATATCTACGAAGAGTGTCTACAGTGCAGTCCTTTCACACCTTATTAGCATTTCAGTGACGGCTAGGCGCCTCCAAATTTTACAGTCCCCTAGTAGGAGGCGCATCCCTATCACTTCCTTATCTATTGTGTGTCGTGTAGCCAGTGGGTTACTGCTGTTTCAATTTTATTTCATTTTACCAAATACTATGGGGAACAATTTTAGGAGCCAGAGTATGCGTAAATTTCTGTCCGGGCTTTTCGCTCGGTTATATTAGGTCGTCCTGATTTTATTTATACCAGCCTAATGATGTTACGCACAGCTCTCACCAAAAAGCAAGAAGAAAATCAAAAAGTACAATCGCGGGATTTATGAAATAAAGGAGACTTGCGATTTGTGAAAAGTTTCAAAGGCATTCACAGTTCGGTTGCGTGAATGTATTTGTATAAGCATGGTGACTTACCATAAGCTGTTGCGCTAGTGGAAACAGAAGCCGCACTGGAGAAGTGAAGTGCGTTAGGTTTGCCACAGGACCGTAGGCGACGAAGATATTGATCTGAAAAGTTTTTGAAACAAACAGTTGTCTAGACATGGTACGGCAGCCCGCACCAGACTAAGTGCTACTGCGATGACTGCCTAAGTGCAAGGACTAACTGATAATATGTCGTCCTTCTAAAGTGGCTTTCTTGAGGTGAGTTCGGGACATGTTGCTTTAGTTTTAAAAATGGCACTGTACAACCACATTCGCAGTATCTAAGAAAGGAGCGCTGGTAGGCTGAAGGAAATTTATCAAGTTTAAAGAACGTAATATTTTCTGTTGTCTTTTTTTTTAAGAAGAGGTTATCCACAATTTCTTTTTTTTTTTTTCAGATTGCTCCCCTCCACACATGAAATTGCGCACAACGCATCTCCCTGCATCTGAATGACTCTGCCCACATTAGAACACAGACCACTAAGTTTAAGGAAGCTTTTGGGCCCGTAGCCAACAAGAGGTTTACACAAGTGAGTTTTAAATCATTGAAAGATTTTCTTGAAGACAGTGCATTCTTGACCATTACCAACGCATCTAAGCTTTGTTTTGTTTTAACGGCACAGTGTATATTTGTGTCCGTGTTGGCTATCTTTGTCTTGGTTATGCTATGCAACGGTTGCACTTCATTTTTTTAACATCATCGTGTGTACACTACACATATATGTGATTGTTGAATATGTTGTTTTGCCTGTTATGTTATGTCTTGACTGTTACGCCAAGTTGTATATTGTATGTACTGCGGGTTACTTGTGCTTAGAAATTTGGACCCTACGTGCTCTATGTTAGATACCTCTAGTAGCTAAGTATTAGCCGGTGCCTTATTTGTGCGCCAACATCTCCTTACATCATGTCAATAAAGAAAAACTCTGCCCATTGCTGCGAAGAACTAAAGGCAAATGGCATGAAGCTCCAGAGAATGCTGTGTTTAGGATGACGCTCTTAAAACTTGCCTTGTCGTTGTACTCGGGCCTCATCGACAAAAACACCAGGGTAGCGGACGTTCCCTGCGAAGTCGCCAGGATTCCCAGCTTAGCGGCCTTCGTCGCATTCAGGATGTAATCGACTACAGCCGGAAGATCGTACCTGCCAATCTCGTCGAAGCTGCATTGCAAGGGCGACGATTAAAGGGGCCCTGCAACACTTTTCGAGCATGCTCAAAAAGCGCTGCCGATCGGTAGTCGAGGCTCCCGAGAACACGCGAGCCAAATATTATAGCGATGCGCACGGCCTGGAATTTACAATAAATTCTCAAAGTAAGCTGAAAATCGCTCCCTCTTCTCTCGACAAATGATGTATTAGTCCGCAAAATATGACGCGATTGTCGGCAGTTCCACCATTGGCTGATGTTATAATCACGATAACACCCTCATTATTACTTTCGTTGTTAATTTTGAGTTCAATAAGTAGATAATATGTGTGTTTATATTCTGTTATCGCGTTAAAAACACCGAACAAACATTAATATTAGCACTTCCGGTCTCACCGACAGCTCGTCTGCTCGTAGTTGCGTGGTTCCGTTTTCTTCGCCATGCGCAGTGCCGAAAACGTGAATATTTCTGTGCTTTTGACCATCGCTGGTTGCCGTTGAGAGTGGCAGCCGTTCGAGTGTTGCCTCGTCAGCTGGGAACTGCATCGTCGGCACGTTCGCACGACCGACCGAGGCAGCCGTGCAGCATGTCTCCGATAACAATGCTGGCGTCCGGTAATGGCGGCGCTTCGGGGTCGTCTGCCAGTGCCGTCTTACGAGGCGGTGTATCGGAGTATGGCCGAAACCGATCTCAGCTGTCATTCGTTCCAAACGAGCGCGCAGGTTTGCTTCTATGGTTGGCAGAGTGATGAAAACACTACGGCGTTCGAGGTGCACACCCAACATTACCAAACCGACGCGCAGTTTTCAAGCACGCGCGATACACATCGGCTCCGCTCGACGAGAACGACGCAAGCCGACCGGAAGTGGCGGCACAGACCACGTGGTTGCGCCCAGACGTCAGAGAGAAAAAAATGAAGAAAAAATTTCCACCGGCGCTCTTGGGCGGAGCCTCGCTCGTCTGCGCTCCCTCCCTCGAGTCGTTGCCTAGCTCTCCGCGCGCTCGCGGCGTTGAGTTGAGGGAGAAAGCTGCGGAACGTGTTCTCTATAATTTGGTAACACCACTTAGACTTGACGGATTCGAAAAATTTTTGCGGCATATGACTCGTGAAGAGTCATACGTCAATAATGAGACTATTCCAATATAACTAAGAAAGGTGTTGCAGGGCCCCTTTAATGTTGCACGAAATCTCACAGAGACAAGACAGATTAATATGAACAGACATTGAGAAATAGGTGGACCTTACGAGCCCAAGAAAGAGAGATAGAAATAGATAAATGATAAGTGCTGAAGCCGGGCACGTAAACCGGGACATATATATATATATATATATATATATATATATATATATATATATATATAAATATATGTATATATCCAGTTTCCTATCCTATGGGAGGAGCGGAAAGAAAAAGAGAAAGGTAAAAAATAAAAAAAGTTTGGCAGGGAGGTATAGGATCATTTGGCGATCCATTTGATTTAATAATAATATCGGGGGTTTCACGTCCCTAAACCACGATACAATTAATATCGTGGTTTTCGGACGTTAAACCCCATTTGATTTAATGTGCCGTTTGTTAGAATCAGATACACGAATCATCCAGTCACGGTTGCATGTTGTATAAGTGAATGCTAGACGGATCATAAACTTGTCTTTGTAAAAAAGGTGCTCTGCCTGTTGCCTAACAATGCGATGGAAGAGTAACTTAACATAAATACTATTACGATTGAGTCTAGATGTTCGTGATACACCAGATTTGTAAGCACTCCGCGAGACATTTTTGGCAATGGTACTCGCCTCCACTTCCAGAATGCAGGATCACTCGTGGTCAGAGTCACGTGATGATTGGACTGCGGGACGCCCCTTGTGTTCATTAACCAAACGTTGAAGCCAGCGTCAGAGAGCAAGAAGCCTGAATAAAAGAATAACTAGGTTCGTTGACTACTTCGTTCATGTGCCAGAAAGTAGAAATAAGTATACCTCACATCTTCATACGCCACGGATGGATGGACGGAGGGATGGATGGATGGATGGATGGATGGATGGATGGATGATGGATGGGATGGATGGGTGGATGGATGGATGGATGGATGGATGGATGGATGGATGGATGGATGGATGGATGGATGGATGGATGGATGGATGGATGGATGGATGGATGGATGGATGGATGGATGCAAAACTTTATTGAAAAATTATGAGGTCCGCGACTCAGCACGCAGCGGGGCGCTCCCACATTGAACATCTTTGAAAAGCACGGCCTGGCAGCATACGTAGCCTGAACCCCCCCTTACCCGCACACCCCTTGATGAATAAAGTTGTCACTCACTCACTCCCACATTGGGACAGTCAGGCCAAGCACGGCCGCCGCATCGTGGGCCTACACCATGAGTTCTTTGTTAGTTTTTAAGTGTGTAGGTCGCACACAATATTCCGCAAAATGCGGTACCCCTTCTGCTTTAACATGCGTCAGCATCGTACCATTTTACATGTCACTCTGTTACAGACATTTTACAGTGCTTTATATATTCATTACACTTTGATATTGTTGTTTTTGTTTTGGTCCTCTAAATGCCAATGATTTCGGAAGAGCCGGCCATACTAGGGGCTCGATTTCCACTTCTTTTTCACGTTTCGTAAAGATGAAGAGGCCAGTCGTGTTCTTATAGAATGGATAATCACAAGCGTACCTGGACTTTGCGAGGGTAAGTTTGCCACCCAGGCGACGGCGTTTGAGAGAAGTCCGTGTATAAGCAATAACGGCGCCCGCTTTGCTTTGGCGCCTCTCGTTGATGATCTCGGAAGTAGCCTGTCTACTTCCAGGATGTAGCCGTCTTCTGTGGTAATCCTGTGCACTTCGACCTCGTTGCCAAAACACCCCATCACGCCAGCCTACTCAGAGGAACATGAAAGTGAAGTAATTTAGACGAATAACGTATCCTGTACTGTATATTTTCGTTAAATTTCGGGGCATAATACTGATAATTGCAGCAGACATTAAGAGACCATGCATGATTTTTTTCAAATTGATTCCAAACATTAGCTCCCGTATGTAACTGACAGTGTCACAAATTGCAAAGCGGTTTTCGTTTTTTTTTTTTCTACGGCGCTTGTGGCTGAGTAACTGTTAATACTTGAAACACTCGAAATTCAGTTTTCAATTTAAATCTCCAATTCTACCACAGAGTCACGTCTTGAAACTGCTTGGGAAAAAACACCCTATGAAGGCGTAATCGGTGCAACGTCAATTGTGGTTGCAGTGCTGGCTATCCAATTTTATAACAAGGTAATAAGCATTGCATATCTACTCCTATGATACAGGCATCATGTTTCGTTAACGTCAATTGCGGTTCCAGTGTTGGTTCCGCTTTTATAGCAGTCTAATAAACATTCATGGTAAGCCCACGACGTGTGCACTACTACACTTACAAAAACACGTCGATCCACCTCGTAACGCTTGGCTGAAAGCCAAAAAATGCAGCATAGAAAATTAGTCGCCGGCTGCTTCGAATGAAACCGATTCCCACAAGGCGTAGGATCTGCCATTTTTTGGGGGGGGGGATGCATTGTTTACATCTGCCGATAAAACATTAACAAGGCCCAGGCAGACGCTGTCAAGATCTGGGACATCAAGATGGGTTGGTGTTGTAACCATACAATAAAATTGGCCGCGTATCTGCGTGCTTCGCTGCAAATGTCGTCTAAAGACGATAGAAGAGGCGCTGCGTGAGATATGGACGCCATCTGGCAATACGTCGAGAAACATGAGTGCTGTGTTGCGGGCTGGTAGTCCCGGCGCAGCAGCAGGCGAAGACCAGCGGTGACCAACGCGACTGGCGGGGACGCCAGCCAGCCCGAACACGCGGTTTGTCGCGAAGCGCCGAAGCAGAAGAAACGTCCGCACTCAACGAGTACTCTCCACACTCTTTTATTTACACGTCGCCTGGGTAAAACAGGAATGCCAGAGCGGCACCCCATGGCATTCGTACAGTGCAATACTGAACCGAAACCGAAACACAACGATGAGCTCGTGCAGAGGGCACGGAGGAAAGCAAGTTTCAGCGCAGTCGCATTTTCAGCGCAGCTTAAGAAACTAGGGTCTCTAGAATTACGTATCTATGAAAGTTCTATTAAACGAACACACCACCTAATACTTACCTAGTGATGTTGCGCCTCAGATATGCGTAATGTTTGCTTTTTGATCGACAATGTACACAAGTATGAACCTAGTCAGCCGTTCAAGATGGCTGGCCCTTGGGAAAGTGGTTCAACGTTGGCCGGATGGCTGAATCGAGTGACGTGCCGACAAACAGAAAGACAGACAGACAGACTAAAATTTCTGCGTTTAAGTTCCCCAAGAAAGACTATCGTCTTTAAAAGGTTACAAGTGACGCGAAACATGCAGGATTGCCTACAAGAACCAAGGAAACACAAGTACTTTGAGAAATAATTGGAGACGTTACCGCTGGTTCATCTCATGCATTCTTTCGGGTCAGGGGCGTAGCCTGAAATCGTTTTTGGGAGGAGGGGGATGGGTTCAACCACCCTTTTCGTATGTTCGCTCGTGTGTCAGAAAATTTCTGCTCTCCTATCATCTCTTGTTAAGCTTCCCCCTTTTATTTCCAATCCTGTCTTGTTCGGCATTCAAAGAAGAACCTGAAATGCTTAGCGCGTTTAAGAATCTTGTTCAAAAATCAGAGTCCTGTTCAAAAAGCGAAAAAGTCTCATTTTGCTGCTTTTTGGAACAAGGTTCCCCTACGAGCATCGATCAGTTATGTTTGTTGCTGTATTGTTCAGTGACAAGAGCTGTAATTGCTGTACCACGAGTTCACCTGGATTGACAGCTATCCCGTAACGTCCGTAACCGCAACGTCCGTGTTCAGTGCCCTTTTAATGTGTGTGTATGCGCAGAAACACAGGGGCTGTCCGGTGGAAACATGTAATGTAATGTCACTTTTAAAGATAGCATGAACTTTTCCCTGAGTATCCTTCGTAAGCTGTCACGCGGAAATGCCTAATTACATTCGCTGCGAACCGCCTTTGCCAGAAAATAAAATAGTCAACTAGGTGTCGGTCACGTATTTGTTTATTAAGCAATTTGAGCAATGTGTGCGTAAAACGCTCAGTCGAATTGTAGAAGACATTGAACTGTATAGGTTCATTCGGAGGGGATTTAGGTTTGTGCGCATGGACGTAATAAAACAGCTTAAAAAACCTTCGCTTTAAATCATAAAATCTATACGACATATTTCCCTACAGTGTTCCGTCATAAGTTAACCAGTGCTCAAGAGGCTACTTCTGTTTGGGAAGACAATAGAGATAGGTAAAAATCAGAAAACGAAAAGAAATATTTCAGAGGCGATCACGAATTGGCCACCTTGTAACAGAGAAAAAACAAATGAACACCGAAATAAAGAGAAAGGATGGAATATAAAACCAATGACAAAATGATGAAAAGTGAACTTTATAGATGCTTTCTACCATTTGCTCTTTATAAAAAGTACAGTCAGCCTACTAGCCTTTCTTTCACTTCCTCTCTCTTTCTGTCTCTCTGTCGTTATATTCTTTAAAATTCATAAAATCCCAGCACCGACAGTTGTTCTCATTGGACATCGGATTAAGACTCTTTATTCAACAGTAAAATGAGGCATCGGGACCTTGCAAACAACGAAGTTGATCATGTAAGTACCTCGAAATGCAGAAGGTTAAAGTCTACTGATGTCCATCAAAACCAGCACAGCCATAAGTCTGCGTTTTTCTGAATACATGCATCTTCACCAGACGAACGAATTTTTACCTAACGCCACTTTTATAGACATCTCCGCTCCATTTATCGGTGAATCACATACATTAATAGAAGAAAAAAAGATTACCTACTACTCTTATTGGTGAGTCCTGACTTGACACATATATCACTCTCTTTAAGGGTGTACGTTAACTCTCTTTGGAGAGTCGTGTCTCACAGAAGACAGCTAGAACTCTTTAAAAGAGAGTAAACTTCTATCTCTGGGAGAGCTTTATACGTGACACGCAAAACTCACCAAAAATATTGGCGAAACTTGCACTAATACGCGCAAGCCTTGAAACAGCGAAATTGGACGATTTTCAGGAATAATCTGGTTGCTTCTAGGCTGTTTGTCTTAGTTAGGTCATGAGGGTTCTTTCTAGGTTGCTTCTATAGGACGTTGCTAAGTTTTAGCTAGGTGATGCTAAGTAGTTTCTACATTGATTCTCATCGCAGAAAGGTTTGAGTTAAACACAGACAGTGAAAGACACGATACGGATGTACAAACTCCAGAAACAAAAACTCGCGATGAAACCAAGCGTTCGCATCTCTCATCGATCTACGGGCAGGTCGTCGTTGGCGTAGGCCTTCCATCGCTTCGTGGTCTTCTCGCAGCCGCCGCTGCCTTTCCCGTTCTCTATTGTTGGGCTAACTGTTGCCTTCTTTCTTTTTAGTGAACCAGTGGTGAGTAGTGAGACTTACACAATTTCTGTGGCACATACCCGTTTATGGTGCTGATAGTTTTCTGATATGCCACACAAAGTTCTGTGGTACATGCCCGTTTGTTGGGCCAACTGTTGTCTTCTTCATTTTTAGTGGACCAGTGGGGAGTAGTGGGATTTACTCAATTTCTGTGGCACATACCTGCTAGGCCACACAGGGCAGGCTCCACAGGATAGGCCGCACAAATGATGGCTGCCTTAAACAGCTTCAGCTGTTAAAAAACTGGGGGACGCTTGGCCTTCCCCTTCAAGAGTAGCACGCGATAGCATAATCGGGCCCCGGGCGCGTTCCACAAGAGAAGGGACGTTCGTGCTCGTTACATTGGCCATTCCAATCTATCCTATAATGTCTACGGCAAGTACAGTTGCGCAGTGCCCACTACACCATAATTCTTCCTTTTGCAAATTAGCGAAGTACCCACTACGTGTCCCTATAGGGCAACGCGCACCTGCGCAGCTGCAGACTTTGTAATGGATGGGCAGCTTTAAACCATCCACTCGTTGCGCAATTCACATGTTTTGACGCCTGGTGGTGCGATTCTACAATTCTGCCACGCAATATTACATGCGTTAGGGAGACTCCTACCGACATGAGATTCTATAGCGGTTTTTACGAAACAGTTTCAAGCACTTCGTGGCGTAACACCTGCTTGCCGCGCAGAAGTCCTGGGTTCGATTCTCCCTCGGAACAATGATTTTTTTATTATTTATTTAATTGCATCTATCTCGAATTTTCGCTCACGGACAATGCCGATTTTTGCTCAGGACAACGCCGACACCGGAATTTCTGCGAAACAAGTTCTTTAACGCTATCGCGTTTAAAGAGTAACAGGTACACTTTTTTTCTTACGATGTAGCACAAGTAGCTGAAGCACTAAAAGCTGCTTGCTTAGACTTGTCCTAAAGGAAAATGTTAACGTCAACCTACCGGGTCCAGCGTGGCCTCTTCGCCAACATCTGTGGCCACCGACATCATTGGCAGTGGCGTCAGCAACAGCGAAGCGCACAATGTTGCAAGCACAAGCCCAATCATTCGAACGGAGTAAAAATAAGACGAAATATTTGGTAAAGTACTTCGCTTGTGAAGCGTACGGGAGCAAGCCTTCACTTTAATTGGACGCAGGCAGGGTCCTGAACAACCGCTTTCGCGACTTCGTCACATGCAAAATCACAAACGCGTAGCACCAGACATGGTTTCCGAACTACGAGCATAGTGTAGCCGTATCTACGCAGACAAGCATAAATACGGTATAGTCATGCGCCTGATGGCAAACCAGCTGTTCATTTCAGGAGTCGTTGGCCTGTCACAGGAGCTCATAGCAGTTTATGAGCATTATTAAATGATGTCATCTTTTCTTTTTTTTCTGATCAAAGCGGCAGCAAATTATGATTGGGAAAGTTCTGAAAGCACGGTTGCTACAAGCGCATTTCGAGGGGAAAAAGCGCGTAACAGTTAGTCGGCGTTTGTGGTGTCCTGACTTCTTTCTTGTGTCCGTGTTAGCACGCCCTGTCTTTTTAGAAGAAAAAAAAAAAAGAAACACGACAAACACGCAACAAGAACGTCTGAGCGAACGAGAAAACGCACGGACCTTGCGCGATATGACAGTGTTAGGTGCGCAACTGCGTGTTACCACGGCCGCCACATAAGCGGCCGTGGTGTTACACTCAACCTCCTGATGTCAACCTCGGCTGTCAGTTAAAATATTATCATCGTCTCTTATTTCGTACTGTCGATTTCTTAATCAATCATCTTCATCTAAATAAAATCCATTCTCTTGAATTTTCTTAAATCACACTATCATGTCCATCTTGCTTTTATAAGCCTCCGCTTAGGAAGATGAGGCTGATTATCTCCCGAAACGATGGATATTACACCGTAACCTGCACGCGTGAGCATAAGCAAACACAGCTATCACTGTATACAGTGCGTGCAATACGAGCATTGTATGGGCAAGTCATCTTGGCCGCAAACAAGCAATGCCCGGATTGTGCTCGTGCTTTAACGAATAAAAATGTCAAACGTAAGCAAATATACGCGTTATGCATGCGCGCAATAAGCATCCCTTTGTAATGCTTGACACTTCAACAACTGAAGAATTGCATATACCTATGTTTACGCATGACCCAAGGTCCTAACGTTCAAGGAGAAAACACAGAGCCATACCAACTGTTAAATTTCAAGCTTGAAGTGCATGAAAGTACACATCTTCAAGCTTTGCGACGTGTCTTATAAAACTTGGAAGTCGCTTGAGCCTCGTCTTCAAGAGTAGGACGCGAGAGCGTAATCGAGCCCCGTGCGCTTAGACTTCTCAATTGTTAGCCTGGCTTCGGTTCTTGGAGGATGCCTCAACCGGGCCGCAAGGAAACGAACGCCTGTGCGCGTAACATTGAGCGTTTCAAACAATCCTAGCATACATACTGCAAGTACATTTCGACAGGGCCCACTATGCCATAATTTTCCTTTTTGCGAATCAGCGAAGGGCTTGATTCCTGGGTTCGATTCTCACTCGCACCGAAGACTTTTATTTATTTTATTTGCATCTTTCTCGGTTTTTCGGTCACGGGCAACGCTGATTTTTCGCTCACAACCAACGACTCCGACACCGACACCGACGCCGACATTCCTGCGAAATGAGCTCTTTAAGGATATCGCGTTAACAGTGCACTGAAGAAGAAAACGAACTGCGTGGGACACCAGTTCTGCAAAGCGTTATCTTTTAGGAAAATTTTGTTTCCGTTTTGAAATTAAATCAAAAGGACACGCATAGGACGGGACAGTGTACTAGGGAAACGCAAAATTGAAGCTCGAAATAGATAGTGCCGTCCCGTGAATGTCACGCACGTACAGCGAAACGCAAATAAGTATTTATTACGATAAACAATGTATATGTAACTATGCAACAGTACACTTTATTTATAAATTCAGCATAGTCCTTATTCTGTGCCACTGGAAGTCATTTTGCGAAGATGTCCGCATTTAAAAATTTCGTTGACGATTCAGTGGTTAAACAGAGATTGAACGAGAAAGTGTTGATGTTTGAACGGTATACGTAGGCCGCGTTAGCCAAGATTTACCATCATTTGCTGCCATCACTGACATCACTAGCTGCCATTTGGCAGCACTATCTGGTATTTCCCAGTTAGATAGCCTTAGCCAAAAATATCGAAATTTTAGCCATATTTAGCCAAGATTATACACCATTAGCTTACATTAGCCCTAATTTATTCAACACTAGCCCACTAACTAGTGCTAAGCAGGACTAGTACCATCCGAATAAATGCGGTTGTTGTATTCCTTTAGAAATTGTAATAATATCTGTGGTTTAACGTCCGAAAACCACGATATGATTATGCGAGACACCGTAGTGGAGGGCTCCGAAAATTTCGACCACCTGGGGTTTTTAACGTGCACCTAAATCTAAGTACACGGGCCTCAAACATTTTCGCCTCTATCGAAAATGCAGCCGCCGCGGCCGGGATTCGATCCCGCGAACTTCGGGTCAGCAGTCGAGCGCCATAACCACTAGACCACCGGGGCGGGGCTCCGTTAAAAATTGTCATAGTACTTCGTTAGCGAATGTGAGTGGAAAAGGTCCAAGAAGGCATTGTCATAAAAAGTCATTGTCCCTTATGCGTTCGCCTAAGACGACTTGAAGGCGAAAGCCATCTTGTTCTTTTTATCTTCAATCTATTCTATTTACTCTCCCAGCTCAGCTATGATGGGCAGTCCAACTGGCCCACGGCGCAGCAGAGAGACTTGGTCTTTCTGTTCCGACGTGGGAGCGGCCCGCAACGTGCAAGGGCGCGTTCTGAGGGACCAAAATAAAGTTTATTAATCCATCCATCCCCCACCTCCCCCATGATGTTTCCTGCGCCTCATGTGTTGTTACACTGATTGCGGGATCGGCCTTTCACCAAGTGGCGTTGTCACTTGTACGTCAATATATGACGGCATGTCGTGACGTCATGACGACGTCATGTGATATTGAGGTAATGTGACATTTGGTACGTCGACAGATACACATTCATTCCCTTGAGCATCACGTGACTTCTTACTACTTTTATTAGCCTTTCCTTTCGTCATTCCTGTTGACGCAGCCGCCAACAAGGTCTCGCAAAATATCGTCAAGTCTCGCAAAATCTCGAGAAGCCTCTACACTCACGAGACATATAAGGCTCGCCCTAACAGGCGGCTATGGGGTTACAGGTTTGTTGTACCGAGCTCGGGATGAACTTTTTACAGTCTACACCGGTGGTGGTGCAGTTCGTGACCAGGTTTATCATGTGACGGTGGAGAATTTCAGTAGCATTGTAGCCGTAGATGAAATCGAGGTGACCGAATCTGCGATCCGGCACCGTCTCATTCACCACGAGGATGCATCGCAGACGCTCGGCAAGGTCGTGCACGTCTTGGGGATTAGCGAAGATGTCACCCCTTCCGTGATAGATTGCGAAGGGAGCAGTGATGTTCTCCAAAGGATAAGGTGGTGGACGCTCCTGCAAAAACCAGAGAAGTGGCCCACTTTTCAACTTGAAGGGACTGACAACTCGTCAGAATGTGTGCATGGGCCCTATCGTGGAAATGAAAAGACCGCGAATTATAATTACAGCATAGAGCAGCCTTTTCGCGAATTGAATATAACTTGTATTTTTAATCTTCGTCTGAGAGTCATAAACGCCGGTGCGTCATGCCACCTGGTGGAGAAGCGTTCGTACCACAGGAAGGAGTCGATCGGATTAATGTGCTTAGTGTGCTGTTGTTAAAGCGCACCATAAATGGTTTTTAACATTACAGTTCATATATTATTAGTAGAGCTGTGCGAATAGCAAAATTTTGGGTGCGAAGCGAATTCGAATATTGAAGTGTGAGTACGAATCGAATCGAATATTTTTCGATACTTCGAAGCGAAAATGCAGAAAAAGAAGTTAGAGAGGATTCATAAGCATATTCTTATAAGATAGCAGCATGAAAGTGTTTCTTTTCGCTAGGTTGATGAAGCACTGGCGGGGTGGTGTTTCATATTTGTCTTATCAAGAATGACGCAATGTAGAGGCCGAATTGTATTTATGTACACGATTTGGTGCAACCAAAGTGTTGCTGACAACACTTTACACGTGATCGGCAAAGATGCCCTTTCCTCAGCCTCTCCCCCTCTTTTAACTTCTGTGGAAGCCCAACAGATGTGGCGGACAAGGGTGTGCTCCCTTCAAGTCCGAAGTTCCAAATCTGCCTCGTAGACGTGGATATATAAGACCATCTCAAATTTTGGATGCTAAAAAGCTTCGGCTTCCGATTTTTCGGACTTCCTGCCCAAATTTCAGGTGCAAAACAGCATTAATTGAGCCCCCACCTCTGCCACATCCTTCATCTTTATGTAGGAACCAGCGTTTTCTTGAGTTAGTACATTTGTGACCGTAGCAGAACTTGAAAAGCAGCTTTGCCGCAATACCGAAGTGTAATGAGGTGAAACATATTGAAAATCTAGGGAGCACTTCCAATCGGACGTTGACTGTGTTTTGGCAAAGTTCGAACGTAACGGAGCTTGAAAGGCAGCTTTGCCGCAATATTGGGGTGTGATGAGGTGAAGCATATTGAAAATCTAGGGACCACTTTCACTCGGACGTTGACAGCCTCTTGGCAAAGTTCGACCGTAACGGAGCTTGAAAGGCAGCTTTGCCGCAATACGAGAGTGTAATAAGGTGAAGCATATTAAAAACTTGAAGGGGTCACTTTCGATCGGACGTTGACAGTATTTGTTTTTGGGAAGTTCGAATAGTTCGAACAGTGAAATTCCAGTGCGAATCGAATCGAATAGCAAACACTATTCGAAAAATATTCGAAATTTCGAATATTCGCACACCCCTAATTATTAGGCGTCCCCGCTCTATTATCTGCGTATTGATAGAAGGAGTTGACTCTTACAAGCGGCGCTGCGTTCGCAGCAGCTGCAGGGCGAGGACATCCGTGTCAAGCCGCGTGTCACGGTTTAACATGGTTTTACCAGTTGCCGCGAAGGTAGCGTCGCTTCCCATCATTAACACCTTTTACATCGTAATAAGCAGAGAAAAATGATGGGATGCCTTACAATATTCAGCCTGTACATTGAAGCACGAATTCTGGAGCGCCTAAACAAGACCAAAGTACGTATACCAATCCGAATGACTCATTCACGCAGTACCACGGCTTGTCGGCCGGGCCAGGCAAAGTGCCGGTTTTCAACCACAATTTTGGTCGAATGAAACGAACTTTCAAACGCACTTTAAAAATACAAATCCTATCAGATCGCGAAAAGAATTAATGCACGATTTTTCCACTATATTTCTGTCCTTCCACTTTCACCACTTTATGACACCCGTTCTGGCCGGTCACGAGTTCATATACAGGAGGTGCTATTACATGTAATCCTCACTAGTTATTTATTGTGTAATAATTGACACGGAACTCAGGCCAACTGTACTTTCTTAGTGGAGAGGAACGAAATCACAATAACTGCAATGATTGTTTTACTGAACTTCCACTGACAACTGATAGCACACTTTTTACACCGTGGTGCCTTCTATGTAGAGTGGCTATGACACGCTCGGCATGAACACGAGAGCTCGTGTCGCACGGTGCTAGACGACCATCTACACAAACGCTTGTCACATGCGCAGTGCGCCAGCGGCCACAGTATTTCACCATCGCGTGCACCAGCCAACCTTCGTCGAAGGCGCTCACCGATTACTCGATGCGCACGATTGTCAAATAACCAAGCCGCAATGTAACTGCGCATGCGTCGAGCCTCGCATTATTAGAGGTATTCGTCACTGACAGCACCGTGCGGTCATATGGCTCTGCATGCGGCTGAAACGCGCGGCACGTGCTCCCGTGTTCCCGTTAAGCGTGCTTACGACTGTACGCTTAGCTTGGTGTCATCCATACGAGCCTTTCTTAGGACGCTGGCTCACCTAGAACACGCGTAAAGGGCGCAGCAATGAGCATGTTCGAGGTATCTGCTGGCGCAAAGATGCCGACAGCAACAGTCGCTGGCAAATCATGAACTTGCTTTTTGCCTTGATGCTTGAAACAACGAACTTCCTGGGATCGAATCCCGGCCGCGGCGGCTGCATTTTCGATGGAGGCGAAAATGTCTGAGGCCCGTGTACTTAGATTTAGGTGCACGTTAAAGAACCCCAGGTGGTCGAAATTTCCGGAGCCCTCCACTACGGCGTCTCTCATAATCATATGGTGGTTTTGGGACGTTAAACCCCAGATATTATTATTTACAACGAACTTCCTGCTTACCTTTGCCGATCTGCCACTCTTGATGGAATGACATTAAATGCTCGAGCATTGCAGCTGTCTTTCAATACCCATGACTCCCAATTACCGGCCTATTAGTATTAGCGCTGTTATTAGTGCTACTTGCCAAATATTAAATAGACTACACACAAAGTGGGAGTTCTTGAGGAGGGCTCAATATATGCGTGATCTGTAACGACCAACGGCAATGTGTATGGGAAGGTATTCATAGATTTGAGCAGATTACCTGTTTATATAGTTCCATATTCTTCTCCGTCCCGTAATCAAATCTGACAAAGTTCCTCGCCTTGTACATCTGTAACAAAACAAAATGAAAATGTAATTTCTCCTCTCCCGCTCCTGGGAAAAAGAAGAGGAAGAGGAGAGCAGCCCTGCCCCTTTCCCTTCTCACTTGACGCCTATGCTTTAAAGGAATATTAAAGCCAAACAGTAATTCTGCTTATAGTGTATTTCAAGAGTGATTTATTTAACTTTACCAATAATTCATTACAAGAACAAAAATGGTGCAATATGATGTCATGAAACTTGCTACGTTAGGTATCTGGTCCCCATAAAGTATTGCTTAATCCATTTTTACGGATAATTACATAGGCCCTAGCAGACAACGTTTACAAAGCGCTGTCAGCAGACACAGCAAAACTCATGACGTCACGGTGTGCTGATGCGGCAACTGCAAAGCGGTGTCACTGTCAGTGTTTTACTTCTACGCGCTTTCACGTTTATCAAGCTTCTTCTCGGAGAGCAGCGTATTTTGCATTGTGAAAAGCTAACATACTAACACAAAAAGAATTGCTTTTCTTTTTAGTGCCATCAGCGTTTAGTTCGGGCGTATTCGATACTTCAGTTGGGCAATGTCGGCTGACTTACCTGGGCAAAGTGGAGCAAGTTCTGGCTGGAGGAGCCCACAGGTAAGTTTGTCACGTAGACAGGCACCCTTGTCTGCGTGCGATAATACATACATCCATACATGAACACTAAACGCGCCTCCGTGATCATTTCTTTTGCTGTTACCGTATTTACTGGAATCCAGGCCGGCCCCGATTCGAAGCCGACTCCCGAAATTCGCAAGGCCAGAAAAAAAGAAAAACAATCATTGTACTCGAATCTAAGCCCCCCCCCCTCTCGCACATCTTTTTTTCGAAAAAAGAAACATCCACTTAGATTCGAGTAAATACTGTAAGCGGCCTGTATGGAGCCTCTATTCTAGCACGACATGATTACAAGGCACGCCGCAGTGGGATTGATTTTTACCACCTGGGGTGTCTAATGTGAAGAAATTCTAATCCATATTTTTTTTTTTTTTGCATTGAGCTTTCATAAACATTTTGCCTTCATGGTTTGGAATCGAAGTGAACCGGCCTTAGGCATTTACGTCTCCAGTAGCAAGCCATTCACAAAAAGTGCCTTTTACAGACAAGTTGAAACTTTTCTGCCAAAACGTTGATATATAAAGGGAACTGTGGCACCGAAGGCCAAGATCAACACGTGCAGGGACTGCAGTGACATAACTTATCGGAGCCCCCACAAAAAACAGGGATTAGCAAAACATCCGTAAGCAACATTAGACACAGCGGTTGAGATTTTGGTGACCACCGTATGCACGGACCGGTGCCTTCCAAAAGTATTAATTCTTTTGCGCTGAGGGGCACACAATTTCGGGAGACCTCTGTTGTCATGCAACACAGGGACGAACGCACTGCGCAGATGAATCGGAAATGAGGTTCTTTCGTGAGCAAGCCGTCTGTGAACCTCAGCGCAAAAGTGGTAATGTTTTCGGAATGCACCGGTCTACGCATGCGGGGGCCACCATGATTTCATCCTCTGTGCCTAGTCTTGCTTACTGCTGTTCTGTTATCATTCGTGTTATATTTTATTCTGGGTGGGAGGGGGGGGGGGCGTCTGGTAAGTTATGTCACTCTTAGTCATTGCACGTGTTGATCTTGGTCTTCGGCGTCGCTGTTCACTTCATCTATATATGTATATTTGTGTTTTTCGCAATAAACCTCATTTGCGAGTAAGCGCCTTTCGTTCGTCCGCCCTAGTACACGTCGTCCTTATAGTGCTTTAGCCTAGTTAATTATGCAACACCAACTAGCTAAAACTACCACCCCACTAATCCAGCTTACTTATAACTATAGTGTCCTTCAGCTTATTTCGCTATAAAACACCGTTTTGAATAGAGGCGGGGCCATATTATAGGAATAACCTATAGAGAAAGGTAATATGAGCTGAATCAGCAGATGGAGCCAAAAAGACAGTTCAGTGAAGGGCTGAATCGCTCTTATGCAAGAAGAGCATGACTCTAGGCTAGCGGCTGCTCTATTCTTACACTGTTGTACTGCTCCGGATTCTTTCCGTACAGGAAGGCCAGTGGCTTGTAGCAGAAATTACGGGAAAATCGGAAGTCGCAAAACTTGGCGAGTCTCCTTTGTCGTGCTTCGCTCGTGACCAAGAACCCACCGTGCGTGAAGAAGTCGTTCACCACCTGTCGGAAGGTAATCACTTTGTGAAGAGCAGCATGTAGTAAGAAATCTGCGCGAAAAATCAGCAATCGAAGAACGCTGTTTATTATTTAAAAGCTCGAACCATTAAGAGGACACAACTAAATGTGCACTTCCATTATCAGCTCGGTGATAGCGCGTCGAATCAGAAGTTGTCGTCTGATAGAGTTCGCTATCGTTTAGATGTATCTCGCTAAGCCGGATGATAAGGTCAATTCGCGCATCGTATAGACGGGCTGAGAGAATTTCACGAGACGCTTGGTTGCCTCGCCCCGCTAGCGTTTGCACGTAGTACGATGAATGGCTACTGCCCCGAAAATCCAGCTCAACCAGACTGTATAGAGTCCACAAATACTAGCTTGTGCGAAAGAATCTTACTGAAAAACTGCTAGAGAATGCAAGTGTGCGTAAATAAAATAGAGGCAGCTTATTCATTCGGACTGCATGAAGTGTCGTCAAGGTTCATCGAGTTGCTTTAAGTGTCATTGACAGATTAATTCAGTAACGGGCTTTATTTCCTCTTCTAACTTTTTCCCGGAAGCGGGAAGAGGAAAAATGAGATTTTCATTTTATTTTGTTACAGATGTACAAGCATGGCCTCCGGGCTTAGAGGGTTTTAATTAAAACGCATGAAAAATTCAAGACTTCTGATTTACTTGGATGCACTCGTGTCATGAAAGTCACAAATATAAGCGGTAAAGTACAACTTGTTAAGCTGTCACCTGAGTTTCATGGAAGATACAAATTTTTAAGGCGAGAGCATCAAAGGGACACTAAATTTAGAGTCCCCTTAACGCTCTCGCCTTAAAAAGCCAATTACAATTTATGTTAAGGTGAAATGGCAATGCTTGAGAGCACGTCAACATTATGCACATAACGAATGCACACAAAGAGCCTGTGCATTCGTGATGTCGGGTAAGGATGCAATGGTGGTTAACGGACGTAATGTTGCGTGGAAGAAATGTGTAATCGCACCATGGTCTACACCATGTGAATCGCGCAACAAGTGGTCGGTCGAAAGCTGCCAAATGGCTGAGCTGTAATTTATCGCCGTCATCAGCCACAGCATCAACGATGTGTGCAGCTGTTTAGGTGCGCGTATTGCCTTACGGACGCGCAGTGGGTAACTTCGCAACTGTAATGCAGTAGACTGCCAAGAAGTGTTTCCAAAAGCCGATTTCATAGGCACAAACGATCCTTCTCTCACAGCATGGTTGGAGTAGCCACCGAAAGATGGCGAGTGAATGTGAAGGTGATGGCAGCGGCGCCCGATGACGCTCTTAATGGCGGAGCTTAAAGGAGTACTGACACGATTTTGAGACATCGCAAAAGGGACATTTTTTTTATTCCGTGGCATGTATAAAACAACACGTACAAATGATTTTACTTTGAATTTAAAGTTTTCGTCGCTGAGCATCTGCAAGCCAGCCCTAAAGCAGTGGACAATATCCCGACGAGTCAACGCAGTTCCACTGAACTTGCGATATCGAAACCCTCGATATCGAAACCGAAAGTGTTTTTTTAAGGTAGCGGTATTAAAAATTTACTCGATGCATTCGCAGGCACTACAATACTCGTTTTAGGGTTCTCGACACCAGTGTCTTTATTTAGAGCAACAATGAGAAATTATTAAACATTTTTGTCAGTATTCCTTTAAGCATCTTCCAAGTTTTTTCGAAGGGTGGGGACGTAGCCGATATTACTCTTAGCGTCTGCTACGAGACCTGCGCGTTTTCAACGTGCCAATATCATTCTTATTTCTTAAAACTGCGCTCCTGCATAAAAAAATTGCCGGGGTGCTTAGGTCCTCCCTAAGAGACACCAAGATGAAAGCCTTTTCAGCTTCCTTGTCATTTTATTGCACCCTTCCTTGAATGTTTTTCTTGGCCTTCATTCAATGCTTCCTTGAATTTTCTTCTTCTTTTTTGCCTTGGCGCGTGAATTTTATATGACTTCTTTTTTATTGCGACCTAGACTTTCCCTTGAGGGATAATATTTTGTGTGTATGTGTGTATTAGATGCGCGCCGTTATGCCGGTGTTGTGTATGAAGTGAAGCAATGTCTTGTGAAATCTTATCATCTATCCAGCGGTCATAACTGGCCGTGTCACTGTAGCGAAGACCGGCTTGCAGGAGGTGGCTGGAGCGTTCCGCCTGCAACCCTTGGCATATCCATATCAGATAGTATGCATCGGCTTGCATCACTGGAATAGAGCAGCACGGACACGTAGCTCCCAGCCATAAATGCGACCAGTTACACGTTGAGATGACAGCCTGTGTAAGGGCCCTCCCTGTCCGAAGCCCACCCTCTCCGTCCTAAGGTGGATGGGGAGGGAGCAGACACAGGGTGGTATAAAAGCGTGTGTATCCTGCCGGAGAAAAGTTTTACGAAGTTGAGGGGTTGAGGTGGAAGGGGAATGGACGGAAGATCTGTATTAGGAGGTCAGTATGCCTGGTTGTCAGCAGCAATATTCCATAAGACACTGCTTCACTTCATACGCAACACCGGCCAAGGCCCAGTGACGCGAACTTCTTTGTTGATGATGCGGCTGCTGCCGATCATGATCAATTGGAGCTCAGCCCTTTGTAATGGGCTGGCAGCTTTCAATCGTCCACTGTCATCCACGCTCCAGGCCCCTTGAAATCAACAAGGACACAAAATAATGTTTCGTCTCTCCCTCTAGTCACGCAGTTCACATGTTGTCAAGCCTGGTGACGTTAGGTGCGATTCTGCACTTCTGCCAAGCGATATTACTTCGGTTAACGCGACTGCTTGCCCGACATGACGACTGTATAATGTCTTTTTGCAAAGCGGTTTGAAGCACTTTGGCTGTGGTAGGTTACCTGGCTCTGTGGTAGATCACCTGACTTCAACGCAAAAGACTTCGGTTCTATTCAAGCTCGAATCCTAATTTTTATTGCGCTCACGTTGTATTTTACACCGCAAGCCGCAGCCAACGTCTGATGGAACACGTAAAGATTTCGCCTGAAAACAGTCGGTATTCTGGCGCACGTAAGCTGCACCTCCATAAAGCCCGCAACAACGCTAGTTGTGACACCTTGTGACATTTTGTGAATCCACAATGCGTTAAGCATGGCCTCCACGGTGCGGGCAGCCCAGAAATTAGGCACGCATTTACGTTACACAGGTCTTCTCCTCGGGAAAAAAAGCAACTACATGCTCAAGATGACGTCGCTGCCAAAACCTTACGCCAAAATCAAGTAGAATATCATTTTGCTAAACGCTTTCTGGCGGATCCCCGCCATATCAGATGGGGCTACCGGCGCGGTCGCTCACGTTTGCGTCTGGTAAACCTAGCGGCGTAGCCAGGGGGTTAGGGGGGTTGGGGGGTTTCAAATCCTCCCCCTCCCCCGAAATTTGTTCAGTTTTGCATGTGTATGTATACACGCACACATACAAATGCGTGCACTACTACACAAAGTATGGATGAAACCATCCTCCCCCCACCTCACCCCCCTCCTGAAAAAAATTCTCACTACGCCACTGGTAAGCCGGTATTCATGGAAGAAAAAATGCATTTACTGGACGCACGTTCGTGAAATTTTAAGAGTATACCTAGTTTTGCGAAGAGAGCGTAAATGCTGCCGCTATTGTGAGGCTTATAGACAACTCTGATGAAGTTGAGGGCTCGTACCTTGACAAACCTTGAGAATGAAGTGAGATGCCTCATCGGCGATGTGAAGTGCGTGACGTTTGCCACGGGAGCATAGCCGACGAGAATGTTCACCTAGAAAACAAAATCGATTAGGAAAGGGAAATCGGCAACCACCCGTTTGAAGCACGAAGCCACAAGAAAACCCGTACAGATTTCTCGGAAACGAAGCCTTCTAGTTGCCCAAAAATTCGTCCTGGTCCGGGCATTGAACCCGGGCCCAACGCCTTTCCGGGTGGTCGCTCTACCAATTGAACTAACCAGGAAGCTAGAAATTGGCAGCGCGAGGGCGAATTCATCGGTAACTCGAATGACATGGACACATATTATTGCAAATCAGTTCTTTGGAATCACGCAAGGGGGCGGAGAGATTTTCCTTTTCTTAACCTTTCCGCCACCTTGCGGGATTCCGTAGAACTGATTTACGAAAACAAAATCTGTTATTAAGCAATGATTGTCCCCTAAGTTTAAGAGCGATTCAACGTCTCTGGTTGAAAGGATGTTCCCACATACATCTAGTGTTGAGCAGCACTTTCACCACCAGGACTATAGGCCATGCACACATACAGAAACGGTAAAGAAATAGCTTGCGCTCTACTACAAGCTACATTTTCCGCAGAATAGCTTGTGGTGCAACGCTGTTCGAGTTTAGCTGAGTGTGTAGTTTTGAATTTCATTTTCAACAAGTTAATATTTCTCCCTTTCCATTTTTATTTTAATACTATACATACAACGAACAGGGAATTTCACTTCTGTTTTTGCCGCTTAACTGCCCTGTGTTTTTTAAGACACTTTGAAGTCTAAACGTCCTAACGGCAAGTTAGAAATAGCACCAGCTGTGCTAGCAATGATACTTTACTATCTCGGCAGTATCGAACATGCGTGTAAATCAGTTACTGTCTGAGTGTCTTGTATCTGCACCCTGATACTTTCGGCGGGAGGAGTATAGTGTTTGATTTCGATAGATCCCACGAAGTATCCTGCGTCTCAAAATGCAAGATGTTCCTTTGTCCAGAGTCAGCGTATTCTAGCAGAGGAACAAAATCACCAAAGATGAATTGATGAGATGATTACTAGATGCTGTAAGTATAAAAGGCACATATATACAGTGCATAATGTAATAAAGATCACTAGTACATAGGCAGGGAAATCGTCGTTGCCCTCACAACCTCAGATTGCAGAATTGGTGAAGTAAGCGTCAAATTTGATGACGAATATGAAGTACCGAATCGGAGCGTCGCAGCAGCACAAAAATTGAAATGTTCTACAAATATTACCTTAACCTTTCAGTATTCACATATTTCATACTCTTAACTATATAAAAGTGCACTACTATGATATTTATGTAATTATGCACCTAATGACTTTAATTGCTCGCGATAGTTGTGTACAACGCAAAAGTGCATAAACAACCTACTCAAGCAGATTTTTTAATTAGCTATATTGTCGCGTGCACGAAGTATGCTCTATAGCTTAGTTTTGATAATCGCGCATATGCCCATGAATCGGCTGCGCAAAGACATCATTAAAAGCCTGCCTGTATTGAGATTTCGGTTTACTTCTCATATGTCAAGACTACAGCCCGAGTATGAGACTTTATGTGACGGGGAGGGAAGGAAAAATGCTGCACTAAAGGCAGATTGGCAAACCCTAGGTCACAGTTTGTCATAATCTACCTATTTAATGTACACTGTAGGACGAACACCTCTCTGAATTACCTCCAGTTTAGAGCTTGAAATGTGTAACCAAGCCTATCGACGGAAGCCGGTGAACCGCCGTTAGAAGTTAAACACTGTTTCAACTTTATTCCGTGGCTTCGCTCCTGTTTACTTGCCTTGTTGTTGTATTCTGGTCGCATCGAGAGAAGCACAAGCGATACCGTTGTCCCCTGCGACGTTGTCAGCAGGCCTACCTTGTTGAATCCTGTCTTGTTCAGGATGTAGTCGATGACTGCCGGAAGGTCGTACATGCCAATCTCCTCGAAGCTGAATTCACATTTGAACGTCTATAACCAGCTGGAAACACAACATACACTGATACACGTGATTTCGAAAGGACTGCACCCACGGGAGCGCTATCATGTGCGCACCCACTGGCCGAGCTACAGTTCCATTCGTGTAATGGCATGATTCTATATTTCTGTTAGCGATGGTTTATTAATTTTATACGTACGTGCTCGAGCGATTGAGGTTGACACTGCAACGATATTGAACTACGTCTGCGCTCGCTTTATAGGATATAGTTTCATTACTCTTTTGCTAAAATAATTATTCAATAATATATCGATTATGTAAAAGACAGAAACATTGAACATTTTCGAGTGAAATTTCAGTGTTTTTATGCCGGAAGTCGTTTAGACATGGCGCTCCTGTTACGTATTTTCATTTACTCATTTTAAGAAGATGTCGCGTTTTCCTTATCCCAGAGCCGACCAGTGGCCAGCGCGAAGTTGTTTTTTCCTTTTTTGGTACTCTTTAAAAAGATATTTCTTTCGGAACGGATTAACGAGTTTAGCACGGAATCGTCAATACGTAAAGAAAAGCGCTAATTTTCAAGTGAGTCACCTTAACATGTGTATCCAACATATACAGCCAAGAAATACTGGCGCAAAGGCTGTTTTTTTACGCTACCGACAAATGAACAGCTTGTATGTATACATATAGAAGTACACGATGACAGGGGTATGGCTATAGTAGGATTAGCTAAATGCAAGGCTCGTTTAAAAGGGTCTAACTGAATAGAATCAGAATGACTCCACAGCATTCCTCCATTCCTCTGCATTAACTTTGTGAATGCAGATAGAGTATTAGTTCAAAGGTAGCAATGACTTAGAGGCCCCAGGCTCTCGCGATCTTTTCTTGTCATCTTCCGGGACGATTGGCGAACACAAGGACGCCAGGAGAGTACGAAAGAATGCAAGAAATTAGGGCCCCTAGCGCTTGGGGGCCCCAGTGCGTGCTGTTCATTATACAGCAGAACACTAGTGTGTTTTTTTTTTAAATCTCCGTCGTGGAAGAAACTCAAAACTTCATCACTCCCCTTTTTCATTATTGTTACGTTTCGCTAATCTGATAAGACGGCATTTGCATATCCATGGCACGGACACGTTACCCCTATGAAAAGGCAATTTCGGCCGACGACTATCTGTGCCCATTTGAATGTCTGTAGCGGATAGCCATTGGCAGTCATTGCTCTTAAATCCACATTGTTCCGTAAGTGATGCAAAGACAGAACCACGAGCACACGACTTTAGCATCCACAAATAATGATAGTTTTACTTCCATACTGTATACCCAGATCCAAAATTTGTATGTATGATGACCTGCAGCAATTATAATGCTCAACAATGCTAAAGAACCAGAAGATGCTAAATCACCAACTTGCCTCCACTGCCAGAACTCTTTGTTCGTCGTGGTGAGATTCACGTGGCGATTTGACTGCGGGACACCTCTGGTGTTCACGAGCCAAACATCAAATCCGGCATCCGCCAAAAGAAATCCTGTGAAATATGGCAACCATTATAGGCGTCTTTCCTTTAAAGCGAAACTTCATTTCTGCACTTTGCCGCATTCACTTTGCCGCGTTGGCAAAATCTTAAAACTCCATGGTTTGTGAAAAAAACACACGCAAGGCAGTTACGGCGTTCAGATTTATAGCGGGGCCATCTTGACAAGTTGGGCATAGACTTATTTAAGAAGTACGGAGGTATCTTTAGGCCGACCTGGAAGATAATGCGGACTAGGAATGTGGCCCATTTGCCTGGGTTTGTGCCATATATTACCTGCCGCTGGGCCGATGTATACTCGCCCATAAGGGAGCCATCAATGCGGAATAGAATCAAACGTGGCTATGGCATTCAATAGCTTTGATCGAGATAAAGAAATGGCGCTGGGCAGACCATGTATTCTGTTGGGCAGATAGGCGAATAAATAAAATAAATGAAATATATTATTAACATCAATGCAAGAGGCATTCGTCGTGCATATGAAGTAAAATAAATGAGTATATATGGCAATTATGGCAAAGACGACGTAAACTAATCTCTGCGAAAGCCCACTGGGTGCAGGAACGGTTATGAAAGGAAAAATCGTCCCACCCGATTGCAGCACAAAACTGCACCAGCACACGGACAACCGAAAGAAGCATTGGTCCACGGCTAAATCACTGGACCAGGACAGGACGAATTTTCTTTCGAGTGACAAGAGTGTTTTCTGTAAATTTGCGCGGAAAAACGTGCCCGGCGTCATGCTATGAACAGTCAAGAGGACAATTTTTTTCGTTTCATGAAGGCTCCTCCAATTTAATGTCCCGGATTTCTCGATTAATTCTTCTCACACTGAAATCTGCTATAGCATTCATGGTTAGCTTTATACAATCGCTGCAGAAAGCTGCTAGTCGCAGGTTGTTCCGGACCAGGAAGATTTTTGTTTTTACTGCGATTATTTCCTTCTGAGAAACTCATATGAACGCCTTATATATTAAGCGTTTTCGTGGCGAAGGAAGAATCAGAAACAGAAAAGATAAATCCAGCGTCCTGCCTGCCCTGTTGTTTCTTTCTCAATTCCATTTTTTCTCAAAAGCGCTGGAATCACATAAAGTGTATATCCAACCAGTCTAGCTTTCTTGCATATCAAGTATATTCAAGTAGTCTAGTTTTCTGCAATAAATTCTAAAGTCACATGGGTTTGTAGCTTCGTGTTAATGGTGGGAAAATAAATGTTTTCTTTTAATGATATTCACAATCACTACATTCGTTACGAAATTCTGTACACAAGGTCACAGTGCTCGCGAGCATTTGGTAGTGCACGAGATGCGATACCTGGACTTTGAGTGGGTAGGTTTGCTGTCCAGGTAGCGGCGTTTGTGAGCAATCCGTGGACAAGCAGCATCGGTGTCCGCTTTGTCGTGACGTTACCCGTCGAGTTGGACTGCATCCTGTCGACTTCTAAGATGTAGCCGTCTTCAGTAGTAACGTTGTGAACTTCAACATTGTAGCCGAAGTACTCCATCAGCTTAGCCTGTTGAAATTGATTTATTTACATTATTATTCAGCGCCGTTGCATTATTAAAGAGTGCATATTACGTTTAGGCCGAGCACGACAAATTATTTCTGAACGCAACGTGAGGGTTTCAGCTAGTTGGTACTCCAAACTCAATAATACTAAAAGCAAAAACTCTTATCACAAGAGACGGCAACAGCACGGACGAGCACTAGAAGTTTCTTCGCTTAACATTAGTGAGTATTTGTCGCAATTTTTTATGCGACAAACTTGATTGGCCGCACACTTCGCCAGCGCCTTTATTTCTGAACATTGTGAACTACAGCTCGCGTACATCCCGTAGTTCGCTGTGGGGCTTGTGTCTGAACTCTTGATTTACATGTACATTGATTTACAGGTACTACGGCTACCTTTCATTAGTGCGCGCTATTAGTTATAACCCACCGCTGGGTCATATACTCACGGCCTCCGTGATTCTGGATACACAAGCTTGCGGAATCACGGAGGCCGTGACCCATTGGACTCGCTTCTTTTATGAGCAAAGACATAGCGGCAGGGGAATCGCTGTTGCTGTTTTAGCTTCTCTATACGAGCTTTCTTAATAAACCTGACACTGTTCAAGCATCACAGCGGGATCCTGATGCCGCCTGTGTTTCGCACGTTCGGGTACGTGCTTTCAATTCCTGCGTGAGTGGTCACCGCTAGAACATGGCTGTCAATGCAACGCAGAACTTCACTGCAGTTCCTGCACTCGCGGGGCATGCAGCTGTTGGCATCTAATCCTGTTTTTCGAAGGAAATGATGTTTACACACCACGTGAAAGAGATGTGTGTTAACAATGGAGCTGTTTAAGCAGGAGAAACTCCGTTAGTGATGTACAAAAATTATCGTCATCATAAACGTATTAACTCGGCCGGCACGCGCTCTCTTTGTCCTTTATCTTGGTGTTCTGCTTCTCTCCCAGAACACGTGTGCCAACTTGTCCGGCGCGGGGATGCAATAACTTGGATTTGAGAGAGCGAGAAAGAAAGAGATAAAAAGAAAGAGAATGAGAGAGAAAGAAACGGAAGAATGGCAGAAAATATAGAGACAGAGAATGAAATAGAAAGTGACAGAGAGAAAGAGTTAGAAAGAAACAGACACAAACAAATGATATAAAAGAAAGTGAGCAAGGCAGAAAGAAAAAGATAGAAAGAAGAGAGAAAATCTAAGAAAGAGAGTGAGAGAAAGAGATAGAAAGAAAGAGAAAGCGGGAAATAGAGAGAGAGGGAGAGAGGGGGAAACAGAAAGAGATATAGAAAGAACGAAAAAGAGGAAGAAATACAGAGAAATAAAAATATAGAAATAAGCAGAGACAGAAAAGCGATAGAAGAAACAGAGTGAAAAAGAAAGAGAGGAAAAAAGAAAGAGAGAAATAAAGAGAAACAAGGAAGACCTCTCAGGTTCGCTGTTCCTTCAGGCTTGGCACCACTAGTGCAAAGCTGGCTTAATTTTGTTTTTCAAGCAGCGTAGTTATTACAGGCAACGTGAATCACTGCGGTGACGCGGGACGCAGTACTCGAAAATTTTATAAGATGCAGGGTTTGAGTGTCAATACGGGGCTGTGCTGCTCACCACGTGGTCAACGTCGTGGACCACCGGATGCAAAAATTCACCCGTGTACTTCGTTTAAAGCCCTAGGTTGTCCGATTTAATGCTCAGATTTCCTTCGATACACTGTCATTTAGCGTTTCCATAGTAGAATTCGATTTCCTGCCACTCTCAGCAAGTTAAAACAAGCAAATGCAAAAACGGGCGACACTGTTGTTAGCTGCGGGTGCTTAGGGCTGACCACAAACAAATAAATGATTTCTTCGCGTGTTGAGCTTTCTCTTGAACTTGTTCCTGCATCTTAAATAACGAGGATAAATAGTTCCTGCGTTGTTGTCTGTCACTGCGTATGGTTATTCTCGAAGAACGCAAAAAGATCTCGTACACGAGGAGAACTTGTTCTTGGCCTAGGTGTGTGTCTGAAGGCATATTTGCCGCTTAAAGGACGCACACAGAAGTGTCGTCGTACTCGTCTCTTCTGTGTGCGTCCTTTTAGCGGCAAATATGCCTTCAATCGTCGTGCGCGTTGGAGATGCTATGTCAGCAACACCGAAATTACGTCGCCACGTGTATAAAGGAAAGAATACATGGCTTTGTTTCAAACCATAAAAACATGCAACTCATGCAAGCACGCATCTATCTACACATATGATGAGTGTACGATATCGGGTCCTAATTAGTTATTCGGCGCTCATAGCAAAGCGCAAGAAATCAGTACAGGGGCAAGCTTAGAACACTTGAATGAAGTAACACATGGTAAGTATAAACGTACCGGAGACAGCATTGCCTGTTCAGCGACTTCAGTGGCCATGGAGCCTGTGATCGTTGATGGAGTGAGCAGCGCACCAAGACAAAATGTTACGTGGAGAAATTTGATCATAGCGATGGCGAATGTAAAGCAAACAGTCTCTTCGAACCTCAGCGTCAATGAACATCCGAACTTATCTGCAGTGCTTCGCGAACGGTCTTGTCCTGCCGCATTGAAAGTAGCCGGCAAAGACGACTTCCTTTCTAAACACACTTGCGTTGACACCGTGGCCTGCACTTTAAAAGTAAGCGAACGGAAATAACTATCACGCGTCAACAGCTGACGCAGGTTCCAGAAAACCGTTTGACAGAGCTGGCATTTTGGATGTCCGATTTAATATAAACAAATTAACATATAAATAAGCGAATAAATGAACGAACGAACAGTTTAATCACTAAGTAAATAAACAAATAAATAAATACATGAAACTCATAACAGACCTTATGCATTCCAAAAAGACGACTCCGACAGCCATCGCCTTATTTTTCTCAGTCGATGCAGTGATCTCATGCATCTAACGTGGTTTGCACTAGGTCTAGCATCGTAGTCATTGCAGAGCTACCTGCACCTTACCTGGTTTTGCATTGCCTCCATGATCGACCCTCCTTTGACCAAGCGGTCAAAGATGTCATGTGATAACATCGTCGTGTGACGTCACGTTATGAGAGGTCGTGATGACGTCATGTTGACGTCAAAAAATTTAGCTATCTGTTATGTAGTGCTGACGTCGTATGGTGACGTCATGACGTGGTGATTTTTCTTGCATCACTCGTTTTGGCGCCACCGACGGTCAATTTTCGCGTTTGATGAGGCATGTAAGTCTTTCGCCTTAAAGTAAATACAGCTCGGTCGGCTTCACGCCTGCTGTCGCACAGTAATCACGCGTTATACCCCTGTCACACGGGGCAACATAAGTGCACTTTGAGGGAGTGCACTTCGCCATTAGTGTCATTCGCACGCTGTCACACGAGAACGTTTAGTGCCACTCGCTGCAAAGCGCACTTGCTGGCGAGCGCGTTCGCCAAACTCACTTCGCTGCGACGGAGTGTCTAGCCTCGGTAGCACTGGCTCGAGAATAAAAAAATCACGCAATATCCACGAAGTGAATGATGATTGAGGAGCTGGCTCGGAGATAATCGGGTAAACATTGAATGCTCCGTACAATTCTTCTACTGTCACATAAAGACGCCACACGTGGTTATAGTAGCGATTGTGGTCAAGTTGTTGTCGAACCACAAGCGGTCGCAGACCTTGCAGCTGTGGCCGAAAGTGTGGTCGAGGAAATTGCGCTTGAAGCGCGCGTCGGCGCCACCAACTTCAGGTAGCGACCGCTTTCGGCGCTTGGCCGCTGCGTCCCGCGCCCGTACCTGTTCGAGGTTACCTTGCCGCCGCTTCCGCGCTGCTTCGTCTTCGCGGGCTTGTATCTCGGGATCCGCACGACGCTGACGTATCTCTGTGGCCTCGCGAGCTCTCACCGCAGGGTCTTGGCGTCGAGACCGCGCTGCTGCTGCCTTGTGATCCCTCCGCTCTGCCTCCTTGTCTTCTTCTTCCATGTTATTAGTAGAGAACGGATTTTAGGCAAATGCCTATTTTGTTCCTTGCGCTCCTATCGCACCATTTTGATATATGAGCATGAATTAGAGGTTAAGAAGAGCTTTTGTAGTGTTTTTAGTGCCTATAAATGCCCATTTTTGGCGTTCGTGCCTAAATGCTTACAAATGCCTATAAATGCCTATTTTCAATATTGGCGCTTATATGAACGCTATTTAGTCTCAAGTTTCGCTCCCGGGTGCTGTTTCAGACTGTTATTCATGTTACCGCGTAAGATTGACTGTTGGGAACTATTGGGTTCAACCTAGTCCTCTAGTTCAACCAGCTCCTGGAAACAACCGCTAGCAGCAGTGAAGGAGGACGCGCCGGCGAGAACTCGCCGGCGCGCCGACATGGCGCGAGCGGTTGGCGAATGCGAGTCCGCGGAGAGCCTTCAGCGGAAAGGAGAGTGGAGAGCAAAAAAAAGGAAGAAAATGTTATGTGCATGGGGCTTTCGTATTGTTCGTAATTTACTTGTTTATGTGGTCACTGCAGTAACGTAGCCAGAAATTGTTTTCGGGGGGGGGGGGGGTCAACCATACTTAATGGATGTTCGTGCATGCGTTTGTATGTGTGCACGTATATACAATTACGCAAAAAATGTCTGGGGGGGGGGGAGAGGTTGAATCTCCCCCCACCCTTCCCCGCCTGGCTACGCTATTGGTTCACTGCCAGGGGAGAAATTGGCTCTACGCGATTCGACCCGGCGAAGACGAGGAATGCCTCCTTTCTGGTCTTTTAGCGATCTGGCTGCCTGCTCCTGCTCTGCCCTTCTCAGTCATGCCGAAAAGATACCCAGGAGTGAGTTGATTCGACGGTGGACACTTGACTCACCCCGAAGAACACGGAAGAGACCATGTTCGGCGAACCATGCGGAACAAAGCACAATTGCACAGCTATGTTAAACTCTTGGCGCCTTTGTGCCATCTTAGGCACTAACATTTTTGTTTTCCTGTCGTAGATAGAGGTCGCGCACGTCTTCGTTTGAAATTATTTTCATTTATGTGCAAGTTTATTGTGCCTATATTTACGATATTGGAGGCCGAAAACGTTGTTTTGCCTGCCTACTTTTGGCGCCTAAAACGAGCTTTTTTGATGCCTAAAAATCCGACCTCTAGTTATTAGTATCGAAGCCCACTGCCGGAGTTGAGCGAGAGCCGCATGCTACAGTTTGCTATGCTATATGTGGTTTTGCCTACGTTATTATCATCATCAAGGCTATCGAAGAACAAGAGGAAGAAGACTTCTCTTTCGCGCGAGCTGCGCCTGTAGCAGTCGCCTCTGGAACTAAGGTTACGCTTACAGCGCGGCACTTTGCCCCAGCTTAAGAACCTAGCGAGCCAGCTCCTAATAAGTGACTATCCGAAGCCGAGTTCGCAGCATTTTAGGGGCGAAGCTCCTTAGGGTGTGGGTCGTTCCCTCCTCTGTAGTAGTAGTACTTAGTAATATGTAGCCACCTCGCCCGATCGGCAACGGGCGAGCGCCCATTGGCAACGGCGCGAGGACCCTGCCGTACGAGAGTTAAATCACACTAAAATACATCCTTTGCGGGCGATATACTCTAGTGAGCGTTCAACGTTTCGTCTTAATGTACATGAAAAAGAAATTATTTCTACGAAAAACGCAAAGCACACCTTGAGCAAGATGTTTGGTTTTGGGAGCTAAATGGGACAATGAGGCAATGCGAAGCCGGAGCAGGCCAGTGAAAGAAACCAACGTGACTGGTATGACAAATTGAGGCGCCATCCATGGACTGGGATTAGAGTTAAAATCTGCGTTCCGTCTCTCTTCTCCCAACTCTCTCCTTCTCAATCAACTCCTTCACCTCCGGGAGGCACGCTTTCCGCCGCCTTGCTGGCGCCGCCGACTTTGAAATCCGTTAGAAATTTCGTGTCTGGCGTTGGTAAGGCGTGCGTTAGCCGTCGTCGCTCGTCCGTTTCATGGTGCTCGCTCGCTGTGTGCTTGTGCGACGCGATGTTTTATGACTCGCGCTGTTCGTGCATAGTGCTTTGTTGCTCGAATACTTCTAAAACAAGTCCGGAAATATATGTGCCGGCCCCAAAACAAATACGACAGGTGAGCGTGCCCTTTGAGTCGCGGTTTTCATTGTGTCAACTTGAATTCACGTCCGTACCGAGTAGCTGTTCTCTGCAGCGGGGCTACAGTTAATGTTTTCAAAAATGACTGATTTGAAAAGGGCACGATGCTCCGTTTAAATCATTATACGAACAAGCAGCGGACATGAAGCCCATGCGACGTAACTATAGTTACAAGTTTACAACTCTCACAGAACCGCGTGTTTGAGTGTGTGCTTTGCATTTGTCTCCGGTTAATTACTCGCCATCGCCTATAACCACGTTTGTGAGACTTTAGGTAGATGTATGAAAACTTGTGCTGCTCTGAGACGAACAAATGAGTTCACTTTTGCACGAGTCGACGGCGCTCTTTATCTGATTGGAACTTGTCCCATTTCTTCAGGGTGGAAGCGTTTTTAAAGTATTCCGGAACGCCACACAGCTGATCGGTGCGCCCAGAGAACAGCTGAAGAATTGCAGAATCGGCGCATTTCAAGAAGAGATGTCATGAATCCTCCGATATCATCCGTTCATTTCCTCCGCGTTTATCATCACTAGTTATATGAAAATCAGCGTTTTTGGAAATGTAGTCAATAAAGTGCGGCCAATATTAGTTGTGTTATATGTGCAGTTTCATCGGCGCCGTCTTAGAGGGCGCTACGAAAAGCGGGGCAGTCGTCTCCATAGCAACACGCATGCTGCTCATAACGTGCATTTTTCTGTGCCATTTTGCTGGATAATGTGCATCCGCCAAGCGGCGTCGAGGGGCGAAATCGAGAGAGCAACAGGAGAGGGCACGGCGAGCGCGGCGGCGATGACGCAGCACCACCGTGATTCGGCTACTCGAGGGCGCTCTCCGCCTCAAGCCATTAGATGGCGCACCGCTCAACGGACCGATGACCGAACATTTTCTGGCCGCTTAGGCGCGCGCAGTGTCAACACCTGAATATCCTTACACCGTGCACGCAAACAAAACAAAAAGAATAAAAAACGGCGCGTGCGCGAGAGGTGGGAGAGGAGGCGCGGCTGGTGTTAGTGTTGCCATGACGACGCATATCATTGCGCCGCCATTCTGCAGTTTGAGTTTCTGATTCCCAGCCGCTAGGATAGTAACTGAAGGGACGTTTGGCGCTGCCAGCGCTGACGTCATGAATTAAGGCGTCCTATGGGAGGTATACGGAGTAACCTCCCCATGGCCGGAGACTTGCATGATCGCGTTTTGTTGGCTTTCGTTGGGCATGCTACCGACCTGGCGTCGTGGAACGCGAAGAGGAACGCTACGCACGTTGTGTCTTCCCTCTAGCCTTGCCGTTAATTCTCACAGGGCGAGTGGGGCACACGGTCGCTCTTGGCGCGCTTTCTCTTTCGCTCGGAGTCGCGCTCGCTCTTGGCGCTTTCTCTTTCGCTCGGGAGCGGACACTTTCCTTGCATTTCACCGATCACAAGGCGGTGATAATGAAGGGACCACGTAAAACAACAGTACAATAAAAGTTTGATGTTTAATATATACACGGTGTTTCACACTCTTTATATGATGTACTGGGCGAATTTCACAGAAGAATTTCACGGTTTACCGATTATTCCCTCCGGAGGTTCGCCCCACTCATCATCATTCACCCCATGGATATGCTGTGATTTTTTTATAAACTATCGTTTTCGTTATTAGGAATATTCTTCTGCATTAAAACGTACTATACCACAAAAAACTACTCTGCTATTCTCGCTCTCAGACAGTTTACAGCCACGACCGCTGGGGGCATACCCAGTACACGCCGTGCAATGGCCGCAGCCGCCGCGTTTGTATGTAAAGTTCACTTTAAGGGCTGCTCATAGCTGAAACACATTTTTAGAAACACTGCCTGAAATAACAAATGCCTGTTGTGCTGCTTAGAAGTACCCATCGCCATCACCATCATTTCCAAAGTACACTTCCCTTTCTCGTGTAGCAGCGTGCAGCCAAATTGACATTCTGGGGCATAAGTGCACTCGCACAAAATGGCACTAAATTCGCTTGTGTGACCGGCTTCTTGTATCTGATGACACCAAGAGATGGTTAAATGCAGCATGAGGTATGTTTCCAGAATTCGTCTCGATTATGCTCACCACCCCCGTCCCCCGATATTGTACGCCGACGCAATACCCCCCCCCCCCAATTCCCCGTGTGGCACACCTTAGCAGCCGAGTTGCCTGTGGCATTTTGTTCTAGACATAGAGTCTACTGCTCTAATTGACCTTGCCTACATACACTTCTCAATATTGATCACAACGATCCCACTGATTTACTTTGTGTGCCACTCTCAATGCAGGATGGTTAGTACGGCGTCACCGAAGTATGGACCTGCATTTCAGTTGTATTGCCCTGAGTGAAAGCTCTCAAACACGCTCACTATATGTCATTAAGATTGTTGAGGACGCCTGAGCTTAGATTTCAAGAGTAGAACACCACAGCGTAATCGGACCGTGTTTGTATCGCCTTCCCAATCCCTAGCCTCGCTTCTCGGTGGACACCTAAACCTAGCCGCAAGAAAAACCAATTTGCGGAAGCCCTCCTGCTCCTATATCCATGCATGCTGTGCGACGAAACACGTGCGGCGGGCCGAGCGCGCCCGTGGGCCTTTAGCGCCATCTAGCGGGTTATCTTTAAGCCTCTGCCCCGCTGAAGCACCTCCGAGACGTGCGTACCACCAACGCTAAATGGTGTAGATAAATAGCTCGCCGTTAGTATGTCACAAGATGTATGCGTGATGGCCGAGCGGCTAAACGCTTCGTGCCACGGAGCAAGGGATCGCATGTTCGAATCCCCGGTCCCACTCGAACCAAAAATTTTAAATATTTCTTTATTTGCATCTGCCTCGAATTTTCGCTGACGTACGCTGCTTTTTCGCTCACAGCCAACGACGCCGACACTGGAATTTCTGCGAAACGAGCTCTTTAACGCTCTGGCGTTAATATTGTCTGTCCTATATTTGACGGCATTTTCTATGGCCTTTTCATTAAAAACAGAGTTTTCGCTTAGCTGCCTTGATGTTACCGCCCTTTTTTTTTACTGCTGCCTCTAACTCTGACGTTATAGTTTCGTACGTCACAAAGTTCACTTATGTTGATCAGTTTGGACAGCTCAGCAATTTTTCTTCTTCTTTTGAGGTAACCACTTTCATCTGCTGTCGTTTTTTTAATTAAGTCTTTAGTGACTTTAGAGAGCTCCATTAATTCCTCTGTAGGTGCTTTAAATATAATTTTAAGTGATGCTTCAGAAATTACTTTAGTTCCGGTTTCATTCACCTCGTCTGTGCCGTCACTATCGTTTTCTTCTAACGCGTCGTCTGATGCTTTATAGAGTATAAACACAGTTGCACCTTTCGGGGCGAGTCCTTTTGGCTCACAATAATAATAGTGGTCTGGCTTCCTTGAGCGTCAGGCAATAAAAACTCGGCGTTATACATTCTTTTTTTCTATGAAAAATGGTATGCCTCGTTCATAGTTCACACGGTTCATAGACTGCACTTCAAGGTGCGCACGTCATGTCGTGAATGTCGAAGAGCGAACGTCAAACGAATTGCCATGCTCAAAGAGCGCTGGTCAATGCCGGTAATTCCTGGACCACGTCGAGGAAATTTCGATTCTTCCTGTGACGCTCTTGCCACGCGCCTGACAGTAGAAATGCTGAGCATTTAGACGACACCGAAAACAAACAGCCGCAAGTCTTTCGGGATTAATACAATCGGTAAAAATAAACTTTTGAAAAATGCCGACAATGTCGAAAGCACCATGACAATAACGTTGGCTCGAACAGACTGCTTTTCGGAAAACGCCTTAAAAGGGCACTGACACGTTTTTTTCGAAGGCAAGTTTACTTTTCCATACAAATCTCCTGTATGCAGAGACGACTCCTAGCAAGTGTGAAGCTCATCAAATGCTGATAATATATTTTATTTTGATATTGAAGTCAATTTTTCCATGGCGCACCTACCGACATCAGCTTGACGTCAGGCTACAATACTAATTCTGGTGACTTCACGCAGCAGTCTGGCTAGTTCTGATGACGTGAGGTACCAAAACTTCCAAGATGGCCGCTTGTGCGTCACCAAAACACTCAAAATGGGCGCTTGTGCGTCACCAACAGAGCCGCGGTGCGGAGCGGCCGTGGAAACGTCACTATGTGTTGTGAAGGAAAGAAGATGGCTTTTAAGGGCTCGTTTTTCTTTGTTAGACACAACATTTATTAGAACTAACAGACAAAAAAGCCAAAGAATGTATAGGGGATGTTATTCGTAATAATTGCGATATAAATGTGAAGAAAGTAAAGTGGACGAAAAGATAGCTTTCCGCCGGCAGGGACCTGCCAGCGGCAAGTTATCTTTTCGTCCACTTTACTTTCTTCACATTTATCTCCCAATTATTACAAATAACATCCCCTATACTTTCCTTGGCATTATTGTCTGTTAGTTCTCATTAATACTATGTATTGTGCGAGCACGTGACGAGAAACTCATGCCGTGTTGTGAGTCAGGATACAGTAGGAACTGAAACTAGCTTTTAAAAACATACTGTACTTACTTTTTCAGGGTGCACTCGCGCTTAGCACTACCATTTCTAGGCTCTCGAGGGCTTGGGCTTTCATTAGACGCAGAAAAAAACGACAACTGAAAATGTTCGTGTCAGTACCTCTTTAAAGTAATGCACACAGTGTCATAACACTATATCTAATAACTAACCCCCGTATTCGGATCAAATCAGTATATATAACTGGGTTTGTCAGTCTGTCTGCGCTCTTCTGATCCGTTGGTTCGGGCGAATGCCCACTCGTTCGTATATTATATACAACATCGCCCAGTAGTGTTTTCTGTCGCTGGAAGCAACTTCCCATGATATTTTGAAACTCCATCTGTAGTCAGGTTTCTAAAATTACAATTTATTATAACAAAGAAATTCTAGGAGTTATATTTCAACATTAGAATAATTTTAGCGGCAAAGCTAAATGCTGAACGTCGCTGCTAGGAAGTAACATTTACGCGATCTAAACATATTTGTTCTGCCGGTCATCATCAATGCTCGAAAGGCGAATTTAGCTGGACCCGATGTTACGATACGACGATTTCTCTTCGTCCGGCTGCAGACATGAGCCTATGTCAAGACATTGGCTTCAACGATATTCTTTGTTCTACAATTCTGGTTAACCTCCCTGCCTTTCTCTCGTTTTTTTTTTATCTCTCTCTCTCTCTCTCTGTTCGACAGCTGCTTTATTCATTCAAACTTCCATACCTCTGGGAAATTACTCGTTAATTGGTATATGTATACGAAGCGTCATAATGTCGTGCATGACATATCACTGTTATTTGGCCACGATCCGACTCTAAACTGCAAGCGCAGAAACGGCGAAACGCAATTTAAACGACATCTGTAACAATGCACATCATCACTTCCCAGTACACTTCTCAACAACAGATCTCATCTTAATGGTGGACCCTAATGGCGACCCTTTGAAAAGGAAATGTCATTGGAGACAATGTTTCGCGAAGGTGACATGTCTTCGTTAACGTTCTCTCGTCGAAACGTCAGCTCCAGCGGCTTTCCTTGTTCAATGGTTTCTCATCACTTCATCCCTCTACCTCCCCCGGCCTTTGTTCTGTTGATTTCTAATTGGCTTGCTGTGCAGAGGTTGAGGCTTATATAACTTCGGCTACTCCACTTTCATAAGTTTTTCATCTCTCGGAAAATGTTACACAGAAACAAAAATGTACAAGTAAAGAAAAGACATACAGTCAACCTGAACAGATCAAGAAAATAACTTGGCAGTTCACTTGAAGAAGTTCAACTTGCCATAGAAAATTTACCCGCACACATTTCTGTCCAGGTTCTACCCAGATTATACGAATTAACACATCATTTCGTACGTAGCTATACTCAGCTGTTCATCACAAGCGTTTATCTAGTCCAGTGTCCATTACGAAGTCATTTAGGAAGGTGTTCGCTTTTTACTGAAGATGCTTTTCAGGCCTCGGTTCAAGTAATTTTTGTAATCTGAGAAGGCGTCTCTCCAAACTTGCCGTTTTTTTTGTTTCTCTAACGTATTTATTTCATTTGCGTACTTTATGCATTCCAGAACTACCTATTGTCGCCCTAATGCAGCATAATGTTGCCCTAATTTGTAGTTACGTGGTTGTCAGGCCAGCCAACATCCACGATTTTGCAACTGTTCCAATAACCGGTGCCAAACAGGACTAGCGGTATGAGAGTTAATACGGTAGTTCAATTTGGCCAGAAGTGTTCGCCGCAGCTGGTTAACGAATGTGTGCAGAAAAGGTCCAGTACGACATCGTTTCAAAATAAAAGGCTCATGGAGAGGCTACACCACACTCTAAGCGAAAGTTAGCCGAGATTGAGGTTCTTGCAACTAATTACCTCTGAAAATTCACTCAGTCCTAAAATTATTACCTCATTTTGGAGTAACACATGACAGAGTTTTACCGCCACCTCTGAGGAACGTAGTAAAATGTTGTCATAATCGAAATTACTACGTGGGGAGTTTTCTATCACGTGATTTTTAACCACTGTTTGAGAGTTTATTACCATGTGACCTCAAGCTCCCCCCGCTCCCCCTGCTTCGGCTGCTTTTGTCCGCCGATGAGCGCCCCTTCCAGTTCCAGTGAAAGTATGCGAACACCACAAATGTTCTTTTCTTTTCTTTTTCAAAGCTGGTATGGCATTGTCGCGCAGCATGGTTGACCCTCAGCCTACGCACTTTCACTGGAATTGCAGCTGCAGAAGCAAAACGACGAAGAAAAGCAGTCTGCGAACGAAAGGGCTTGCTCGAAGGAAAATAACCTTACTGTCGGCGTACCTTGTCTATGCATGTCTAGGGTGTTTCAAAATAAAAGGCTCATGGAGTGGCTACACCATGTCTAGGGCCTTCATTCAAGCGTCAGTTGATGTGTAGTTCGAGACAAGTTCTATCATGTGACGATGGAGAATGTTGGTAGCATCGTAGCCGAAGATGAAGTCGAGGTGACCGAAATCGGGATCCGGCATCATCTGTCTCAGCACGAGGACGTCTCGAAGACGTTCGGCAAGGTCCTCCACGTCCTGCGGATCGGCGAAGATGTCGCCCTCTCCCTGATAGATTGCGAAGGGTACTTGAATCTTCTCCAAGGGATATGGTGGCGGATCGGCCTGTAAAAAAAGAATATTGAACTCACCTTGGAGTGTATACAAGAATATGCATACCTAGGCCAGTTACTAACAGGAGAGCCTAATCACGAAAGGGATAGTCACCGGAGAATAAGAATGTGCGGGAACGCATTAAAGAGGCACTCCCAAAAAAATGTCAGGAAATCTGCCACAGTCAATTTAGCGAGAATTGTGCAGCCACTGCATACTGCCAGTTCTAACACATGGGGTTGAAACATGGAGGATAACAAAGCAACTAGAGAAAAGTTGAGGACCACGCAGCGTGCGATGAAACGAAACAATATATGATTAACATTAAGAGATCGGAGGACGGCAGAATGGGTCAGGGAACGAACAGGGGTAGCGGATATTCTCGTTGACATAAAGCTAAAGAAATGGATCTGGATTGGTCACATAATGCGCAGGACAGACCACCGTTGGACAGTAAGAGCAACAGAATGTATACCAAGGGATGGGAAACGTATTAGAGGAAGTTAAAGAGTTAGATGGAGCGACGAAACTAAGAAGTTCGCAGGGATAAAATGGAATGAGCTCACAGAGGATAAGGCATACTGGAGATCACTGGAAGAGGCCTTCGTCCTGTAGGGGACATAGACAGGCTGATAACGATGATGATGACAATTTTTTAACTTATCCGGCTGCCTTACGGGTAAGAGGTGGCTTGTAAGAGGCACGTTTGCAGTCTTACATAAGGAAGCTTATCGAAGGTCCATTAAAAGAAAACTTTACTAAACTGTTGTTCCCTATTACGCTACCTTTATAGAAACTACAATGCCTGTCTTGCGTTGAGATGCGTTTACAAGCTGTAAAAAAAACAGACTGGATGGGTCACGTTAATTTGCCTCTTCGATATTGGAACAATTAAGGACTATTAAACGACGAATATTCAAGCGAGGAACCGTAACTACTAAGCCACCGCGGCTTCTTCTGGACAAGAGAAACGATCTCGTTTGTTACAACATTCATGGTCACTAGTGTCTTTATTCTGTAAGAATAGTAGACATAGGTCCATTGTAATTTCTCTAATGTCGAAGACAAAAAAAATCACGTTAGCTGCATCGACAACTAGTAACTGATGCGGGATGAGACAGGAGCTGTAACACTGTCTACAATGCGATGGCTTCAGTCTGCACTCAGGTTGGTGTCCTTCGCACAGTGCTTACGATACTGGCGGCACCAATTGGCCTATATCCACACTCCGCTAACTCGGCAACGAGCATGTTCCGGTTCGCTGGTGCAGTGATGCCGTCGGAAAAAGTCATTAGCGAGTAGTGAACTTTGTTTTTTTTTACTTTATTTTATTTCGGGGCAGAGGGCGGTGGGCTCACGCGTTATTTAGCCAGTCTTCATGGAATGACATAACATGCTTGTGTCTTGCAAGTACCTAGCAGCAAACTTGAGTACCGATTAGCCACTCGTCAGTATTAACTCAATTGTTAGGAAAATTCACGAAACGTTAACTTTAGTGATGAAAAAGCAGCAGTGTCTGAGAAGTAACTGAATACATGGGTGAACAACCAACGGCTACATATAATGTATTGTATTTACTGAGTTGAGTACATACCTGTCCATATAGGTCCTTATTCTTCTCCTCCCCGTAATCGAACCTGACAAGATTCTTCGCCCGGAAGACCTGTAACAAAACCACGTTTAACCACGTGTAACAAAACCACGTGTAACAAAACGACGCACGTTTCAGCTTTTCTGAAACGTGCGGCCCCTGTGTTGATCACAGGGTTGATCCCGACAGTTCATTACAGTGTTTCTCAATTATCTGTTACGTCCGTCCAGAAATGCTAGTATGTGTTCGCCGTACGTGTTCCCGCTTTCATTTTTAGTGGACCAGTGGGACTTGCCGAATTTCTGTGGCACATCAGCGCTAGGAATCCTTGCGCACATTGGTTTCGCCAATTTTGGTTTCGCCTAGCTATATACAGTTTCCCTGTGAAAACAAAATAAAAGTTTTCTTCTGCTCTTCCCTGCCCTGTCTTTCTCCCGCTCACCCCCTTCAGGGCTGGCCGGGTGAGACGAACAGCTCTGCCCCTCTTGCCCTAGCTGTTACCTGGTGCTGATGTTTTACTATTTACTATTTTACGAAGACTATTTTACGAAAGTGTTTCGGTTTTACTGAAGTTTTACTGCACTGATATATAATTACGTAGACTCTAGCAGGCACTGTCATTATGACGTCATGGCGTTTTGGTTGCGGGAACCGCAAGGTGGCGTCGCTATACGCATTTTCTTCGTGGCAGAAAACTATAGAAATTGGTCAAAAATAAATAGTGGGAAAAATAAGGGCATTCGGCCTTAAAGGGGCTGTGAATTTATGCTTGTTTCTATAGTAAGATTGATTTAATCGAAGTAGACAAGGCATTAGGCCAATAAAGCGGAAAGCGTTGTGTTTCTCTTTTTTTTTTTCGAGCCTGGGGGCACACGTGTCACCGTCCCGTTATAGAGGGGACGCTCATAGCATTCATCCACCCATCCAACCATCTTTTGTATATGTTCTCGCTTATGGATGATCTTCTTGGCCCAAGAGTGGCGGCTTTGGCATTGCGAAAAGGTAGTTTACTAAGACGAGAGCAACCGGTTTTCTCTCTAGTGCCCTGTGCGTTCAGCTCGGGCATATGCAATATTGCAAGCGAGCACAGGTGACCGACAGACTTACCTGAGCATAGTGAAGCACGTTTTGGCTGGAGGAACCCACAGGTAAGTTTGTCACATAGACAGGCACCCTCGTCTGCGTGGGCGAAAAAGATATATGTCTATTCATGAACAGTAAACGCGTCTCGGAGCCTTTCGTATGCCGGTAGGTGACCTCAATGCAGCATTTAGGACAGCGCTTCAACTTAATCCGGGGATTTTGGCTGCAAGAAGCAAGATTGGGCGATGAAATACCGCACGGGGTGGGGGGGGGGGGGGGACTACGGATTAATATTGACCACATAGGGTTCACTAACGAGCATCAAAATTGGTCGCGGGATCGAACCCCGGCCGCGGCGGCTGCATTTTCGATGGAGGCGAAAATGTTTGAGGCCCATGTACTTAGATTTAGGTGCACGTTAAAGAACCCCAGGTGGTCGAAATTTCCGGAGCCCTCCACTACGGCGTCTCTCATAATCATATGGTGGTTTTGGGACGTTAAACCCCAGATATTATTATTATTAACGAGCATCAAAATTATAGTGAACTGGTGTTTTTCTATCGTTTTTTTTTATTATAGTTCCCCTCAAAACGTCACCGTTCTAGTTGGGAATCGAAGCAAACCGGCCTGTGGCGTTTACGTCTCCAGTAACACGATCTTTCAAAAAAGCGTGCGTTTACAGCCAAGCTAAAATTTTACCGTGGAAATGTAATTTACTCACTCGGCTCACTTATTTCTAACTACAGTTATTTCTAACTGTAGTGTGCTTATGCTTATTTCCTTCTAAGGCACTTCGTCGAGTGGAGGTGAACACCAAAATTTTAAAAGGAAGCTAAGGAGACAGATTGCTAGAGCTATATCAGAAGGAAGAACCATATGAGGCATATGAAGGAAAGCCCATTACCCTTATGCAATACCATAACAATATCTCAAAGTGTGAAGAGGGTGGAAGCAAGAAAAAAACAAAACACAGTAACTACAGACATATGTCGATCTCGCCAAACAACCCAAAGTCACATTTTCTCTAGAGTTAAGGAAACTCACAGATCGCCCACAAACATACCACATACGTTCACAGCGCTCACGGATCGAAACGCGACAACAAAGGTTCACGGATATAACAACTGGCACGCACATATTAATAATAATAATTCCGGGGTTCTTAGTGCCAAAACCAAGATATGATTATGTGGCACGCCGTAGTGGAGGGCTCCGTAAATTTCGACTACCTGGGGCTCATTTACGTGCATCTAAAATCTAAGCCACGGCCGGGATTCTCTCCCGCGACCTTCGGGTCAGCAGCCGAGAACCATCACTACAGCACCACCGTGGCGGCCACGCATGCAAAGCTGTTCTAGATAACAACGTCATATGTCACTACAAATCCGGCCACTAACGGTGATGTTGGTTGAGTTGGCTATGACGTAAGTGTACGAGCCAATATTACACCCAACGCCGGTGGATGCGAACGCACAAGGTGCGTTTGCATGCAGCAACCGTGTTGCGCCTATCTGACATGAACTTAAGACGGTAAAAATGAAACTTACTTAGACACAATTCTCATTACTTCGTCCCATTACTTAACGCCAAATCGAAGCGTTTCAATCCGTGAGTGCTTCACACTATGACTCTTTCGGCACGGTGAAATTAGGCTCTCTGTCCTTACGCTGTTGTGTTGTTTCGGATTCTTCCCGTAGAGGATGGCCAGTGGTTCGTAGCAGATTTCACGTAGGAAGCTGTCGCAAACCGTGGCGAGGGTCCTTTGCTGCACGCTGTTCGTCACCAAGAAACCACCGTCCGTGACTAAGTCGTTCACCGCCTGCAGGAGGGTAATATTTTTTTGCGAAGAACAGCGGATTCTAGGAAACGCGTGCCAAGCACGAGAAACTGTGAAGGTATATTGTTTATCCCTTGAAAGTCTGAACTGTTGACTGGACTACTCAATTTAAAGCTTCACTTACGTCAACTCGACGATAGCGCGTCGATTAAGAAGTTGAGCTAATCTCGTATAGTTCGTTAGGTCGAGCCAATTCGCACATCACGTGGGCGGGCTCACAGAATTTCACTCCACGCTCGCTTGGCCGGACCCGCTTTCGTTTGCGCGAGCACGGCGCGCGGTTTCTGGCCCGACGAGCCAGCTGAACCAGACTCTGTATCACACAGTCTACGTAATGGTAGTTTGTCCGACACGTCAGTGGAAAAAACACCTTGATAGTGGAAATCTGTATCAATGAGACACGGCTTATTCATTCGTACAGCATGTACGGTTAATTAGCTGCCGAGTACTGGGTAGTTGGTGCAAGCAAAGCTGCATCAAGCGTCGTTGTCTTGAATTTAGTAAGAGTCTCGAAGGTTTTTATTAAAGCACACAGACACGTTAGGAATTAGTGATGTGGTCGAGCCACAGGTGTCACGGAAATCAGAAAGATAAGGAATAAGTTATGAAGCAGGCTGTCGCCTGAATCGCCAGGGCAGATACAAAGCACCGATTTATTTTTGGAGCCGGGGTTCAATTTGATGTTCTATTTAGCGCATGACACGGCTTCCTGCGTTGTTCCAAAGTGCAAATAATCCTCTTCCCTGTCTTGGGAGGACGCTCTTGCCTAAAAAAGTCAGTGTCCTGGAGTATATGGTGATGATGATAAGCCACTCGTAAACGTTTTCCTTTGTCGAAAGTATGGCTGTTGACGCGAAACGTGAGCTCCAACAACAACGCTAGTAGCGACATCTTGTGGCGCTCTGTGAAGGCACCTTGCGTTAAGCACGGCCACCTGGATCGGGGCAACACCGCCGCGCGCCCCGATCCAGGTGGCCGTGCGTTAAGCTTGTAGTTATCCTCGAAGAAAAAGATGTTGCTCAAGATTACGTGACGGCCGAAAATTGACACCATACGCTAAGTAGAATTTAACTCGGCGAATGCGTTTTCGTTGAGCATTGCTATACCAGATGGTGCCACCAACCCGCTCGCTCTAGAATTACTGTATATGCTAAGTTGCGCATAGGTCTGGCAAGCAACCACCGCTATGCGGCGAAGCCGCTCTCCGTTTTTGCAGGCGACATGCCTACCGTGTCTCCGATCCACATGTTTGGTGTGTCGAAGACCGGTGATTAACTTAACTGTCGATGTCTGGTGTCAATCCATTTCGCTGCACCGGCGGCGCAGAGAAATACAGAAACTGTCCCAAGCGGCAGCTTCTCCGCAACGCAGGGTTGCTAGAGGCATTTGGAATTAAGACAGATGCGCAACCCACCTAAAGGTAGCACATACAGGAACTCTAGCTCGCTCTACTGTCACGCACACGTCTATAGTCGGATACAAATTTAGAAGCCCGCGGCATTTCCTTCTCAAAAGCTGATGCACACAAGCCTGCACCAATGGGCGCGCACTCCAGAGTGATGTAATAGCCGGACAGCCGGTGACTCCACCTTCGGATAACATTGCCGCGTGTATGCGCGGGGCTATTTCTTTACTCGCAAATGCGACTAATGGGTGCATATAGGTGCCATCTGTGCAATATCAGCCACACCTACAGCCTAAAAAGTATTTTAATTGAGTTTTGAAGTTCGCGAAAGTGCCGAATCGGAAATAGAAGCAAAAGACGATGAGGTCATCGAGCGGATACCACGTACGTCACGAGTTCTGGCCGGGTTACCGGAGGCGTGTACGAGACGGACAGCGCTAGTAGCGACACCTCATGATGCGTAGCCTAACCAGAGACCTACAATATAACATCGCAGCGACTTACCCGCTTACTAGTTCTGTGTAAAGCATTAGCAGTGAGATAATTAGCAACTCACAGTATTCTCATTGCTTTTTTTCCCGACAAGAACAGCAACGCGACGGAAAAAATAGAAACAAAATTATTGTAGTTGGAGAAAACGCCACAAAATGTCGCTACGGGCTCAGCAGTTGCCGCTACTGCTGCAGCGCTCCGGTAACCAGGTACCTGCAAACGTTAGGAAGTCTACAGACGGACTAAAGCCCTCTGCTGCCTGGATCATATTGCGTAGTGGACAGATAACTGCTTCGGCCCTCCGACGTGCGTATGTGGGATTGGTATGCCTTGAGTACGCGGCGGTGCCCGATATAAATACGAGTCAGTGAAGCGTACATCACGTCACTTGCATGCTACGCATGAACACTGTTACAGAGCGCCAATGTTGTGATTTCACTGCTTCCTTCGTCACTTTTCGTCCTGCTACTTTACGAATGATCGGAGAGAGAATGTTTCAGCACGTCTAATGCTGCGGCTACTCCAAGACTGGCGGTAAACGTCGCATCAGTTGTACGACGACGACAAGAACAAAATCGCAGCTACCGAATCGAGCTTTTCTTACTGATTTTTGCACTCCTCCCAGCTCTTTCATCCACCGCCGCACTAGATAAGCAACGTAGTTTGACGATCGAGGAAACAAGCACTCGCAAAGCTCAACACCTGCTCAACACAGCAGACGAAACAGCAGCGCTGACAACATGGCAGAAGCTGGCCAACGACGTCACTGGTTCTCGCGGTCACCTGATCGAGTAGGCCGGCTACGTCACGGGGCCACCGAGCGCTGTTCGACATCGAAACTGCCTCCGGTCGTAACATATATAGGAGCATATAATTAAACATTCGTCTCGCGCTAGGGCAAATGAGTTTCGTTGCCGCTATTATCGAGTCAGTAGACATTGGCTAAGAGCAAAAAACAGAGGTTCACAAACTTTCTGTCACCACTCCTTTAAGTTCCATCCCACCATAGCGCAACGGCGGTGGACATGTTGCAGACACTTCCATTAGATGTAGACCTAGCTCTTCAAAGAGAGCGTAAATACTTTCGTTATTAGACCTTTTTATCTTGACCGGCATACGCAAAGGGGTTTACGGAATACCGGTTTAGCGGAAGATGGTATCGACATCTTGTGACGCTTCGTGCCACCACCAAAGCGCAAATAACCATCTTCCTGCTTTCGCTTAATCAAAAAAAAAAGAAAGTTTCAAAAGCCAACTCATTCGGCATTAGGGTGCTGCAGTGAATTTGCATCAGCAGTGAAGTAGAATGCAGTAAGCTTGTGCAGTAACAATTCTATGTTTATCTGAATAATCTCGGTCCCCCCAGATGGCAGCACCTATCAGGCCTCATGTTTATGTCTACGGTATCCGGTACAAGGCTAACGCTAAGATGTCTACGGACAAACTAGAGTATGGTGGCAACTAGAGTGTTTTAGCCGGTATACAAAATGCTTTGCGTATACCAGAATACCGGGTGTGAACTGCGCATGCGCGCCCGAAAGACATGGCCGCACCGCCGAAAGCAGTTGCCATTCACCTCGAATCTATCAAGTGGCCGTCGTGCGTTCTGTAGCCCGTTAGCTCTGTACTAATGCTTGTATTTGCTTTAGATTCATGTCCTTCAGCTTCGTATGCAAAGCATTCGCGTCGATTCGGTGCCGTTTCCGAAAGCCATACTCAAATAATCGATGCTGTAGGCTTAGCGAGTTGGATAAGTGCTTCCGTAATCTCAGAGGACATACATTATGCCTTTGTTAGTTGTTATTTATCCCTATAGCTGGAGCCACTTGACGTGGCGGAAGCTATGGACTAGTTGTATATACGCAGTTAAACATGACGTGGAGGGTTTATCGTGAAAAAAGGTTGAGCGTGCAGATAAGGACACTGGAGATAATTAGAAACGCAAAAGGCGTTTGTGTTGCCTTGTTTTCTTCTCTTGCGTCCTGACCTGGACCAAGGAGGTTTAAATAAAACTTGCTGGAGTGGAGGCCACCTATACTTACCAATGGGCCGCAATGAAGCCGCGCCGCGAGCGCGGCGGCCATCTTGCCATAGGCAAGAAACAGGAGCCAAAGCGCACCCGCCGCGCTGACCACGTCTTTCCGCCGTGGTTTTTAATGGTTATAATGGCGAACATTAAGGGAGAAGTTGTCAAGAATAAGAAGCGAAATCGCAGATAAGAATGCGGTCAGTTTTATTAGATGCGAAGTATCTTAAGGCCGAGCTCAATCCGGTGGTGGTGGTGGTGGTGGTGGTGGTGGTGTGCGGCGTGACCACCCTTACTGCGCAGACGCATACCCTCCCCACACACTCCTCTCTACTCCCCCTCACCATTCTCCCCTTCCCTCTCTCCACTCACCCACTCACCCTCTCCCCTTTACCCTCTCCCCTTTCCCTATCATTTCCCTCTCCCCTTTTCCTCTCCACTTCCCCTCTCCCCTTTCCACTCTTCCTTTGAAACGCGGGCTAGACATGCCGAAATTCTCTCCTGCGCAAAGCCGCGATGAGCTCGACGGCATGCGCGTCCCCTCCCCTTCTCTCTCCTCTCCTACGCTGCCCCCCTCTCGCCCGCCTGTCGACCGCGTTCCCCGCTCGCCCTGTGAGAATTAACGGCCAGGCTAGATGGAAGATACGACGCGCGTGGCGTCCCTCTTCGCGTTCCACGACGCGAGGCCGGTAGCATGCCCAACGAACGCCAACGGAACGCGATCGTGCAAGTGCTCCGGCTTCGCATCGGCTCATGGTCCCCTTTAGCGGGAGATGGTGTAATTTTTAGGGGCGAAGCTCCTTAAGGCGGCACCCGTTCGTCCCTCGTAGTCGTAGTCGTAGTCGTAGTGCGTAACCAGTCTTACGCTTTGACCTCCAAGGTGGTGCCGGTGGGAGACTTTTCCTGTGCGTTGTTGAACAATAAAAATTCGCAGCGTGCGCGTTAACTAAAAGCCGAATTCTTCTGTCTCTCATTCCCCATTAGCAGCCATTGGCATGTTCCAGTAGGAAACGTTAGTAGAAGTAGAAGTGTAAGTGTTAGCTAAAAGCCGACTTCTGTCTCTCATTCCCATTAGCAGCCATTGTTTACCTCCAAGGTAGTGCCTGGTGAGATTTCTCCTGTGCGTGATTAAACAAAAAAAATTTGTTCAAAACGCCGTTGATTGATGAAATAAACCAACGAAAGACGCCAGATGTTTTGTAAAAGCAAAACGAAAGAACGCCAGATGTTTCTAAATTAAGCACAACGAAAAGACGCCAGCTGCTTAACGCAAGACGCCAGATGTTTTCTAAAGCAATGGTTTTCTAAACAATGAAAATTCACAGCGTACATGTAAAATTAAAGTGAGCTGCAAGTCGTCATAACTCATCGAACCTTTAGTATAAACGCGCCCGATCTCACGTCGGTGATGATGTACTGGGCAGAATTCACGTAAGGTTCACTGTTTACCGATGAACCTCCGCAGCTTCGCCCACTCATCATCATTCACTCCGTGGATATGCTGTGATTTTCTGTTTCTTTTGGAGTTTTCCTTGCAAGCATGCGCACCGAAGGGCATGTATCACTGTTTGTTTTTTTTTTAATAATTATCCTCGTAAGAGCAGACCTCACTTCTCGGCATTCATTTTCCTGTTTATTTCGTTCGTCATGTGACGGAGTCTTATGCATATATGGAGTTCGGCCACTTTCTTTGAGCGGAATATAAATGTGGGTCGAAAGCACCACACTCGATATGCTCATCGAGAAGGATATATATTCGTCAAGGCTTGAAAGCCATCTCTTTTCTCAAGATAAGCTCAAAATCTCCAAAAAGAATAGTTTTGGCTTTGCATGGACGTGCTTCAAGGGCATTCAGCTTGCAGTCGACACTATTTCAATAGATACAGCTTTTTCGAAACTATTTCGTAGGCTCGGCCCGTCCCTCTTCCCCTGTCAATGAATCAATTAAAAACGCCCACGTGGCATAAGTTTAAGCCAACGATCATAGTCTGTCATCATGTATTCCAGTCCCAAAGTCCGCATATCTAACCGTTTATTCGCCCACAATCTCAACATCTTTTCTCATTTGTCATCAACAATCAAAGTACGGTAGAGTTTTTGTGCGGCATTGGGCTAGCTTTTTCGAGACAGTGACTCATATGGGAAGCCAGCATTTCCTTTGATAAAATTCTGTACACCGTTCTCGTATAGAGCGCTCTGCTAACAGTGCGCGATTAAACTTCATGCGTATACATACTCGTAAGCTGATGGAGAATAGAAGTGCAGCGTTAACGCAAACGCCCGCAGCTCGGATGGAATACGTGCCTTTCTGGTCTTTTCGCGCCCTAGGGGTTCCTGTATGTATGGGGGAAGGCTGCAGTGAACATCGCCCTGCCCTACTCAGACATGAGCTTTTGATCCTTGATCTCCTTTATTATCGCTTGAGGATCGAGCCTCGCTCCTTTTGGTTAGTGTGCAATTTTTGTGCTGCAGGATTTTCATATTGAGCTGTTTTATCTCTTCTTGGAAAAGATGAAGCATTTCTTCGTAATGCTGCCGTATAGGTGATGCAACTGTCACATCTTCAACAACTTTTTTCAATTTGAACGCATCTAACGGCCGTAGTACCCCTGGGCGATCGGTTAGGTCGCTTTATTTGCAGCTGGAAAGAGGACTGCACAGTTCAGACCTGCTGGTTTTACTCGCTGCACTGCATAAAGCAAATACAAATATAACAAAAAAAATGCACGAATGTAAGAAAAAACAGGTCCTCAAATGACGTTACTCAGCCTCGTAGTTGCGAGCTACCCTTTTATAGCACGAACAGGGCAACCGATAACGAAATCTCGCCTATTTATATAATTTCAATGAAAAGCAAGCGGTGCGTTATTTTCCTATTCGCGCTCCGCACCAGTGGTATAACAAGCACAAGAATGTGTATCACTGGGTTTTGCAAGTGTTTTACAAATGCGTCAAGCACAGCTAGTCCAAGAACTCCCAGGTCGCCGCCTAGTCCGGTCGAAACAATTTGGCGAAAAGTGCCTCTAACATATGCGATCGCCGTCTTTTGGCTTCCAGACTTCCTGTCAAACAGCCTGCCCCGACGTGCTTCGAACATTTGAGTCCTTACGAAACCGGTTAGGAAAAAAGAATGACCGTCAGATGTGAAATTAGAGACAGATTGCGGGCTGTCAGCATATGTTCCGGCATATAGAGAAGTTTTAATCGAGCTCGAAATGTTCTGCTTACAACTGAAACTTCATCCCAGAGTACCTTTTCGCTCGATTTATAAAGCCGTACGCAACGCACAATGTATCCAACAACGCCCGGACGCCACCGCGCCAGAGAACGGCTAGAACATCTATGCGGCCGCTGCAGCATGCGTTGCGGAAGGCGCGCTTTCTGCCTATGGCAAGATGGCGGCACGCGGCTTCAGCTGAGGGGCGCCTCCTCCACTCCAGCAAATTTTATTTTAACCTCCTTGACCTGGACGCCTCATTCTTTCATGACGTATCCCTACCAACCGGCAAAATTTTGTATCGTTCTAAGTTGAAGGTTGTTACCTTGACTTCTTCAGCGAAAGGAATGAGCAACCTCATCGGTGAAGTGAAGTGCGTGATGTTTGCCACGGGAGCGTAGCCGACGAAAATGTTCACCTGGAAAACAAAATCAGATCCTCAGCAACAAGTGCCTCCGAAATTCACGAAGGATGAGACTTCGTGATTGAAAGCATGTTTCCCACATCCATCGCTGCAGTGTTCAGTCACCACCAGGGCTAGGTATTGTCAACATACAGAAAAACCATATAATGGAAAGAACGCAAGTTATTTTTGAGCCACCATTACTTTTATTTTAACACTATCTAATAAGAACAGCGAATCTCAATCAAGTTTTCTCGGCTTTATTAGCCCGTTTACTATAGATGGCTTGCACTGACGTCCCTGAAAGCGCCGTGTTGGAGCACTATATATAGAATATTGGCTAGCCTTATTTGTCATCTGACCTACTCTACTGTCTTGCCATCTGTTAGAGTTGGTGGTATTGAGAACTCCGGCCAATTCGTAGCCTTGGCCTAGGCTTTCCCCGAGGAGGTCCGGAGAAGCTGTCTCCTCGCCGCCACAGGGACTCGCTGGATTGTCGATAGTTGACCTTGGATTAACAAAATTCGTTGCTGGGCTAGTTAGTTAAGAATCTTCTATATCGGATAGCGCGAAATCCGAACAGGACAAAGAAGGAACACAGATGCACCTGTCCTGTTCCTTCTCTGTCCTGTTCGATTTCTCGCATTCCAACATTGTTCATCTTGGAGGTTCGAGCTGCGCGGCGCGGCACTCTACCGTGCCGCAGCTTCACCTGGGGGAACTGTTGCGTCTATAATTTTTCTTTCCATCACACGCTGCATAGTCCTTAACTTCTTCTCGAGTATGTTTATTATCGTACAAGTTTCTTCCCCTTATGTTGGTGCAGGCAAAATGTGATGATCACACACTTCCCTCTAGTAACAGAGGCAAAACCGCTCCAGTTTGTCTCCTGTTAATCTAATTTCCTTTCTTCTCTGAGCTAATTACGGAAAAAGAGTTAGCGCTTAGCGATTAGGGACAACCTTAACGCTATAAGCTTCGTCTACGGCCCGTTTTTGCTTTGGCTGCAGAATTCAAACCCCTTCCTGGACCTTTAAAAAATTGGTTCATACTTGCATATAGTGCAGTGGCGCTTTTTGAAATGCAAGGCGTTTCTTAACGAACCAAAGGTACTTAAGGAACCGAAAGAGCCGTTTCTTTCTATCTGTCTAACTCTACAGCCGTCTAGGAGGCTATTAGTGCATGACGAACATGACTAACATGTCATAACATGATTCACATGACGTATTTCATGACCTGACAAGATATTCGCACAATTACTCAAGTTACACAATGACGTAGAGCCACTTTGTAAGACTTGACTCAAACTGTGGCATAAGCAGCCACTCACAGACTTCGCATGAAATCGATTCCCGCAATCCGTGACATCTGGAAGAATTTTTACATTTTTGTGAATATGCGCACAGGTTTGAGTGTGTTTAACATTCAGCCCGTTGTCAAGTATCCTTCAGTGAACGATTAGCCTCCCGCTTCGTTAGAATTTCCCAATACTTTTACATTTCTTTAAAGACCGAAGTCAATCGGTGGTAAGTCGCAGCAATGGGACAAAGTCTGCTACGGGTTGGAAGTAGCATCACCTCTTAAAATGTTATTTGCCTCTGCATTCATTAACACATATTTTCTTAATACCTTGGCTTCTAGGCCCTCTCCCAATCCGATTCTTTAAAGGCGTATGTCTGATTCAACTATTGTAATTACTTTTGAATCACCAGCAGATACAGTAAAACTTCACTTGAACGAACTTCAAGGGACACCAAGAAAAAGTTCGTTAAAGTGAAAGTTCGCTGAACTGAAACAGCTATGTTGCAACTTATTATCAGGAGCTAATGAAAACATCAGTTGTTGAAATTAAATTTGAAGCCTTTTATTTGCAATGCTGCTTATTTGAATGTGAATTTCTGCTTATTTAGCATGTTTCGAAGAATGCAGTAATCTCTTGCGGCACTTGTGCACGTAGGACTCCCGTGGTCATGAATTGAGTCACTGTGTCCAAACTCTCATAAACTCTCTCCGGCACAACACTCAGCTGGGCAGCGAAGGACTTCACTTTTTCCAAGTACGTCAGTGCTTCATCACAGAAAGAAGTAAGCCTCTACAAGGCTTACTTGTAGAGGCTTACTCTACCCAGGCAGCACACAACGTCGGGCCGATATTGGCTTTACGGCGGCTGTGCGCGGCCCCACCTCGGGCCAGCATTGCCAGCCTGGCGCCGATATCGGCGGAGCCGTTGAATTATGCCGGCAAAATTGGGCCGATTTTGCCGCCTTTCAGCCGATGTTGGTCTTTCACCGGCAACTTTGGGCCGGGTTATCCGGCCTTCTGCCGTCTTCCCGCCGATATCTGCTTAGCCGATTTCTTTCACCGGCAACATTGGGCCGAGTTTGCCGGCGTTTTGCTGTTCTTCCGCCGATATCGGCTGAGCCGGTGGCTTTCACCGGCAACATTGGGCCGAGTTAGCCGCCGTTTTGCCGTACTTTCGCCGACATCGGCCGAGCCGATGGTTTTCACCGGCAACATTGGGCCGTGCATGCCGTCATTCTGTCGCGCTTCAGCTGACATCGGCGGAGCCGATGGCTTATCGACGATGTTGGAACATTCTTGTCTCCCTTGAGACAGTTATACATGCCCTGTTGAGAACGTCCTCCTGCGTCGCGGCGCTCCAAAAGTCCTTGTCACCGACAGAGGTACGGCTTTTACGGCAGATCTAACGCAAACCATCTTGAAATAGAGCCACACAAGTCACCGACGGACATCACCCGCAGGCGAATGGCCTCACCGAGCGGCTAAATGAAACCCTCGCCGAAATGCTTGCAATGTACTGTACGTCGAACACATGACATGGGACGCCATAATATCTTCCGCACATAACCTGAAGTTAACGCGGCAGTGTAAGAAACGGCGCCCATATGACGCCGTTCAAACTAGTTCACGGAAGCCCCTCAGCGAAGCTGGACGCCGTGTTGCCGGCCGTCAGTGACGAGAATAACCTCGACGTTGCGCTCTACCTTTAGCCCGCCGAAGAAGCCCGGCAGCTCGCCCGTCTAGGATACAATCGTAATGCAATAGAGCATTAGGCGCTTGAATATTTGTATCTTAAGCTGTAGAATACCGCTACATGGATTGCTGTACTAGCACGAATAACAAAGTTCAAATATTGTACCGCACGTGCTAATGCCGCACGTACGACTCGGGGGTCGAAGTATCGCCGACTGAATAGCTTGCATTCTCTTATTAGTTTCTGCTATGAGAATGACTAACAACTATCACTAGCACGGTCACTTTTCTACCAAAAAAAGTGGTCTTTAGAAGAATAACTGACTGAAATGAGATGGCCACTTCGTTGACCAGTTGTTAAACGCTATCAAAAATGTTGAAACGTTATAACACATACCATTAACTTCATGGGCCAAATTCGAAGTACTTCTGTTTCGTAAATGTTTTTGCCACTGGTCGGCCGACTTCACTAATGTATCCAGCGTCAAAATTCACCCAAACATTCCCGCATGAATGCTTTTAGCGGAAGAAGTTTTATGTGAATAATAATTCTGTGCATAAATCGAGCCTGTCATCATATTTATAGCGCTATATCCTTTCAGCCGCTGAATGTGTGGCGCTAGCGCTCATATACTACACGGACAGTTTCCGATCTCTGTGTTTACACATATTTACTCACGCGCGTGTTTGGGTCAAGCGTAACAAGCGCATTTGCTTCAGTGATGTCACATAATTTTACTTTATGAAAATAGTAAAAAGCTCAGCAAGGCGTGTTGCTGAGCTAGTTGGTTCATTACTTGAGAAAAATAGGTATGGTGCAAAAGAGACCGGGCGAAGTGAAGACACGTTTCGTCGTTTGAATGTTTACAAATCAACTAGCCCGCTGACCATCTTTAACGAACTGACAAACACGTGTTTGTCAGTTCGCATTTGCACTTCGTTGCCGTCCATTTTGTGACATACATAGCTTTTTCAAGTAAAAATCTCGCTCAACGATTGATTCCCACGTGCTTTCAGAAACAGTCGCATAAAATTATTATTATGGCACGGGAAATACGATAAAAAAAGCGGCTCCAACGTGGTGTACGCAAAGTTTTCATGTAGAGACATGTGGCAAGAAGTGATGCATTGAAAATTCGACGAACGCCTTTCTCAAACGGCATGCCCATAGACATGCTGGGGGGATCGCACACCATTGTGGTAGGCTGAGCCGTGCGAGTTGCACTACGCCACCGCTGCCGCAGTGCATGCCGGTACTTGTAGTACTCGGTACGTTCAGCTGCCTAGAGCTGGTGCATCGGCGAGCTGGATTAACGAGCTTTAGCGGCCTTATTTCGATGAATTGCGATGGTTGGGTTGACGTGCTGTGTGCTGGGATGCTACAACAGGAGCCTGAAGCAAAAGGACTCGGATTTTACGTGTTCCCAAGGGATTTCAAGCTCCGACAGGAATGTGTGCGACAGTCAACGAAGTCGGACAGAGAGGCAACTACCGTGCACTTTCTTGTTCAACGTGTTTGTGAACTCCCTGTGCATGATGCATCGTGGTTTAGCAGTGCCCTATTGCGTCATAATAACCTTGCTGCGCGAACTATGGACCGATCAGCGACAGCAAAAGTTCATATAACGCGAGCTCGATCCCCTTGCTGGGGCGATCGCCGCCGGCGACGACAGATTGGATACAACGTCCTTTCCGGGCTCAACAGAGATCGCTTTAATATATAGGGAGACCTACACTGACCTCTCACCAAATGCGACGACGACTGTCAAGCGTCTAGTATGAACTAGACCTGTAATACAAGCCAAGATTATAAATGCATGCTGTGTACAGCTCGCGCCGTGGAGCGCACGGCGAAAACTCGGCCGTGCCGGCATCGCAGCGAACTCCGCCGCCGTGATTTCCCTATATTATTGTGAACGCATCGTAAAGCGGGCAACAGCGGTAGCAAAGCTGAACTTCTTTATGAGCGTGGGCTATTAACCGTACACTGCCGTTTCGAAGCAGTAGGCCTAGCGACGATACCGGCGCCGAGCCACCGGCTGAGGCCGCCGCAGCTAGCCGGAGCGAGCTACTGCTTATCCGCCGCATTGCGTGTGTCGCCAAAATCTCTTACTGACTCATCCATCCCTTGTACCGCAGGAAATATTATGCCATTCACGAGATTTTTGTGATGTTAACCTTTGGCAAACGGCACCAGCGGCCAGTCACCGTTCAGCGGACGCGCCTCTAACCTGCTTCACTGCGACCGTTTTATCTTCATTCACGTTTGACTTATTACTGTGACCGAAGTCCTGCGCTGACAACACAGTCTACATGGAAAGTGTCGCCTCGACAAAAAAAAAAAAAAAGCGCAATAAGGTTATTTTTTCGTTCCTTCGGCTTTTTTTCTTTATTTTTTCTCCTGTAGCTCTACGCAGTTTGGGCAAGTTATTTTCCGGATACTGTAGCTTGTGTCGCTTGTGTGCTCGCCTTCACTGAAGAAGATATTTCCTCTCATGACGACGGGAACGTGATATCTTTTTTTTTTATTACTAATATTTATTCAGCAAAACGACGCAAGCTCATCAACCCGACGAGAAGACCTCGTCACATGTAAGCAGTATCAATTGTTCTTTTTTTCTCTTAGCACTAGGATGCAGTTTAACCTGAAATAAAATAACATACATTGGAGGTGCGGACACAGTTTTCCACCGCGTTCCATCGTCTTGCGTGTCGAGGATTGGTGCAAAACGCCAATATACATGAAACACGCAGCAAGCAGCCGCACCAGCAGCGCTCCGAGAACTACAACTAAGATGGCGGCAGTGCCACTGTCGGAAACTCGCGCATGCGCAGATGGTCTGGTGGGATCGGTCTATTCGCATTTTTTTTTCGTCTTCTTCAACCTCTACCCCCCCTCCCTCCCTTCCCCTCGTTCAGCGTCATTGTCGCGAAACTCGCTTGACCAGGCAGGGTAGGGTAGCCGTCCAGACGGAGTGACAATCGTAGCTGCGGGAGCAGGTTTTTTTCACTCCGACCAGCAGAATTCTTCAAGAAGTGCGGTGTGTGGACATGTGTGGTGGAAAGTCAAAATCGTGCACGAGACGGATACGCGGCAGGATTCCGGCATTGTTTTCGGCAGAGATCACCGCAGCGAGAAACCGGTGGCCCCCTGCTTCCATGTTGAACTCGCTCACCTCATAAGGCCGCGTGTTCACTGCTGTTACGTGTCATCAGATTTTTGTTCTCTTCTTATCGCGTATTCTCTATTGACCATCGTGTTTTGTGTATTCTGATATGGTGCGCTTGCATTTTTTATTCGCTCGTGTTTTTAGCGATCCAACGGGCACACGTGAGTGGTTTTTATGCACGATTCCTTTCTGTTACAATCTTACCTTTAGATTAGGAATACGTGCGTGTCTATCTTGTTTAGATGTAGAGTTCATGGGATCTTGTGGTACCGCTCGCAATGTTTCTCGCGTCGCGTGCAGCAGTTTATCCATCTTTTTGGCCCTTAAGATATCACTGAAAAAATTGCAATTCCCGCTTGAAGGATAACGCTAATTTAATTGCCAGTCATGTGTTGCGAATGCCTACCGTTCCTTGGTGAACTTAATAAACGTGGGGGGGGGGGTGCTCCTCTGCTCGTAATTAGCTCACGCGTATACACAATCTTCTAGTGTAGTTGCCACTCTTAATCTCGCTTTTTGGGCAAGCCGCCTAACATTATCTTTCTTTTCTTCGGGTCCGTCTTTAATCCTACTTTAATGCTGCCTTCGTTTACATCTCCAGAATTTTTTTCGTGATTCGGCACCATCGTTACTGAAAAGCGCTATACCGTCCGCAAAACGCAAGTAGCTAAGATATTCTTCGTTAATCCTTATTCCTATTTTTGCCCGTTCTAGTTCTTTCAATATTTATAGTGAATGTGCCGCGCATAACGTTGAAGAGATTGTAACTCTTCGCACAGGCGTGCGCACAGTGGGGCAGGGGGGCGGCTGGCCCCCGTAGTCACCTAAGAAGAGGTGGGCGCAAGGTCTGCCAAACACATTGACTTAATAGGGAGGGGGGAGGGCGCCGCGATGAACCTTCGCCCCCCCCACCCCCCCCCCCCGCCCCCTATGAAGGGAACCCTGCTCACGCCTATGATTTTGCGCCTGATCCCACTCGATTAGGATTGTCCTGCTTTTTTTAGGAATACGGTGGCTGTGGGGTTGTTTTAGATGTTGGCTACGGTACCTATAGATGTTTAGATATTCCTTTATGGCATAATTATTCCGGAACTGCTGGCGTGTGTTCATATCTGTGAATAAATTTGTGTTTATCACCTTGCAAATGTGTTGCTCCTTAATTTCTCAGACGCATGCGTAGTTGGTGCAGCAGGCCTTTCATCAATTTAGATTTGTTTGAGACAATATTGACTTTCGTTCTCGGCCTTGCACGGTTCGACAGAATTGTGGGTCTTAATCGCACACTAAGACATCAGTGGAGCAGTCGTTCTAATTAGGAAGCATTTTACGAATATGGCACCAATGGCAGTCGATGAATGTCGTTGGGCCGCGAATAGTCTATTTTAGCGCTGCTGACTTACAGTACAGTAACCACAGTAATACCGAACTGCCGTGGTCGGCACGCAGCCATTTTACTTTATAACACATGTATCAGCCTGCCTGATCAGGTTACTTTACGCATCGAGCAACTACCGCCGGTGTCTCCATATAAACTACCTACGTGCCGACCACGACGGTACAGTACTACCGTACTTAACGCACGGTAAGCCACCACTGCTAAAACATAATAACGGGTGTAAACGGTCACGCCGGCGGCTACCCGACGTCGGCGGGGCCGACACCGCGCCAGCATCGGCTAGCATACATAGGCCCAATGACGGCTTGCCATCATCGGCTAGATAACGGCAGGCCCGTCTCGGACCGACGCTGGCTAGCCCACGTCGGCCCGAAGCCGGCAAGCCCGCATCGGCCCAAAGGCGGCTAGCCGACGTCGGGCCGATGCGGGTGAAAGTAGCGCGAGCGTGATTTACCGACGTGGGGCCAATATTGCTGCCGTCATTTGCCGACGTTGGGCCGAGATCGGTCCAATGGCGGCGTGCTGCCTGGGTACAAGTAAGCCTCAGAAAGAAGAAGAGGAAGAAGTAGTAGTAGTAAGCCTCTACAAGGCTTACTACTACTACTTCTTCCTCTTCTTTCTGAGGCAGGACACTCGCTAGAATCTCTTCTGTAGACAGAGTGGCGCATGTCTCAACGCGAGAGCCACAGGTGATAGTCCTCAAAACGCAAAGCGCTGTCTGCACCCAGTCTTTCAGAGAAGTTCTGATCAATATGACGTGAGAGGCATTGGATGGAGTCACAATATTTGTTCGTAGAACTGAAATGCTCTCTGAACTAATTTTGTTATACTGAAACGCATTAGCATGGGGTCTAATGGCACTTCGGCAGGGGATTTAAAAGAAGTTTGTACAACTGAATATTTCGTTTTACTGACGTTCGTTCAAGTGGTATTTTACTGTATAGTGTTGGTCCTGTACGTTTCCATAAGCAGTCGTATGCTGGCTAAAGCTGGCTAAAGCTGGCTAAGAGATAGTTAATCTTGGCTATTATCGGCTAATTGTTACCTATCCGCTTTCACAACACCCACGTTGTCTTCGTTGTCTCAATGCGGTCATTTAGTTGTTCACCGTCTTTCTTATTCCTTGAGTATATAGCTTTTCATGGAGAGCACATGCTGGACCACACACGCTTTACCGAGTACACTGCTTACAACCAAATTTATCTGCTCTATTTGGTGAAGCACCATTTGAAGTGTGAAGCACCGTGGAAGGCTGTGTAACTTTTCGGTAATGGCTTTGCTAGACTTCACAAACCTTGTCGTTGTACTCCGGTCGCAATGAGAGAAGCACTAGCGACGCCGTTGTACCCTGCGATGTTGTCAGCAAGCCCACCTGGGAGAATCCTGTCTCGTTCAGGATGTAATCGATGACAACCGGCATGTCGAACGTGCCAACCTGCTCGAAGCTAATTTCACATTTGAACGTAAATATAACGAGCTGGAAACGCAACACATGCTAAAGCAATACACGCCCACGTATACGAGACGAGGCAGGGGCTATAGTATAACCTCCTGAGTCTCGGGTTAATGTTAGGCGCACGAATTTTTTCAGAAAGTTCAGTATAGCATGGATAGACCACGTAGGCAAAAAGTGTTAAAGCTTAGCTCAGTAAAAGTTGTGGTTTTTATGTGGTGCAATGTCCAATATATCCGACATCAGGACCAAATAAGAGGGCGAAAATAACGTACTTAAAAGGTACTTTAAAAATGACAAGGTACTTAAAAATGATAAGCAAGCAAACAAACTTCAGAAATGCAGGCCAAATTACATAGTTTGACGAGTACGGCCGTAGAACACGTCACTTCTGACCGCTGCCTTTTTGGACAAGTACTCCAGGTGCGCCGCTGCATTGATTTTGCCCACACTTGACAGAGGGCGCTAGTAGACGTTAAAAAAAAACTAAAAAAAATAGTTTTCAACAGCAATTAGTGGGTGCTGGGGTTGGAGCAGACGAAAACGAGTTGCCCAATATAGTGGAAAATTCCCCATAGCCGGGACTCAAGAGGATAAGAAATGTGTATCAATTTGCTCAGTTCACGTAGCATTCGTACAACATGATATGATTCCATATTTTCCTTAGTGCTGGTATCATTATTTTTGTATAAATGCGTATGAGATTCATGCACGCACGCCCGCAAATAAGATATGCCAAAGATAAGCGAGGCAAAAGGCGTCTCTGGAGTACCTGATGTGACCTCGAATGCTGTAACCTTGCATTGTGTGCTAAACAGGAAAGAAAGTGCCATCGCATAATTATATTCATTATCATAGCATCTTTCACACATGTATTAAACGCTAAGAAAAATATATGCCCGATAGCAACAAGCAAACGAGAGCGCAGTAATAACATTGATTTAGTTTCCACATGCTGTATAAGGAGGTGTATAACGGCAGTCCACATCACTCGAGTGAATCCAATCGAAACTGTAAGGAAATTGAATTAAATCTTTGTTCATTGTATATGATATAACTTTATGAAGGATTCCTGTATATAAATGGTCATTCTTTATTTATTAGTTGATTCCGTAAAAAGGCACATTATATGCCGATATATATATATATATATATATATATATATATATATATATATATATATATATATATATATATATATATATATATATATATATATATATATCGAGAAAAGGTGATTCTGGGTCCGGGTAAATCTACGCAGTGAAACAGAACGCTTACGAAGCGATTTATTTTGACGTTTCGGCCACGGGTCCGGCCTTCATTATATATATATATATATGTGTGTGTGTGTGTGTGTGTGTGTGTGTGTGTGTGTGTGTGTGTGTGTGTGTGTGTGTGTGTGTGTGTGTGTGTGTGTGTGTGTGTGTGTGTGTGTGTGTGTGTGTGTTCTCAAATTAACTTGGTCTGTGAGCACTAGCATAGCTGGAGGAGGGGGTCCAAAGCCCTCTCCGAAATTTTTCAATTTGGCATGTGTATATTTACAGGCACTCATACAACCGCATGCACGCACATGCACAAAGTATGGTTGAAACGACCCCCTCCCCCGCATTGTCCGAAAAACATTTCTGGCTACGGTACTGGTTTTGATGAAAATGTCAGTTTCCCTTAGGCCAGAACGGACCAGTTGCAAAGGCGAAGTTTTTCTTGAAGGTGTGCACAGGATTTTAAAGGATTACTAAGAAGCAGCAGACCGGCGTGCATGTCCATTTATAATACTTAAATCCTGGAGTTTCCCATTCCAAAACGAAGACATGATTGTGAGGCACACCCTAGTGTGAAACTCCAGATTAACTGGAACCATCTAGATTTTCCTAACGTGGACCTGTGTCAGGTACGCAGGTGTTCGTTGAACCTCGTCCCTACCCAAATGCGGCCACCGAGGCAAGCAATCGAACCTATGACCTATAAGGCGTAGCAGTGCAACGCGGTTGAGCTACCGCCAACGTTACTAGACTAGTAATGTTGACCGCAGCTGGTAGGATGTTTTTGTGCCATGTAGAGACTTTATAGATTCTGCGTCACTCTCTACATGCTATAATTTACGGTAATTTATATCTTGCTTTTCGCGCTTTTTTATTTTCTGCGAGACGAACGTTAGCTAGTACTTTCTGCCGCAGCTATTGCTCCTGTACTAGAAACTCCAAACTTTCCATGCGGCCTTCGCTGCACATAAGCTCTAACTACAGTCATTAAGATACGTATGCATGTATCACATGCGACGCATAAACTTAGAGTGCAGTTAGCGCATCAAATATACGCACTAACGTACCGCGCACCTGCATTGCAATCAGTCACGCTTATAGTAACGTGAGAGGTGTCGCAAACCGGATGCAGCCCCCTCCGAACTCCCCCATCCTTTTGCAGCTTCCGCATCAGAGTTGTTTATTGGTCTCGCTCTTCTAATCTTAGCATATTTTTTTTTTGCGACCTCTAAAATTAGAGTTTCGGTGTGAGAATGCAGCAAGGCATTTGCATAGCTTCTTTTTTTTTCTTTTTCTTTTCGAAAGCCATAATATATCCTGGCACCAAAGCGCTTACTGAGCTGCTTTGAAGATCAACATCCGGTGGTACAGATGCATAGAAACTTGGCGGGGCTGTTTTTACGTGGCCTGCTGGTTCAGACTAGAGGCTCTTAGTCACGTAGCAAGCAAAGCGTAAACGTACAAGCATATCGAAAGCAAGGAATATGCTCCCTGCGGCAAACGCTCGTCTTATCGAACCGATACGTGTCGATGCAAATTATTTTACATTATGCATTACGTATTAGCAGCTGCACATCACTGCAATGCTTTATTTATTTATTTATTTATTTATTTATTTATTTATTTATTTATTTATTTATTTATTTATTTATTCAAAAACACTGCCCATCTCTTCAGAGATTATATCAGCGAAAGCGCATGAAACATAATAATTTGGTTACACAACATATTACATGGTTAACATATTACCTTACTCTGACAAGACATAGTATTGAAACAATTTTATAACAACAAATTCATAGACGAGGTAATCACTGAAAACATCCGTAAAAGAGATAAGCTATAACTTTCATGGAAGAGGATCGGCCCTCAGCGAGTTTGATCAGTCTGCAATGACATTAGTGCTACTTGTGAAGCAAGCAAGTCATTTGCGATCACAGTTATATAAACTTGCTTAAGCATGATTCCTTATTTACGGTGGGAAATTTTTATGAGTACCAGTCTTTGGTGGTAAAAGAAAAAAATTAATATTTGAAGCAATTAGCGGTGTAAGAGTATTCGATTAGTGTATGGGAGTGCTTATGACGTGTTGTTCTGCCATGTGAATAAGATATACGTATACCTTGTACCGATTTTTATTATGCCGTATAGTAGCTGGAACATTGGCTGTAGTCGTGTTATTTACGGTCGGTTTTGTAGTATTAGTATGCCGGCGTTTTGAAGTAAATGTGTTGCTGAGTCTGTCAGTCTATACTTAATTAACGTAAACCCGATTGTTTTTCTTTGAAGTGCTTTTATTTTGTTCACCTCTTTCTATATAACCGGGAGCAACAGAGGGCTGGCATATTTTAGTACAGATCGCACGAGGGTTGTATAAGCTATTAGTTTGGTATTCGGTGGTGCAAGTTTGAGACGTGCGCTCAGTAAAAATAGTCGTTTGAGGGCTGTACTATACTAGTAATGTTATCCAGTGTGAGTGTCCCACTTCAGATCATTTTAAAGTGTTATTCACAAATACTCGCGATAAAATAGCCTGGTTAAGGGACATTTGTAAATAGTGTAAGAAAAGCTAGACTTCTAATTTTGCCGGTTATGTTGCCGAGGAAACACATTTACCAACATTGGACGGACACTTGCCAGTTCTTGCAGCCCCATTTGTGCACACCTTATAACACTCTATTGTAGGATTAGGTTATCCAGTTGTATTACAGTCTAAAAATTGCATGTAACATTCGTTGTAATGAACTGCGGGCATTTGTAAACAATATTAGAAAACCAAAACACGTGAGATCACCAACTCGCCTCCACTCCCAGAATTTCGGGTCATTCGTAGTCAGATTCACGTGATAGTTCGACTGCGGCACACCTCTGGAGTTTACCAGCCATACATCGAAGCCGGCATCTGCCAAGAGGAATCCTGTAAAAAGAAATGAGAGCAAGAGTCAGTGTGTTTCCCATAAAGCGAAACTTCGTTCGCATACACTTTGCTTTGCCTATACTTGGTGAAACAGTAAGACTTTATGGTTTGAAGAAGAAGCACACTGGAGATAGATTTCACATTACTTTTTACTGCGACTCTGTCTTGACGAGCTTAACCTAGTTTCTGTGTAGCAAGTACAATTATATTTTTGCAGGCCGACCTAGAAAATAATGCAGTGCAGAAATGTGGGCCTTTAAAGTGGTTATGTGGCACATGTAATGCATCCCCGGGGCAATGTTTGTCGTGCGTGCATATATGTAAATTCCAGTAGATACCATGCTAATGAAACCTAGATTCTGGTATATACAATAAATGAACTGTCATTTATGTTCGTCACGCACTCAAGTCATTCCATACCAATTTTGGCATATATTCAGTTAACAAAACGACCGGAAGCGCACCATGACAGTGTCATTTAAATCATTTCGTACATGGCATCGTATTCATGATTTGCATGTTACGTGCTCTTGTTTATGTTCTTCATACAGTCATGTCACGCCATACCAATTTTGGTATATATCAAGCTAGCGAAACGGCCTCGAGAGCACTATGAGCGTGGCATGTAAATTATTCAGAAAAGCTTGTGTAGGAGCCAGTTGGAACATACTGGATCGTAGTGAAAGAAACAAACAAAAATCCGGTGGTTGTTTACCCTACATGCACACAATAGCACATAGATTAAAAAAGTGGCTTCCCAGTATGACGTGAAGGTGGTATCCTGGGTGCCCAAAAAATTGGTAGGGTTTTGTCGCAAGGTCAACATGGTGATGAAGACGCCCGAGACGCAACATATGTAACGTCAAACATGTTAAGAAATTTGTTGAGTGCAAGGTAGGAGTGGTTTATAGGATTCATCTGTACTGCGGGGTATCCTACATTCGACAGGCGGGCAGGTGCCTCAACAAAACGCTTCCATGCAGAGCAATGCTGGGGGGTTTCTCACGATCAGCACTGCTCTGCATGTAAGTGCAACCCGAATTTCAGTGACACAATCACTTTGGCGCAGAGCAGAGACAAGCTTAAAAGAACAATTGTAGAAGCATACAGTACGCTGTTGGGGAAGTTTGGCGCACGCGTGAGCTCCCCCTTTTTTTCTTTTTTTCATACCTCACAATAAAAAAGTCCATAGCTCTTACAGACAGGCAAATGGCATTTCTAGCAAAACAAACGTAAATTGAATCGCCGCACATATTCCATATTGGATTCTAATATGGCATTGTGTAATCACCATCCTTGCTCACGTGCGCTTTGCCCACCGTGCCCTCACCTTTGTATTTCCCCACTCCCTTTTAGTCTTTTCGTTTCATTAAGTCAGTTGTTAAAGCGCTTCGTCCGTGTCGTTCCTGTATTCTGTCTTTTGAACTTAGTAGCGCTGCCTTTATCATCCATGTAAATCATGGCGTACATGACGAGTATGTGATGATTTTTATGTCACAAACTGTCATTTATGTTTGTCATGCTACGCGCACTATTGTTTGCTTCCTTGCAGCAGGGTGCATTCTAGGATAGTTTGAAACGGCCATTGTTACGCACACAAATATTCTTTTCTTGCGGCATGATTCAAGGCGATGCGCACGAGGTTCGATTACGCTATCGCGTTCTACTCTTGAAGGTGAAGCTCAAGCTTCCTGCAAGTTTTCCTCTATAAAACTCCGTATGCAGGGCCACAATGCTCGCTTTTACCAGTGTACTAGATCGCTTTAATTTATCACTGTACGAGAGCCCCGATGCCTGGGCTTGAATTTCCCAATGTGCGAGCGGCCCGCTGCGCGCTGAGTCGCGCACCTCAGGACTTTCAATAAAGTTTTGCATCTATCCATACATATGGTATTTATGCAATGATGACGTAAACTACATTCCGCGAAAGCCCACAGGCTGCAAAAACGTTTATGAAAGGAAATAGTATCCCACCCCACTGCAACACAAAACTGCACTAACAAAAGAACAACCGAAACAACTGTTGGCACCCGTGTCGATCACTGGACCTGGACGGAGTTCCTTTCAAGTGGAAAGAGCGTTTTCTGTAAATTTGCATTTGAAGGCATGTTCAACCTCATGCTATGCATAGTCAAGCGGATAACAGTTTTTCGTTTCGTGACGACTTCTCGAATTCAATGTCCCGGAATCCCCGATTAAATCTTCTCGCGCTAAAATCTGCTAGCATCCATGGTTAGTTTAGGTGGTAGACAAACTACAGAATGCTGTTAATCACTGGTTATTCCGTCCCAGAAACACATTTTTTTTTTGTTTTAATGCGAATATTTCTTTTTGAGGAACTCATATCAACGCCTTAAACGTTTTAAGCGTTTTCGAGGCAAAGAAAAATTCAGAAACAGAAAAGAGAAATCCAGCGTCCTGCCTGTCCTGTTCTCTGCTTCTCATTTATCATTTTCCTCGTAAGAGCTGGGATACATAATATCTTTATGACTAGTCTAGTTTTCTTGTATATTCAAGCATATTTAACTACCCAACTTTTTCGCAGTAAGTTCTGAAGTCGCATGGGTTTTGTTTTCGTGATTATGACAATTCCAGTATTCTTTGAGAAGATCTGTATGCTGGGCCACAGTCCTCGTTTTTTGCACGCGTTGAGATGCGATACCTGGACTTCGAGATGGTAGGTTCGCTGTCCAGGAGGCGGCGTTTGTGAGCAGACCGTGGACAAGCAACATCGGCGTCCGCCTTGCCGTGGCGTTACTGTCCGAGCTCGGGAGTATCCTGTCGACTTCTAGGATGTAGCCGTCAGCAGTGGTAACCTTGTGAACTTCGACGTTGTAGCCGAAGTACCGCATCAGCTCAGCCTGTTGAAAGAATTTATTTAAAATTATTACTCAGCGTCGTTATATTAATAAAGTCTTCCTTATTACGTTTAGACGTACCCCGACAAGTTTTCTCTCAATTTTTATGCAGCAAACTTGATTGTCCACACATTTTGCTTGTCTCACCAATCACACAAGCGATACCTTTGTAAATTATAGTGTGGCATAAATAGCGAAACTGCCATTAAGTTGAGTCAGAAAAATTGACCCTTGCACGTTCATACCTCAAATTTTCGAGTCAAATTTCAGCACTTTGAATTTGACATGGTAGCGTGGACCACTCAAATAACATTTGATGAAAACTTGAGGTACGTACTTACGTGCAGGTAACGTTGTCCCGATTGGGTTTACCAGAGGCCTGGCTGCATGTGCCACGCTATATATGTATATATGTGCTACCGAGTAATAAAAAGAAAGTTTTATGAGAAATAACGTTGGCAGTATTTGATTACTCTAGAGCAATTTTTCGATTGACTTTTTAGGCTGCAATTGTACTTGCAATCGGTTACTTTTTTTTTGTAACTTGCGCAGGTCTGATAGTGACCCTCAAGCTGTTGGTTCTTTGAAGGGCCTTTTTAAATGATCCCATCCGTCCAGCATCATCGCGTGATCCCGGGGTAGGGTGTTCGGATGCGTCTCGTTACCTCGGGCGTGTTAGGTTACCGTTCAGTCATGGCTACCAGATACATAATGATGAACTTCACTAAAGTTAATGTCATCACAGGGTATGCAGCAGTTTGCAACCGATTCTTTTTTTTTTTCGAAGAGAAGGCTGTTTCCTCACTTCATGAAAGAGCTGCTAATACGTGTGACGTGAAACGCTACGGTGACCCACGACGCACTGAAAGTGCTGGAACATCGACTGCGTTTTATACTGCATCGCCGGATCTAAAAAAGAGGCAGCCGTGCACATATGTTTATGCGTATGTTAAAACATTCTTATGTGATCCAAAGTAACGCGCGAAGTATCTTTATTAAATCGGCGAACCCAGCCTTTAAAGACACGTACACAAGAAGAGAAGTTTTGACGACACACGCTGGGACACCCAGCGCGTGTGTCGCAATACTTCTCTTCTTGTGTACGTGTACACACAGGGTACCACTATGTACACTGTGTACACAGTGTACACACTATGTACCAAGAGGCCCAACACCAGACTCTTCTACGGCATCTTTATTACCCTGTCTTCTATAGGCCCCATATTTTGATTTAATTTTCTGCCGCCTGCAGCCGGTTTTCAAGAGCGAAAAAGAAACTAAAATGGGAGAATACATTGTTTCCCTGTTTCGAGTACTTAGATATGGCCACAAACAAACAATTTCACCCCTCATTGAACCTTTGTTTTATTTTGTAATTCTAAATTTCTTTTAATGAGGACAATTAGCCCAAGCTTCATTGTGTCTGACTATTTATGGCTTAGACAAATAAGTTTAGCCCCTCTGATCTGTATCACGGAGCACCCTGCGAGCAGTTCCATTTATTCATGTTGACGTGGTCTTTTTAGTTTATTCAATTTTTCATTTGGTCAATCGTCGGTTGTGCAGAAAGTTTCTCTTATCCTAGCCTACGTAGACGTTGGACATCTGGAGGACAGGAAAATGGAGAGCAGAGAGTGGGGTTATTTACACATGTACAGAAAAGCGACAAGAAATTAATACATCATATTTCGATCACTTGTCGAGGGACCTCCTTCAAAAAGTTTGTCACATGGCCCCGCACATCGGCACTGAAAGCTGCAGCGTGGTCAGCGTTACCTAAAATTCTTTACTCCTTTTTTTTTCTCTCTTTTGTTCAATGTCAAACAGCATCGCCCATGCTACTCCCTGTCACGCGTTTTCTGACTCACCACCTTCCAACATTCCTTCGCTTTCCTTTTCCTTGTACCTCTGCCAAAAAAAGAGCGAAGAGACTTGAAAGCGCTGCCTGACTTGTCATGACACGCATGAAGGCAGTTTACATCTTAGACATGCGGATTATTGCTGCGGTGGCCGGCAACTCTGCTGCAGGTGCGCTTGAGGGACCTGCCTCCCCTTTTCAATACACACCAAAGATCGGTCCCTCCTCCTGCAGCTGCGCATGGGCGTCGCCTGGATGGCTGCTCAGATCCCACCTTCGGTGGGGCCTCGTCCCCTGCCTTCCAGGAGTGTACTCTTGCACGATACCAAAAACAACACACTTGCTGCGAGAAGACGCTTAGTAAGCGAGAAAACGCACAAAAAGAAAATGTGGGTGGCGACGCCACCTTGAAGTTTCCGCGCCAATCGCCGTGACGTCACATATTTTGACGGCGCCTACTAGGGCATACGTAGTTCCTAATCGGTAAAAATGAAGTACATTGTCGTCTGAGGGGGCCATAACATAACATACCAAGTTTGGGGAAATTTCGTTGGGCCAAGGGCGCGAAAATACGATAAGTGCACTTTGAAATTCGTGACGTCACGCGTGAAGATTTCGGCGCGATACTTAAAAATGAAATTTGGATTTCATTTTCTCCTATATTAGTACACCTATGATAGATAGGTTAACGACATTAGAGCTCTTAGAGTACAATTTATCAATCTAAACTGGTTCATTGTTTCTCTTTAGTGTCCCAGTGTAATAGAGCGTGGTAGAAGAGTAAAATAACAACCAGGCGTGTTTGTGGTTTAAAGCTTCCCACCCACTAGAAAGTGCTCAGCCGAAATTCTTCATCGTCATCAGCCACAGCATAAACAACGTGCACATAATGCCTTACAAATGTGTAGCGGGTACCTCGCTTCTCCGCAGAATGGCCAATAATGGCATTGCGGGTGCTTCCCTACTTCCCAAAAATTATGATGATTTATGGCGTAGTGAGTACATTGCGAGTGTACTTGTATTAGATGTCTCAAGCGAGTTTACAACGGACTCTAAAAAGGCCAGTCTTCCAGCTTTCGCTGTGACTATGCTGCGTGTTCCTTGAAGACCCGGTGTTTTTCTCTTCCTGTCATTTCATAAACCTCACTTCCTCCTCTCCGTGAAAGCTTACGCGTGCGTCCGTCTCAGGCTTCAAATGTAGCGTCTTTCCTTCACCTGCATTTCACCTATCAAACTTGTTCCCTGTAGACGGGCTTTGTAAAGCGAAATTCATTTGGGAATGTGGGCTTTAGTAGATATGACACGAAACATTGTGACGCCTTTGGAAATCAAAATGATCAATTACGAATGTATTCTAGTATGTCTCTTTGCGACACGCGTCGTGATCGACTGTCTACAAATGCGTGAAACTTACACAATTTCATGGTTCCGGAGACCAAAATTAAAGCAAATGAAAGTGTTAGAATAAATTATAGTTTATTTTAAGTAATTAATTGTAATTACGACGTAAACAAATATCTAGTTACTGTACAGTCAGGCGTGCTACAGTTCTTCCTAATCCGAATTCGACGACCCTCTCAAATTACATGCGATAGTTATCTGCTGACACCGAGCATTCCTAAAAAGGTAAAAAAATATTTCAATGTTTCTGCCGAAACGTCCCACGTCCAACGTCTCGTTACACGCGGTACTGCCTTCACCAAAGCCATTGTGTCTAGGGAAATATTTCTCTTAGAAGAATGAACTCTGAGCTGCCAGAATGCACAATTTACCATTAGCTAACTATTCGTGGTCTCTTCCTTACCAGTAGTTCGCGAAGGTGGCAAAAGTAAGTCGCGTCTCCTACTGAGGACTCCATGTCGAAAAGGGATATAAAGTTTTGCTTGACTGGTTGGAGTCGAACCAACCTCCTTGCGGCCTGGCCGACTGAAATCGTCTCGACACTTTCATGGCCCGATAAGCCGAATCGACCTCTCACTCATATTGTCGGGCTCATGTAATGCATAACTATTCGGCGGGCGATAAGATTGTCTCCACAGGAAAATTAAATCATGCAGATTTTAGTTAGACTGTACCTATTGTGGTGAACTGATACCCACGGCACTGTGTGGTCTGCCCGCACGAGGCCATGAGTTTAACTGGCTGCCTCTGCGGCGACAATTGTTTAGGGGCCGTACGCCAGAACACTCGTTTATTTTGATTTCAGTACACATTGAAAAGAAAACATGGTGATTGTTATTACACCGGCGCTCTCGGCTGTATGAGCAGTGCCTCACTGGTAGACGTTCTGGCACGTGACACCTTGAACGAGCAAATCATATACAGTCGAATTCATCGACGACATAAGCTGCATAACGAAGGATCTTTTATTCACAACCGCATACATATTGTGGAAGTGTTACTACATGTGCACGAGTTTTACAGCGAAGTCGTCAAAACAACGAAGTGTCATAAAGGTCTCGAGTACTTTGCTATAAGAACATTCGGCAAAAATTTACCTGATGAATATGCCTTATGGTATGGGGCTTACTGGAGTACATCGCATGAACTGTGTGAGCTCCACGCACATCTGATATGTAACACGACGGTTCATCCCGCACAGAGCTGTACCTATTGGCAAGCGACGAATTATGCCGCTCTGCAAACGTCGTAATTCGGCTCACACCTTTTACGAGGTGCGGCGCAAAAACCCTCTAGTAATGCTTTCCGGCTCAGTGACAAAATGGAGTGATGTTACTTTGGGGATCAAGCGCAATTATTTACTAGAAGCCGGATTTTTAGGCATTAAAGAAACGCGTTTTGGGCGCCCAAAATAGGCAGGCAAAACAACGTTCTAGGGGCCAAAAATAGGCAGGCTAAACACGTGTCAGGCCTCCAACATCGTAAATGTAGGCACAACAAAATTTTACATAAATACGAACAAGTTCAGAACGAAGACGTGTGCGTGCCTGTCACGCAGGCCAGCGTGGAGAGGGCATTGTCGGCGTTGAAGTTTATGTTAAAGTAAAAGCTGTTATGAGATCAAAACAGCCGATTTCCGCGCCATAGTTGTCCGCCGCCACCGGTGTCCGTAACCGCTATCGCGTGAAATTAGAAAAATGAAATGAGAAACAAATTTCTAGGATCGGATGGGAATTTAAATCGCGCCCTCTGCGTGGCATTTGAGTATTCCACCACAGTGCCACGCTGGTGCTTGTAACTCCTTCGCGAAAATATTCTATACATGCGTCATGTCGGGCAAGGAATCGTGTTAACATATGTAATATAGCCTGGCAGAAGAGTAAAATAACAACCTGGCGTCACACAATGCGAATTGTGCAACCAGTCAGTCGTTGAATGCTTCCAACCCATTACAAAGGGCTCAGCCATAAATCTTCATCGTCATCAGCCACCGCACAAAGTGCACACAATGCCTAACAGATGTGTAGGGGGTACCACAAGAATGACGAAGATTGGCATAGTGGGTGCTTCGCTACTTCAGAAAAATTACGATGATTTATGGCATAGTGGGTACCTTGCATGTGTACTTGTATTAGTTGCCCCAAGAGAGTCTACAACGGGCTCTAGAATGGCTGCTCTTCCAGGTTTCGCTATGACATGTGCTGCGTGTTCAGCGCAGGCCTGGCAATTTTTTTATCAGAACAGAGGTCTCACACATCACACAGTACACATAATGACGTGCTGCTTCTGAAATCACTCACTCCATTGACAAAAAGCATACAGCCCGCTAAAAAATCGTAATTTGCTTTTGAGAAAGCAAATATTGTGACTTTGAAGGGTATACTGCTTTGTGCTAGTTGGTAGGAATTCGTGGTACAGTTACTTCCGCTCCTCTGAAGAACGTCGGAAGAGCGTGTTTTATCCCTGTCCCACTTTAAAGGGACACTAAAGGAAAATAACAATTTATGTCAGAGTGAAATCCCAATGTACGACAACTTCTAAAACGGCAATATTATCAACAGCAGTGCCCTACTTACCGAGAAATTAAGCTAAATGTATCACATGATGAGCGCCACGAGTGGGACATTTTCGAAGTGATCCCGATGACGTAGGGAAGTCGGCCTACAATAAATCACTAGTAATCAAACTAGCAGCAGTAAAAAAAGGACATTCCGAGCATCAAAAGACGTAATAAAATGCTGCTTGTTCGTTTCCGCTTGATTCATGGAAAACAAAACCTCTGTGGCGTTGCCATGGGGAACGGCGCGCGTGCTTCAAAGGTTCCGTTTTCGCCGAACTGCGCCTCGCCCGTCTCAGTCGTAGTTTTGGGATCGCGTACTGCCGTGCGTGTTTTGCGCGCTCGTGAAAGTCGCTCTGACAGAAAGTTCGACAAAATGCCGCATGCGTGTGATATTGCCGGATGCCCGAATGGTGCACAACGCCAGTGCTGCAGCAAGGAAACCGGTGTCTTTTTACTGGGTGCCGCGGAATGAACCCTTACGCTCGAAGTGGCTTAGTGTCATGCCATTGCGCCCGTGTGCTAAACAGTCAAAACCTCTGCGTGTGTGCTCGCTGCACTTTCGTACTGAGGATTACGAGACCAACCGCAACTTGGTGACGGCTTTGAATGTGCCCATCCGAGCAAGTCTTTGCCGCAGCGCCGTTGTTGCTACTGTGGGTCCCGCTACTTCCGCTCGGCTGCTACTAGTGCCGGCGGCCGCGCAGTAAAAGCGGGCAACGTTGGGCACGGCAGCAGTGACGTATGAAAGTCGTATTTTCAGGCGGGAGATTTGAAGCGCGCTATGCGGACCACTAAAAACGTGATTTTATTTCAAAATAAGCACTTCCTTGGCACAAAAGCAGCACTACGAGGTTTCTGGACCGCTATTTCAACAATCAACGTCGACTTAATATTTGCCTTTAGTGTCCCTTTAAGAGGAGGGCAAGTAACTACATTACACATCCAATGTTTTTTTTATGATTACCTTAACTTCAGATTTTTGCATACAAAAAAACCGTAACGAACCGTTACGGAACATTTTTTTTTTTCGTTTCGGAACACAAACGGAAAGGAACTTTTTGCGTGGAACGAAACTAAAACCGAAACGAAAGACATTTCGTTCCAACACCCTGGTCTCAGCAAACGACACAACGTTGCAGCTTTGATTAGTTCTTCTCAACCTTTACGCCACAGAAAAAAGCGGCCGCGATTGGACGCGCACTTTACGCACGCACAGTGGTACATTTGGCTTTTTTATTCTTACGTTGTGACTGACTATAGACTACGAAAGCATGTGACTCTTCTATACAACCTGCCGCTGTGGTAAAGGGGGTGCTCGACTGCTGACCCGAACGTCACGGGATCGAATCCCGGCCGCGCAGGCCGCATTTCGATGGAGGTGAAATGCAAGAGGACCATGTGCTTAGATTTAGGTACCCCCGGTGGTCGACACTTCCGGACCCCTGCACTACGGCGTCCCTCATAACCGTATCGTGGTTTTGGGATGCAAAACTCCAACAATTACTATTATTACTCTTTCAGACGCATTAAAACCTACACACCAGGGGCGTAGCCAAGGCGGGGGGGGGGGGGGCGTTTGGGGGGTTCAGCACCCCCCCCCCAAATTTTTCAATTTTGCTTGCGCATATATACACGCACACATACAAACGCACACACGAACATACATAAAGTATGGTTGAACCCTCCCCCCCCCCCGAAAAACATTTCTGGCTACGCCCATGCTACACATCATAACAGCATACTATATCGAATGAGTTATTAAACGCTCATAGGAAAGCGAAAAAGTCAGTGCAGGGAACGTCCAAGTGCATGAAACAATGAAATACATCATAAACATCAACATACCGGAGGTAATTTCGCCTGTTCAGCTACTTCGGTGGCCTCGGAGCCGATGATCATTGACTGAGCGAGCAGCCAACCAAGCCAAAATACTGCCTGCAGAAATGTGGTCATAGCGACGACAAATGTAAAAACTGGCCGTTTCTTCGAATCTCAGGCTCACTAGGCAGCCGTCTTCATCCGCGGTAATTTGCGTGCGGTTTTATCCGGAGTCGTTGAAGGTAGTCGGCGGAAAGAATTAACCTCTTAAACACATTCGCGTTGCCAACGTCGCCGCGCGATAAAAATCAACGAATGAAAAGAATTATTGCGCGTCGATAGATGATCCCAGTGCCAGCAAAGCGTTCTGTAGAGCTCCCACTCCGCAACTGCAATTTAAAGTGAGCGTATAAATAAACAAACTAAACTTGGTCGGTGCCCCGCATGCTGTCGCACGGATGTGACGCATTACGTGCGGGCTTCGTGCACCTGAGGTCGTTGGATGCAGCACAACACGTGTTTCGAGAATACATCGTGATTATATATCCTCGCCATCCACCGCACCCCCCTCCCCTCCGAACATCGTACCTTTACAGCCCCCTCCGCCATTTCTCCGTCCCTGGAATACTGGACACATACGCTTCTGTTAAAATATTAAATTATCTGGCCTTGGTGTAAACATAGAAAATATGACCTCAACGGGTGTTATATCATTGTTTTTATAAAATGTACACCGGTCATTAGTTACGTGTAATTTACCCTTTTGTAGCTATGTAAACTAGTTCTACGTTTTTTATACAACTTTAATGAAAACGAGCAGATAATGACGCGAAGGAAGGTATAGGGGGCGTTAATTATACTGTTTTAAGTGTTGTAGTAATTGGGATATATAGATGTGAGGGAAAAAAAAGACAACTTGCCTCCGACAGGGAGCGAACATGCAATCTTCGGTCCCGGCCGGCGGCAAGTTGTCTTTTCGTCCACCTTACGTTCTTCACATTTATGTCGTAATTACTGCAATACAATTAAAACACCACAATTATACCTTTATTGGCTTCATTATCTGTTGGTTTCAATTAAAGTTGTGAAAACAAAATAAGAGCCCTTAAATTTTCCTTCTTTCTACATCTCTGTATTCTCTTCTGTCTTATGATATTTTGCTTAATAACTACTTTATACTGTTTTACGTTTGATTGTGTACTAATTCTGGTTGCTGTTGTACTGATTCACAATGTCATCCTTCAGTATGCCATGCTTTTCATTTCTTATTTATGTGCCACTGCTTCTGACCCCCTTCTGTGGGTAGCGGGAGCTAGTCAAGCTGCTTTAGCGTAACTTTTACTCGCTCCGTCTTTCATGCACTACGCATGAAACTAAAGGATCAATTCAATTCAATTCAATTCGGCATTGCAGCGGTATGCTTAGATGAGCATTCGTTAACAACTTAAACAGTCAAGAGTTTAAGTAAAAAACAACACTGACATCTATTCCGTCCCCAACCTCCTTTACTGCAAAAGAAAGAAAGAATTGGGTGACGCTTAAGCTTCGCCATTAAGAGTTGAACGCGATAGCAATATCCGGCCCAATGCTCATCACGCTCTGTTTCGCTTGTCATTATGTTCAATCGCCCAGCCAGCCACACAAACACACACACGCATACGCACACACAGGACATACCTGTAGTGAAGGTGAAGGTTTCCGCCCTCTTCAACAGCCACTTTATGACAACAGTGTACCCATTACGTGTGTGTAAGAGAATGCGCGCACTAATGCGTATGTCCTTTGTAATGGGTGGCATGCTTTAAACCAGTAGCAATTACGCGCGTGATACTTTTTCGAAGTTGCGATGCACCCACTACGTGTTCGTAAGGCAATACGCGCAGTAATGTGCGCGTCTTTTGTAATGGGTGGCCGGCTTTAAACCACCAACTCGTTATGCAATTCACATGGTGCGACGCCCGATTGCAATGTACGCTTGTAAGCCGTTTCACTGGGATATCACACATCGTGCTGACACCTGTACACAGAACGCGTCTGTTTGTGAAGCATGATTAAATTCAGTGCAGTACCAAGCACTGGCGTATCTCTGTGATAGAACACCTGCTTGCCACACAGACGGCCAGGGCTCGATTCTCACTCGAAGCGAAGATTTTTTTGTTATTTTATTTTATTTGCATCTGTCTAGATTTTTCAGTCACGGACAAAGATGATGATTTTTCGCTCACAACCAACCACGCCGACACCGACACCGAAATTTCTGCGAAACGAACTCTTTAAAGTTGTCGCGTTAAAAGCAACGGCAACTAGAGTTACCGATACGTGGCACGCCGAAGTGACGACTCGCTACGTACGCACAATAACCAATTATAGCGAGTTCAAACCATAGGTGAAGCATAGGTGCAGCTAAAGAAACGTGGAGTCAAGATTTGTGTGCTTTTGTACGCGTCAAACGTGCTGTTCACTTCTGTATTTTTATTTTTGTCTTTTTTTTTTTTTTGCTATTCCTTCCTCACTTTACACCGTAGCAGCTGTAAATAAATACGGTATCAGTGCGCACAATTGTCGTCAAAAAGAGGGAAAAAAGAGAACGGATGTATTTTATAGCGCATTACTTGATATCCTATTCGCAGCTGTTGCCTCATAGCGGCGTTCTCCCACTGTCCCTCTTGTGCCGTTCCACAGATGTGTAACCAGGCCTAGTTCCTAGATTGCTCGAGAGCGTCGTACCTTCATCTGTATGATAATGTTATAAAAAAACTGGGACATCTCTACACCAACGTTAAGGCGACGGGGACGGGGGGTGCAGGAAGTTGCTTGAATTGCCTTAATTAATCGATTAGGCAAATTAGTTGGAAAATTCGGCATATCCCACGCGTTGTGGGAATCGGTTTCACGTGAAGCAGTCATCGAGTACTTTTACGCTGTATTTTGTGGCTTTGAGCCAAGCGATACGAGGTGGTTCGACGTGTTTTTGTAAGTGTAGTACCTGTGTACAGATCGCGCGCTTACCAGGCACGTCGACAGCACTGGCATTTAAGGGTAAATTATGGTGCGACGTAACGTCAGACCTCCCGTTAGAGTACATACGTCAGTATTATCGCAACTAAGTGCGCTTTATGGTGCAATCATGCGAATATCATACGTACCTTTCGTTCATGTATTCCTCCGGGGTCGAGCAATGCTTCAATATATCTTGCTGAATCATAGGGATCTGCTCGGCGAAGTGGAGTACGTGAAACACGTGAAAGAGCGAGAGAGAGAGAGAGAGAGAGCAAAAGAGAGAGAGAAAGAAGGGGAATAAAGACATAAAAAGATATGGTGAATTTCATTGGTAGATTCGGAGCACTTCCGGTAGCAATTTTTCTGCTCGATTCGGAGCAAGTCTGTTCCATTGGCAGATTGAGAGTGCTCCCTGTATGTTTCATCGGCGGATCTGGGGCAGCTCCGGCGCCAGATCCACTCCACGGAGCAGCTCTCTCTTCCGCGAAAAGCGGCGGATTCGACCGGAAGTCGCAAGCTCCCCGCGCGTGCGCAGAGCGTGGCGTACCGCGTGTGCGATGAAATGCGCTGTCCGACAGCACCCGTTCTCTCCGCTCGCGGCCGTGAAGGCGAAAACTGCGCGAACCGCGAGGAATGCTGGGCGCTTGCGAAGCAGACGTGCGCTAGCGCCCCCTACCGTTTGCTCTGGCGAGGGCGCTTGTGTTCCATTGGCAGACTTCATCGGATGCTCTCCACGGCGTGGAGTGCTCCGGCGTAGAGTTCGTCGGCCACTCATTTATTTATTTATTTATTTATTTATTTATTTATTTATTTATTTATTTATTTATTTATTTATTTATTTATTTATTTATTTATTTATTTTATGTTAGGAGTAAAGCACCAAAGCACAGCAACCACATTTTAGTACATTAATCTTCATGCCACATTTTGTGGCTTTCATTGCTGGAGCGATTTAGAGAGGCAGGCTTTTGTCGCGCCCATTAGTTTCATCCGCAATTTTATGTATTGTACTAACGACGTTTTTGAGCGCAGATTTTAGGCACCCGCCCCTGCGTTGAGCAGCGTCGCCGTCGTAACCGCGCGAACTAGTACGTGCCATAGGAATTGTGCAAGCCCCACTACCGTATCCAACGAAAACGAAGTATGTGTCACAGGAACTTTGATGATGGTGATGTGCCTCTACGTATGGCTCATACCCGCACTGGGGGATTCGCCAAGAAGTGTTGATATGAAGTTTCAAACATGGTTAGTTACAACTAATGTTTAAAGACAAAAGACAAGCAAACATATGAAACGAACGGGTGCAATAATTATTTGTACATTTAGGCCAGACTACTCATCCTAACTATAAATTATAATAATGAAATTAATGTGTAACCGAACGTGCTATTTTTTGTGCCAGCAAAGTGGGCACGTGCCAGGTATAACGAACAAGCTAGCAGGCAAGCAAAGAAGAAGACATGCATTGGTCGAAATTGCTCTTTATCTTCGTAATTTTTTTACTTTAGAGATAGGGAGGTGAACATTAATGTAATTATCATCCATAGACTACAATACGTCTTCTTGGCCAATCCCCCAGAGTGGGTATGTGCCAAACTTGGTAGGCTACAAACAAACAAACGAAACAAACGAAGGCCACATAGGCGGCAGCATCAATTCCTGAGGGCCCGGTCCTGAAGGTTCTAAGACCCTCCTACCTAAATACTATCGCACGATTTCGGAATTTTTGTGCTCGAGAGGAGCACACAAAATATTCTGTTCTAAACGGAGCAGATTTTCAGCGCCTTAGGTTTCCGTGGTATAACTCATGGTGTGGCACAATAGAAGTTACATTAACTAAACTGCGATGCCGGATTCCCTCTCTAAATTATTGTTTACACTGGCCTGGTTTTGTTCCTTCCCCTCGATGTTTTTATTGTACGCAAGCAGAAACCATAGAGCATTTTTTTCACAGAATGTCGCAGGTATCAGAATCTAAGGCAAAGATTTCTCGAATGTCCTTTCCGAAAACTTGGGCTTGAGTTTTCCGTAACGGCATTACTCTCCCTAGGGTCGTCGGCACTGGGTCACTGCCACAGGGACTTATGTGATGCGTTATTTAACTATATAAAAGATTCCAAGAGACTGCTATGCTAATATTTCAAGTACATACTTATTTTATGTCTTCATTTATTCATTTCATTTAATTTTACTTTTCTTATGTATTTGTTTTATTGAACTCACTCTCTCGCTCTTTTTTTCTCTTTAACATTTAATACACAGAACCGTAAACACAACTAACATATTTGCTTGCCTAAAAATTACCTTTTCACAATTATCCTGTTTTTTTTTTTTCACAAATCCTACTGCCACACGATTCATGGCGTGGCCCGTGGTGGGTTGAGCCATTCCTTTAGGAACCAACCAACCAACCAACCAACCAACCCCTTTCGCCCTCGCTGTTCAGAAGAAACACATCGAGAGCCTCCGAAACAAGTACCAAGCCATGCACCTGGCCCGACCAACTGACTGAATGGCGCAGTTCTGGGAACATCACGGCATCACGGACAAGGCAGAGTATACTTCGGTTCTTCGAGCGGGTACTCCTCGTCCCACCCTCATGATACCCCGCAACGCGCAGCAAAGGTGGGTGAATTACCTTAACCCATGGGTGGCGCCCCTCCTAGATTCAAACATATGCATCTTCAGATAGCGCTATGTAAATATGTAAATAAGGCCAACCTATGTATGTCCAATCTGAACCAGGCAGTGCAAGAAATTGTCAAAGAGAAGGGCGACATAGATTACACGCAGGCACTGAGACATCAGGTTGTGAAGATGCTCACTTCGATTAAATAGTTGTATGCAACTGCACGTACTTAAATGTATGCCTCAAATTGTTTCTTTACTACGAAAAACTGCGCAAAATAAACAGGGACAAGTGAGACACACGCTCCCTGTTTATTTTGCGCAGTTTTTCGTAGTAATGGAGTGCCAACTCGCCCAACACTCAGTCCTTTCAAATTGTTTGTCTCAACTTATCGCAAAATCAAAACACCTCAACAGTTGCGCTCAGAATTCGTATTAGGCAGTATCGTAATCGTCGATAATTTTTTTTTTATCTGTAGTGCTAGTGTTGCACTACTGATGTATTCCGAATGGAAAGGAAAACTAGAATGTTAAGTGGCGTGGGGACTGATAGTTGCACCAAGTGTGTACATTGCAACTGATCAATGACAGACGTTGCCTGTGCATGATGCACATGCCAGCAAAGTTCGCGCTTGTCTCCCAATGGCATGTATCCGACAGGTGCTATTGTGTGCGTAAGCCGATATATCAACCTCGTAACGTAGCCATTACAGCCAACTCCGAAACAAAAATTGTTCTTGTCGTCAGCATAATATGCTGTCAGAGATGTCAAACATCTGGCGTCCGAAACTGCACTTGAACTGTCAACAATAGATTATCTGATTCCGAGCCGTACAATGAGGGCTGTCCTTCGGGAAGATCAAAGAACGAACACAGTCCTACGAGTTATCAATCGGCAATCTCCGATCCCAGATAGACTGCCCCATTCAAGGCGTTGCAGAACTTGAGAAAAAAAGAAGCGCCATCTTCCATCCTTGCTTGAGCTTGAAATAAGCAAACGCATAGCACGATAATTACAAAGATCAAGGGATACAATGGATATCCAAGTTCCCGTGGCCGAGCCCTTAATATAAATGTGCAATAGTATAACATAATAATTGTTCGGCTTTTACGTCTCACAACCACGATATGATTATGAGGGACGCTGTAGTGCGGCCGCCGGAGACGGGATTCGATGCCGCGACCTTCGAGCCAGCAGTCAATCACCATAACCACAAGACCACCACGGCGAGTAAAGTATAAATCTCTGACACCGATATTGCGTTTTTCCTCCTTAACTCTTGCCCTGATGTTCTTGATGCACCAGACAGCAAGCTTCATCCAATATTCCTCTAAAAGCTCCATTAAAAGCCAGTATTGAACTTCTTATCAGCAATGCCTACGTGTCTTAATTAATTAAAGGGACTGACAACCAGTTTTTACGGTACCTATTTTCTTTAGCGCAAAGGAATGCTCACAAACGCGGAGAATGTTGATCAGAATTTTTTGATCTCCGGCCAGTATGAATTCGTATACACTCAGCACATGCGGCAAACAGTGGGAGGTGAGTGCGAGAGGGGTTCGTGTTTGTGCGCGGCGGTTTGCTGCGCATGCGTGCCCTCCGCGCGTACGTGCCGCGGCTCGAAATGTGTTGCCGCGAAGGCAGCGTACGCTATTCAGGGGGCAACTCAGTTTACCTGGTAAGCAGCACTGAACAGAGTGGAGATGGATAATAATATACATACTATAATTCCTAGCATTAGTTATGTTGCGCATGAGAGGATCAGACAGCGTACAGCAAAGTGATCGACTCCACAATCCAGCTTCAAAGCTCTTCCGCTAGGCTACGCGACATACCGTTTTTTTATGACTTGTAAACGCTATTTAGAAATATACATATTGTACTCAATTCGCGAAAAAGATGCTTTAATCTGACAATATAATTCACGTTCTTTTCATTTCCACCAGGATCTAATCACAGGTTCTGGCCAGTCGTAGCTTCGTATCTCCGGTGACGGGCTAGCAGACGCATGAGCGTAAGGCAACTTTCTTTCTGCTACGTTTCCCAAGGGTTCATATAATTGTGCATATTAAACTTGTAATAATAATAATAATAATAATAATAATAATAATAATAATAATAATAATAATAATAATAATAATAATAATAATAATAATAATAATAATAATAATAATAATAATAATGATAATAAGATATTATTGTTATTATTATCTCGTTCTAACGCTGCTGGATTATTATCATTGCGATCACTTTGCTGCCGACGAAATCGCGCTGATCTGTTATTTCTTTACAAGATTGTGCATGGTATCATATCCTGCCCTGTACTGCTAAACTGTCTTAATTTCCGAATTCCACGTAAGCTGACCAGAGAGAATAACCTTTTCATGTAACCGCCTGCCTCTGTGAACATTCGACCATTGGAAGGACACAATGTCTTTACAATGCTTACTTTTGAGAGATCAATGTTTTTCACAGCTCCCAGTAGTTGTTCTGCTCCGATCTTTGCACTGTACTTACATAGCCTCGTACACTGTTGACATTTTTTTTTCTGCCTGCGCATAGTTGTATATCTGCAAAACGTTTTTTATACCTGATATTTTATTATGAATGTTGGCCTTTGTTTGGTTGTTTTTTCTTTCCGTGCGCCAGTACAAAGACCTTACGGTTGTTTCTGGGCACGTTAAATAAACATTTGATTTGATTTATTATTATTATTATTATTATTATTATTATTATTATTATTATTATTATTATTATTATTATTATTATTATTATTATTATTATTATTATTATTATTATGATTGTTATTATTATTATTATTAGCAAAAGTGGCGAGTCCTTCAGGATACTCTACCCAAATGGAGTAGAAGTTCAAGCCGTTGCTGACTGTTTTGCCATGCATTTTTCATCTGTCTATAAGTCTCCAGCCTCTGTAGCTAGTAACGGTCGACAGGTTAAGGCAGTTGGCACAGCTGATGCTGTGTCGCTAGATGAAGATTCCATTTCAGAATGCATTAAGCGCTTGAAACCATCCTTTTCAGCTGGCCCAGATGGCATCCCCTCTGCCATACTAAAAGCCTATGGCAGTATACTTGTACCAGTATTGACTACCATATTTAATAAGTGTCTGCATGCTTCAACGTTTCCTAGCGTGTGGAAAACTGCTCGTGTTTTCCCGGTGTTTAAGTCTGGCTGTAAAAGTGACGTCTCGAACTACCGCCCTATTTCCCTTCTTTGTGCCGCATCCAAAATCTTTGAGCTTGCTCTTCACAAAATATTGTCTTTTGATGTAAAAAATTCATTGATTGTGAATCAGCATGGGTTTCTCGCTGGCCGCTCAACTGTCACTAATCTTGCCAGTTTCATGATGCAAGTCTCCGCGCCTATTTCGCAGAGAGGTCAGGTTGACGCTATTTACTGTGACCTTAGCAAAGCTTTTGATGTTGTCAGCCATCCGCTGCTTGTGGATAAACTTGCACACTTTGATGTTGATTCTTAAATTGTGAATTTCCTCCATAGCTATCTTCTTGACAGATCATGTTACGTTGCCGTTAATGGCCAAATGTCCTCTTTGTATAAAGCTGCAAGTGGGATTCCTCAAGGGTCGGTACTGCGCCCACTCCTCTTTTTAATTTATGTTAATGATGTTTCTTCTGTCATTCGGAATTCTTCTTTCCTTTTGTATGCCGATGACTTAAAGATATTTAAGGAAATTCATTCAGTTATCGATTGTCGCTTGCTGCAATCTGATTTGTGTTCTTTTTCTGAATGGTGCAGGAGCAATAACCTCTCCCTAAATATTTCAAAAACCAAGGTAATGAGTTTCACTCGAAAAACATCTAATGTGCCATTTTTATATTCTAATATTAATGAGAACTAACAGACAATAACGCCAAGGAAAGTATAGGGGGTGTTATCTGTAGTATTTAGAATATAAACATGAAGAAAGTAAAGTGGACGAAAAGATGACTTGCCGCCGGCAGGGACCGAACCTGCGACCTTCGAATAACGCGTCCGATGGTCTACCACTGAGCTACGGCGGCGGTCATCCTCCCGTCCACTTTCTGGGGTATATATGTTGATTTAAACCAAGGAGTGTTAGTCAGCACCAATCGCAGCCATGGCGGCGAGTGTGAAACACTCTTTTTTTTGCCTGTTGGCGTCACGTAGCACGTGAACTTTTTACGAGCTGGCAGCTGACCAATAATCCCTCGCATACTACCTGAAGGCATTAAGTCTGCCAGGACGAGACCCTCGCTATGAATGAAGGAAAGCAGATGATTTTTAAGGGCTCGTTTATCTTTCTTAGACACAATATTAATGAGAACTAACAGACAATAACGCCAAGGAAAGTATAGGGGGTGTTATCTGTAGTATTTAGAATATAAACGTGAAGAAAGTAAAGTGGACGAAAAGATGACTTGCCGCCGGCAGGGACCGAACCTGCGACCTTCGAATAACGCGTCCGATGCTCTACCACTGAGCTACGGCGGCGGTCATTCTCCCGTCCACTTTCTGGGGTATATATGTTGATTTAAACCAAGGAGTGTTAGTCAGCACCAATCGCAGCCATGGCGGCTGCAAAAAAAAGAGTGTTTCACACTCGCCGCCATGGCTGCGATTGGTGCTAACACTCCTTGGTTTAAATCAACATATATACCCCAGAAAGTGGACGGGAGGATGACCGCCGCCGTAGCTCAGTGGTATAGCATCGGACGCGTTATTCGAAGGTCGCAGGTTCGGTCCCTGCCGGCGGCAATTCATTATTATTATTATTAAGCATACTTTTAGAGTAAACCACGCCTGCTAGTGTGCTTCTGCTTTGTGCATTTAGCTGAATCGTTTGCATGGGTGAGTCAGCCCATCCATTGTTGTGACCTGCACCTGGGTGAACTTGCTAGGCGTGTGAGCGGACAAACAGCCCCGCAGCCACGTGCTGTAAAACTGCTCGTTCCTTTCGCCTTCGCTTTGCAGCAGCGCTACCCAATAATCATCCTGATCGCGAACCAACTCGCCCACTTTTCCGTTAATCCCGCAGCCTTTTAAATAATCTATGTCAAACCACGCTGCATTTAACCTCAAAAACTGTGCCTTCACAGAAGGGAACCAGTTGAAAAAAAAAAAAAAAGAAACTCGCTACGCTCTGTCCCGTCTGGATATGATTGTCGTTTGCAAGAAGCGGAGTTTTGCTGAATGAGAGGTGGAAGGGCAGGGTTTACAGGGGGTGGTGAGAAACTTCCTACCGGAGTGGCAGTCACCCGTTCGCTTGCACTCTTTGTGACCGTGAAACACGGTTTGACACAGTGCACGTGCGTGAACCTGAAACGCTCGTGTTTCTGACAGGTCACCGGAACAAAGTCCCTAGATATTTCCCTGTTCTAGGGACTCTACAAAATCTAGGGACTTTACACCGGAAAGCTGACGGACAGTTCGTGCTAGATTTTATCTTTTTTTTTCAGCTCTGCTAGCTGCGCTAAACAAATAAAACGAAACAGGAAGAAGTTAGAAACGAGGACACACGCAGCACTGACACGACTGAAATAAATATTTAAGTCGCACATTTATTATGTAAGAAGGAAAGAATACTTTTCTAAGGGCTCGTTTTTAATTGTTAGACACAATATTAATGAGTACTAACTGACAATAATGCCAAGGAAAGTATATGGGATGGTATTTGTGGTAATTAGGGTATAAATGTGAAGAACGTGAAGTGCACGAGAAGATAACCTGCCGCCGGCAGGGACCGAACCTGCGACCTACAAATAGCGCGTCCGATGCTCTACCACTGAGCTAGGGCAGCGGTCATCCTCCCTTCCACTTAAACCTAGGAGTCTTACCTTTTCGTCCACTTTACTTTCTTCATATTTATATCCTAATTACAACAAGCAACATCCCCTATACTTTTTTTGGCATTATTGTATGTTAATTCTCATTAATAAAGTATTATATAAGGACACTAAACGCGGTGGTCTTGTGATTATGGTGTTTAACTGCTGACATGGAGGTCAGGGGATCGAATCCCGGCCGCGGCAGCCCCATTTCAATGGCGGTTAAATTTCCTGAGCCGTTCACTACGGCGCCTCTCATAACCATGTCGCGGTTCTGGGACGCAAACGTTCATAATATTTACTATATAAGTAAAGTGGATCAACACGGGACATTTATTTGTTTATCCGGCCGTCACTGTTTATCCGGCCGACACTGTGTGCGCTGTGGACTAGAGTACCTTCGCAAGCACTGTTTACGAAACTTTGGTTGCTGGGCACTGAGAAAAGACAACATGGCATTCGATATCTGTGAGCGCGTGGGCAGTTCTCGGAGATCGTCTACAAGACGAAAGAAAAACTCACGACACGCAGAGGGCCAGCATACGTACTGTTCATTTCTTGTTTGTCTTTTGTCCTCCTTATCTTCAACGATGTTTCATAAATGCACCTCGTGAAGCGGCAGCTTTGAGCACAGTGTCGCACCAAGGATCTTCGCATCTACATTTAGGCAGCTCAAATTCTGCATTTACCCTTTCGCTTGGCCGACGTTCAAAAGCGAATATTGCGAGTTATAACCACAACAGATGCGGCGCACGCCGTAAGATCTCTGTATAAGTCACTGTCATACGGGAATGGAAGTAATAGTACTGCCGTTTCTCCCTATGTTTTTTCCTGTTCTCTATGTAATGCGGGGCATAGTTCAATTGTAAATTTTAGCTTGACGATATGCAAAAATGAAAACGTTTATCGCAATAGAACAACATAATTTAATGGAGCTAAAATTCTAAACACTAGTTTCGGGCTAGTTCCCCCTTTTTGGACGTAATAAACAGTTCACGACCACCACCTTTTGAAACAAAAGCAGCGAAACAGCATGTAAGTCGTCTTTATATATATACGCCCATCCAAAGCTAACAACTTGTGTGTTTGTGGGCAGATAAAGCTTGTGCTCACGTTCATTTCTTAAAGTAGTAATGTTAAAGTTAATGACTCATTGACATTTATGGAATATGCAACCTGTTAAGTGGTGCAGCGGGGAGCGCGGCAGTGAAGCTGGCAACCATGCGCACGCCTATGGTTCTGCAGCAGAAGCGTAGCCAGAAATGTTTTCGGGGCTTGGGGGTGGGGGGGGTTGGGGGTAACCATCCTTTATGTATGTTCGTGCGTGTGTGTGTATGTGTGCGTGTATATATATATATACACATGCAAAATCGAAAAATTTAGGGCAGGGGGGGGGCAGTTTGAACCCCCCCCCCATCCCACCCCCTGGCTATGCCAGTGTTCTGCAAAGAATCCCCTTGGATCCCCCCTTTCCTTTCAAACCCCTTCCCCCTTTCAGACCCCGTGCCCTTCAAACTTTTCAATCAATCAGTCTTAATATGACATAAAAGGATAATTACAAAGCATAAAATATAAAGACAAGGGTCCCAAAGGCCAAGACTGCAACGGGACCCTCGGTAAAGGCTACAAATAAGTCACACAAGGATTAGCAGCAGTTTGAACAGTGAAACATAAATAAATGCAATACCCATACCAGAATAAAGAAACAAAAACGCATAAACCGAAAAACAAATAATCTGATAAATACAGCATCTAGAAACACAACTCTAGTACAACTTAAGAAAAACACAGATCAAATATTTATCAAAGACTCTTTGTATAAATTCTGGAATGACATTAAGGAAACTTTACATTTTAGTGATGTGGGTAAATTATTCCATAATGACGTTGCACAAAAGTTTGAAGATGAGTTACCATAGTTTCTGTGAACCTTAAAAAGCAAAAATGTATTGTTTTGTAGCAGACCTGGTAGTGTTAGTATTAACTAAAACTCGGGATCAATGAAGTTCCTAGAAAGTTGATTTGTTGTTTGTTTACACAGCAACATAATTAGATGATAGGTTGTTAAGAGTTAAGATGTTGCAACGAAGGTCAGTGGCACTACTGTCGCGAGAACAGTTAAAAACGCGAAAAGCTTGATTTTGTAGATGTAGGGATTCAAGATGGCACTGATAATTATTCCCCATGATGCGATGCCATAATTGATATGAGAATGTAAGAAAGCGTAGTAAAGAGAAATAAGTGCCTTATGAGAAACAACAAAAAAATTGTGAGCAATATGGTAAGCAAATTTAAGGTTAGCATCGAGGTGAACGCCAATAAATTATATACTTTCACTGATATTAATGAAATGCAAGTCAGTTGTAATCTCTGGTGAAGAGGTTAACTTGCGTTGAGCTGATCTAAAAACCAGGGATCTAGACTTATTTGGATTAATATGTAAATGATTTTCGTAGCACCATTTGGACACGCTACAAAGTACAGCATTTAACTTATCAGTAACCGTGTCAATACATCTATCAGCAGAGGAAATGGCAGTATCGCCGGCATATCAAACGCACTAAGCCATGTGCATAATGGCAGGAAGGTCATTATTGTATAGTGAAATGTAATGGACCTATCAATGAGCCAGTGAGGTACCTCTTCAATAATGGTTTCAGCAGAGGAGAATGAGCCTGCTATGTATAATGTGTGATTTATGTTCAGCAGGTGACTGTTTAAAAACTTCAGGGATGGACCCAAAATACTGTATGCTTGGAGCTTGTTGGGCAAAACGAGATGATTAATGGTGTCAGGTGCCTTTGTGAAGTCTAAAAAAACCAACCCAACTGCACACTGTGAATCAATAGAGTGATATAGTCAGATAGGGAAAGAAGAGCGAGGTTAGTGGAACATTCAGCGCGAAAGTTAAAGTGGCAAGCCTTCAGCGCATTAAATTTATTAAGATATTTGTTTAGACGAAACATAAATAATTTTTCGGTGACATTATTAAGTGAAAAAAGACCACAGATCAGGCGATAGTTGGAAACATATAGCTTGTCACCCTTTTTAAACATCGTAAGATCTTAGGCTATCTTTAGAGAAGTATAGGGAAAATGCGATCCTTGAACGCAAGGTTTTAGAAAGTGGTTCGCAAATGACAACTACTACAAGTTTTAAGATGCATGCCGAGGTTTTATCAATACTAGGGCTGGTCTCTTTTAAGACTTTTCATTGCTGTAGACACGTCGTCAGGACTCACGGTAAAAATAAGAAAAAGAATGATTAGAAGGATGTAGATTGCAGTGAGAAAGTAGTTACTAAAAGCGTTAGCAACACCACTTTCAGGGTTCTCATGTGTAACGCTGTTACATGTGACTTTCTGCAAAGATGAATTATGGAAATTTTACCCCACCAACAAAATGTGGGAGGGAGACTTGGCCAGCTCCAACATCGGCGATCAGCTAAGGCGTGGGGACGAAAGGCCAAGACGCGGCCCAAGCTCAAGACATGCTGGAATGACCTCGCGTCCTCGAAGCTGCATTCTCGAAATAAATACGCTTGCTTTCTTTTTAAGCGAGAAAACGCGGCAAAACAAAATGCGTGTGGCGACCCCACCTTGAAACTTTAACACCAAACGCCGTGACGTCATGGATTTTGACGGCATCTACAATGTCCTACGTTGTTCCTAATCGCTAGAAAGGAAGTACAGTGACCTCTGAGGGGGCCACAGATTCAACGTACCAAGTTTCATAAAAATTTTTGAGCCATTGTCGCCAAAATACGACAAATACAATTTCAATCCGTGACCTCACGCGCGTAGATTTCGGCGTGAAATTTAACACTGAAACTTTCATCTCTGTTTTCTCCTCTATTAATAACCTTATGATGGCGAAATTCACGATGTTAGAGTTCTCAGATTACAATTTGTAAATCTAAACCGATTCATCGTTTCACTTTAGTTTCCCTTTAAGCACTGCTAGGGTCTGTAACGATTTCAGATCAGGGGGCGTTCAGATCTAAAAAAAGAATGAAACACAGTGTTAAGGCGCGTTGTGTTGCGCATAGGATAAGACAAAGAAAAAAAAACACGATGACACACACAGTGAACTCTGTGCGTGTCATCATGCTCTTTACCTTGTCCGGTCCTTTGCCTAAAACTACTCCAACAAACCCAAGTGGAAACCACTTTCGTAAGAAGTCGTTTATCTGCTGCGTAGTCATTTTCATTCCAGAATGTTCGATTGCAATATGCGGACTCTGCTCTGAATCTATCGGACAGAAGCGTATTGCTATTTGTTGATGTTGTTTTTTTCTGTCGAGGTACCTTCGAGTTTTTTTTGTATTTCGACTTCTTTTTCTTCACTCACGAAACTGCTTCGCTGCGATCGTGGTGAGCCCTTCACTTTGAAGCGGGGGCGGAAAAGGGGGAGGGGGCGGTTCTGCAGAAAATTGTTCTCACTACAGCAGCGTGTCCTTGGGATAATCGACGGCTCGACGGCGCCAGCATCCCCACCCGTTCGGCGACTCTACGACGACCACGCTCCCCTCCGACCACAAGGCGCCGGACGCAGGTGGTGCTGGACAGCGCGGTCTTCTCGCCAGTTCATGCGGCTAGAAAAGTGTCGTCTTGCATTTCTTCTTCTGTCCACAGGACTAGCTTATTCCAAACTGGGCCTACACAAAAGCAAAGTGCGCCATCAAACTCGTTTGTACGCCGCCTGCCCATGTCTGGCATGCGTCGCCTACCGTGGTCAGACTGCGTGCATTAGCGCACGGTACGGACAACACAAAGCGCACCTTCCGGAAAGCGTGTCTGCGACGTCGGCCGGGGACGGGTCTCTTTTCAAAAGCACAGACAGCGGAAACCGCGTAATGAGCAAAGGGGTTGCAGGGGGACTGACCTGTCAACCGCGTCTTCTTCCCGACTCCTTTTTTTTCCTCTAATTTCCCCCCTCGTTCGGTGTGGAGAGAAATTCCGGCGATACCGGTCGGCTGGAATCGAGTATACCATAGTTGGAACTTGTAATCGAAAGTATATTATCTGAAATTAAAGAATAATAAGCTTGGGTGTGTGCTGACACCCAGAAAGCTGCTCGTTGTTCCCGTCCCCCCCCCCCCGCCACCCCTCCATCCAGCCACCCTCACCACTCCGTAGCCTATCACCACCCACACCACTCCAACACTGCACCGTGCGTTCCCTTCAACAACTTGAATGGTCAGGAGAGGGGCACCCCAAATGCTCCCCCAAACTTTAACTTTTCTGTGTGCTCATGACAAGGGGTTAGGATGAAAGAGAATAGCGAAATAAGGAAAAGGAAAGGGAGAAGGGGGTTTGTAAATGTTGCAAAGAAGGAAAACAACGTTTGCAGCGTTTCATTGGACCGCAGCCGCGGGGCGGGGATTGGAAGAAGAAAAGATGAGGCGAGGTAAACGGAAGGAACAGGGAGAAGTGAAAGGAGGAGGGGGGGGGTCATTTCCTTTGCCATGTGCTTTCTTAGGACCCGAGAGAAAGGGAAGGAATGTCCGATCGACTTGTGAGGCTACTTAAGCAGGGTGCTCGTTCCCGGGCACGAAAAAGCGACAGCTCCGCTGACTGGATTTCTCTCTGCGAACTCTAGGTGAGTGACTTTCGTATCTCTTCACGTCGTCGAGTTGTCATTTTGTGATAGCCTGTATTTTTAAGATTGGTTAGAATATTTCCAGAAGGGAATGAGTGGTAGACACGAATTGTCATCGGCCCGTTTGCAGCACTAAGCTACTACGCCGGACCTTGACAGTGGAAAGCGCTTGCTGTGAAAATTTTCTACATTTCCTTCTAAATTTGCGGAGACAGCGGTTTCTGCAACGCATAAGAAAGCGCAACCATCGTTCCACAAACTGCATTAGAACTGCAATGGCGGGAAGCCCTGGCCATTTGGTCCCAAACCTCCTGCGTTCCTTCGTACTTGTTCCTCCTTATTCTGTTTCGCCAGCAGCCCACAAGAGCTCAAAACAATGCACGAGTTTTGGTGCGCAAGCTGTTCGCGGGCCTCTGTTGCCATCGTCCCTAAATTTTGGAGGTTGAGGAGTAGTGAGGCATATTTTGTTCGGAAATTTCTGATTTGACTACAACAGTGAATCTTGATTTTTTTTCTTTTTCAGACACAACTGCAGCCATGAACAGCATTGGTGAGTACACAGTCTCCTCCATTGTCTGGCTTACAAGAATGTGATAGCATTCATGTTGAAATCTCTTAAATAACACCCTGCCATGTTCCATACTATAAAGCAATCAGAGAAGTGAGAGGTTCGAGAAGTAAGTGCGTCGATTACAACCCGCGTTCAGTCATTATCTTTGAAGGTTCCTAGGGAAGGCGTTGCAGGCGCCTCATGCGAAAACTTAGCTTTACGTTTCACTAGTTCATTCAGGCTTTGTTCGTGCACTGTCCGGTCCCGAGCAAAAAAATTCTCGAAGTAAGACTGCGTGATTTCTACAGTAGGCCAAGAATAATATACGCTGTGTGCTGGTATTGGAACAGCACCAGTTTCTTCATTCAGTGAAATACAACGATGCTCTCGTATCTAACAGCCAAGAACCTGAGTTCATCCTGCCAGACCTTTATCTTTTGTGTCTCTGGCCTGATTGCAGTTGCCGTCCTTGTGCTGGTCCTCAGCTCCGCGGCTGCGGTTCCTGTCGTAAGTATATCTTACCGCTTACGATTAAGCATGCTTAATTATTCGCTAATAATCCGAGGCGTTTATTTCTCACTACAGGTGAGGCATCCAAGGCCGCACACACTAAGGTAGAATTTGTTTATGTAGCAGATTTCTAGTGTTTTGGGTAAACGTACAATGCCATGTTACGTAACTGAACAGTACTCTGGCTCCACTCACCAGGCTCAGCAAGAAGGCTTTGGCTATTGGTGAATATTGCTCGGATAAGTACAATTAATATCACATTGGAATATCAATTTACTAGTGGTGCACCTTTCGTTAGCTATACCTACAGTGCGGGCGTAAAACGTTACGGCTGGACAATAGTTTGTTGGGCGTCCGCAGCAGCTCTGCGCACGCACACTGCCACCCATTTCCAATGGCAGCTTGCATCCGCAGAGCTACTGCGGATGCACAACTAGAACTGTCGACGTCACTCGCGCCCACTGTTGTCTCTGTTCACGACTCCGGTACACTTGTAATCGATGAGCGCGAAGAAACAAGATTCCTCTTCATGCAGCGTGCATACACTGCACTGTGCCAAAGGAAAAGCATTTAGTTCAAAGAACTTATATCCACATAAATCTTAGGTGGCCTGACAGCAGCACCGCGAGGCAGGGACCACTATCTTCTTTAGAAAAAAATGCTGTTGCATCGGCTCCATCGGCAGATGCGAAGTGCGCATTTCTGGCTTTTAATCGTTGCTCTAATTGCTCCAATCAGCCCGACCAGGAGCAGGGGCCCGTCCGTGGCGAGTCTCCGCAGTCTGCCTACCTGGGCCTTCCCTCCGGCTCGGACGAGATCGTCAGCCCCATCGACATCTCGTTCAGCTGCGCCCACCGCAGCCTTGGCTACTACGCTGATGTCGGCAACGAGTGCAAGATCTTCCACGTCTGCAACCCCGTCCTTCTGAGCGACGGACAGGTGAGTTGTTTGTGTAGATAGGTTATATGATTCGAGGTGCGATGTTGCTTAGATATGTTAAACCCGACGAATCAGTTTTATTCATATATGCTCTGAATCTTCATACTGCTCGGCGCTATGTTACGTTTATTTACATAGGCTATGCTACCGGCAGACACGAGGTACGCATGAAGTACAGCGTTAGTTCTCGCTGCGAGTTGTCGAATGTTTCAACTGCAATGAACTGGTTAAGAAATGCAGCTTATGAAATGTTCAAGCTGCCTGCTCAGACATAACAAAAATTTAAATAGCTGGCTTATCCATCTTTCCGCCGGTTTTTTTGTAATGTTTGTCAGTATTTGTCAACTCTGGTTCAGAACGGTCTGCCATGTGCACTTTAGCCAATTTTAGTTGTCCGCATGAAGTACGCTATTTGCTAAATTGTGGTCTTTTTCTCTCCCACCAGGTGGCCATGATGCAGTACAGCTTCGTGTGCCCCAACGGCACCCTGTTCGACCAGCAGAGCCTGACCTGCACCGCCCCTCCCGGCACTGCACCCTGCGTCCAGGCTGAGAGCTTCTACTACCTCAACCGTCACGTCGGCCAAGTTGGAGCTGCTGGCGTGCCCGTCGCCTCACCCCCCGTCCAGCCCGAGCTTCAGCGTCCCGCTGTCGTGCCAGAGCCCAAGCACGAGACTCCCGTCCACCAGCAGCAGGTAAGGTAACCTTCTTGTGAACACATCGGATAGCTTTAAATTGGTGTCCGTACCTTACAAGGTTGAGTTGATTGGTAATACATCTATCAATTGTGTTCTATTCTTCAAACGTTCTGCGCACTGAGAAATGTTTTTTCATTGTCGGAGAGTCCATTGCAGCATTGTGTGCCCGTGGTGCTCTCTGAGGAGGCAGTCGCTTGTACATTACGAAGCACTGCTGTTTCCTTCCGCAGTGGCAGAAATATAATTCCCAACTTGCTCCCCAATGGCGCCGAGCTCTGCTTCGTTGCTCCGTGCGAGTGTGCGGGCCAGTAGCAATGCAATGGCGTACGGTCAACTATCGGTGTCACGAGTACTCTCTTCACGACGAGCTCACGCGTTTGCGCTCTGCATGCGTAGGTGATGGCGGACGCCCAGATAAAGCTGTTGTGCATTATACTGACAGGCGTACATTTCTTTTTCGCTGTAACTTGATTTCACCGGATGAACCTAGCCGCGATTTCATATATATTTCGATCTTCTCGAATGTTTTCCATTGTTCTAATCTATTGCTTGAACACCGCGAATCCCGTTTTTGCCTTGGGGGTATCATGTTTTGTGGGACACGCGTTTGCCCCGTAAAGATTTGTTTGCCAAGCAAAAAGTTATTGCATACAGATTAGTTTAATCACTCATACCGTGTTGTCGCTTCTTTACAGCTCGCCCCTCCTGCCGACTCCAAGCCTGCTGGCGGTGACGACAGCGTCGTGAGGCCGGCGTCCTACTACGGCGGAAAGGGCAACTAAACAGAAAAGTTATACGCCCAAACATGTACGATAGAATACGAACTTGATGCTCGTTGTTGACTTGTGCCATAGTTCATGTGCCAAATAATAAAGTGAAATAATCTAGATTGTTCTTTTGTTGTTCCTGTTTTTATGTATCGCCTCTTATAAACCATTCCAAATGGTTTTTCATCAGGTAAGCCGTCTAGCAACCTGTCAATCCCCCTTGGATCTTAGTTCTATTTGAAACGTGTATGCCCATGTTACCTAATCCTGCGAATAAAAGGGTGCTATAATTTTTATTTTCCAACACTTGACATCTCTTACGCTGGCCTATTACTTCCAATAGAGCGGTGAGCTACACTGGAGAGGCGGCTACAGAATTTGTATGTGTATGTACTTCTATGGTTAAAGAAGGGACATTCTTGTCAAATCTACATGTACATTCGTGCCCAATAAGAGTTGCAAAAGTAATTAATTACGGTTTCGACTGTCCGTATCAAAACCAGTGTAACGTTTGCAGGTGTAACAGTGTAGGCTTAGGACCCCTTCGACCATAGCCACCATGTTGCAACTCATATAGGGCGCCATGTACGTTCATGCGCTTGGAATACAGGCGTTTCCGGGAAGTGCAGGAGAGATTTTTAACAAACATCTCAGAAACAATGCGCATTTACTCCTATCTTCATAACACATCGTCATGACCGGAGTCATTTCAAGGTTTTTTTCTGCCACATAAGTTATCTGCTTCCATTACCTTCAGAGAGCAGGTGACTTCCTTTTCTCCTAGGGACGTGAATCTTCCCCTTTTGCGTTATTCCCTGCCATATTTTCAAATATTGCTCTTTCAGCTTCCATCACTTGCAGTCGAGCTAATGAGTCTGCCCCGCTCACTTCTTTTCGTACATCTTCACAATGCATGGTGACATGCCGTGTTTCTTTTTTTAAAGAGAGGCCGGGGCCAGCGTGTGTCTCCGGGTACTCTTCTCTTACACGATAGTTGTGATCGCCACGATGCCAGCGATCGCAATGCCACACAAATAAATTAATATTTACAAACTTCCTCCTGTTGCGTGCATTTGCTGCGATGTGTTTTTATATCCTCAGGAAGACAGCTCGAGCTTGAAATAGATGCGCCGTTCCTTCGTTCTTGTTTTTTCTTGTTTCTATCAACTGAATCAAAACGGTTGTCGTCTCTTGTTTCTTTTATTTGTCTTTTTCATGATTGCTGCTCGTCAATTCGCTTTGAGTTACTCTATTGCTGATTATCAATCGTCCTTCATTTCATATTGACGCTTTGGAGATACTACAGATATTTGTATGCTTTGGCCACACTTCACCGCTAAGTGATCTACAAATGTTGAAACACAGTTGCAACGACAAAAAAAATGCAGATGAGTGCAAGCGACCGTTGATCGGAGCTGCAAGATCACCACATTCCAAATACGGACTTAAAAATTGCCTGCTTTCTGGCACCCCCGGTTTCAAGCATCCGGTTTGAAACATCATTTGTACTCGTACCTGCCACTCTCTTCTTGGCCTGTTCGGCAAAAAGGCACCGAGAGTCGCGACTTTCCCTCTCGGGTCATCCGTTTTCGAATGTACTACGACCATGGCAGCCCACAGCTCCCCCGTCCACCATCTCCCAGAAATGCTGTCTTGCCGCGAGCCTTCTGCACTTGGCTGTGAACTGACTTCTTTGTGGACTGCTTCAGCTATGAGGTCGGTCGGTAGTTACATGTGATGGGAGGAGGCCAGTCTCTTGTTTGTCAATGAACGGCATGGCGGCAACGACACCGAAACTGATGGCAATCATCTTAACTGCCATGGTCGACGTTCCCGTATAGATATTTGTTTAAGCAAGGTTCGCACGACGACGGTTGACCTGCTTGCGAGACTGAGTGAGTTTTCTGGCATTACTTCAGGTGCAAGCAGAGAAGGTTATTGGCCACAGTGTTACTATGGAAACTTGTGAACCCTTCATGACTGGAAGTTGCCTTTTAGGAATGCTGAATGTTACGCATGATTTGAAACTTCATGTAAATCTTATACGCTGTCCTTGCAAGAACTTTGTTGCGCAGAACTGAACGAGCAGCGGGCAACGAAAGGTTTCCGCAAGCAACACTGCGCATCGCAGTGGTGGTGGACATCACGTGGGCGTCACGTGCCGCTCGTGAGCAATAAAATGACAAAACTTTGCTTGTCACACTTTGCGCGCTGATCAGTATTTTGGAATATAAGAATTTTCGTACCACGTGCCTTGCGCTAACTTTATCATTAACCTTGATACCAGACGAGCGTCGTGCTTCTGCGTTGAAGCTCTGTCCTGACTTGACGAAGCAGGTCAGCCCGAGCGTAGGCCGACTTGAAATGCTAGAGGTACACTGTAATAGAGGAACTCGGCGCTGGGCGAGTTGATAATCCATTACGACGAAAACTGAGCGAGAACTGTGCTTGTGCGTGTGCCTTCCTTATCCCCGGTTTTATCGCATGCTTTTAGTTTCAATCGATTATCAGAACTGCACTTGTGCGCGTGCCTTCCTTGTCCCGATTTCTTCGCGCAGTTTTCGTTGTAATGAATTACCAACTTGCCAGCGCTCAGTTGTTATAAATTACATTACTAGTGGTTCGGACTCTTTTCCGTGTCTGCGCTTGTGCGTGTGCTTGTGCGTTCTTTTTTTCGCGCTGTTTTCGTCGTAAAGGTAGACTGTATCCCCAGGTAGAAAAACTTATCCTGAGTCCTTCACGCGTATCATAATCATATCGTGGTTTCGGCACGCTAAATCCCAACAATCATTATCATTTCAAGAATCTTGCGTGCAAACATGGACACAAGAGAGATGTCAAGACGACACAAACACAGCATACTTCTCTCTTGTGTCCATGTTGGCACGTCCAATCTTTTAACATGAACACGTACTAACTAGTTCAGCTCTCTGTTATTCTAAGCAGTCGTTATCTTTGACTCGCATAAACTTTATTGATAACTCATCACATGCTTGCAGCATTATGCAGTTGCGTGAGCGCATTCCGTAAACGTGAACTCAGAATTTGACTTGAGCAACTAATAATGAAACAAAAGACTATTTCATCGGGCTAGTCGGTAATGATCCAACATTTTAGGTAGCGCAAAACTTTACGAAGTCACACAGAAGTGACAAGCCACAAGCGCTTACTTCCCCCCCTCTCCCGTAAAGTTTCGCGCTACCTAATGGCAGCTTCGCGATGAAAGCTCGCCCTCCCTGCGTGGAGGGAGCCTCATCATCTCTGCAGGCATTTCATAAAGTTGTTCTCTTTCTCTCTCTCTCTCACGTAAAATGTTGGATAATAATAGGAGGACAGCATACGAGTTTACTCTCAAGCAAAAAGGCGTTAGAACTGCTCTTTGCAGACGTCCTTACCAATGGATATCTTACTTATAAATCATTGTCTATGGGACTAAACTGAAAAAAAAAAATTAAAGCTTGCTTTGTTTATCGTGGGACGTCGCTCAAGTCTTTTACGTCTGCGTGAAATTGAAAAAGTTTTCTTTCACCCTTTTTACATGAAAACGTAACATTTTTATGAAATACAATACATTAGAATAATGGCGGAAGAAAGCCGAGCGTGCCCCGCCATTTGTACTCTCTCGCTCACTTTTCCTTTGTGGGTGTTTACTCCTTGCTCCCAGGAACCGTCGCATCTCACTTCAGACTGGCGCCGCAAACAAGACAGTCACGTCGGTAGCTACAACGTCGGGGCCGCGTTTAGCTCAACGATCGTGCGGCCATTTCAAATGACGAGGACCATACGTCAAACCGGGAAGGCAGACAGGCACAAAGTGGAGACACGTGGGAAAGCACGGCATTGTCGTCCACGCGGAGCGGCTTCGCGTGAAAGCATGTAAAGGGTCCGAGTACGCCTTGCCATTTGCCATTCATTTCACTGCCAGAGTGTGCTTCTCGTTAGCCGGGGTCGACTGGTCTACTGCCGCGGCGACTGCTTGACCGTGGCGCCGTGGCCCCTGAGAGCATCTACAGGCGGGGTTAGGTTGTTGCAGCGGTTAGATGTAAGTACGTTTCCACTTTCGGGGGCTGCGTTCCCAGTAGCTGGGGGATAAAGAAAGAATACGAGTTGTTCCGGCGGCCGGTTCAAGTCGGGCAAAACGAATCGGGGAAATGAAGGAAGTGGAAACGGTGAGGGGAGAAACGTTGCCCCTCTTTGCTCGCTCATTCCCACCGGACCAGAAAATGAAAAATAAAAATAAGATAAAAACTACCCTTAAAGGGAAAGAAAATGTGTAGAAATAGGGGTCGGTTCTAAAGTTACGAAGAGTTAAGGCTTTAATAAGGTCACCTTATGAGAAGGATAGACAACAGATGGTCAGTTAGAACATCGGTATGGATACCATGAGGTGGGAAGCGCGGACGGGGACGGCCAAGTGTTAGGTGGAGTGAAGAAATTATGAAATTCGGAGGCATAAAATGGAAACAGCTAGCGCAGAAAAGGGTGGGTTGGAGATCATTGGAAGATGACTTCGTACTGCAGTGGACGTAAAAGAGGCTGCTGGTGATGACGATGGGCACAATCTCAGCAAACAGCCGTCATCGCATGCTCGCTCGGCACACATCGCTGTGTGATCAAGACAACGACTGGGCAGGGGATGCATAAAAAAACGAATCAGTGGAATAGGCTTTACATCGAATGAGCAATAGCGAGGTCGAAAGTATTTAGCAAAAGGTGCACCCGCATTCTCGGAACGCTGAGTTCACAGCATGATTTTCTTTTGCTCGTTTCCTATCGTGCTAAATATACAGATGAAGTAACATTCACGTTCTTGGCTTTCTGGGGTAGTACGAGAAATGTTTTTTCAGCAATGTAACTTCGGCACTACCACTGATGAGGCGTTTTCATGTGATATGCTTAGAAAAGGCAATGTCGCAAGAACTGGCACTTCACAAAAATGACGATTGTTGAAACCAGTTTGAGAGGATGTGTCTGCCTGTCTATGACCCGGTCAAACCCCGAAAGATTCTAAAAGAAGCCTGCTTCCAACAATGTCAGCAGCGACAGAACAAGTGATTTGGTCGTAAGGGTCCTGCTTAGGAGGTGATTTGTAAAAAACAAACAAAATGTTTTATCCCGGCGTATAACGAACACTGAAGACCGAGGAAACTGCAGGCTAAAGGCGTTTCAGCAAACCTGACATTCCCTTCGGTAGTTCAGACACATGTTGTAGCATAAAATGTACACAAGCGTTATACACTGATGATACAGCATTATGCAATGTTAAACAATGTGTCACTTTCAAATGGTATGAGTGACTACATAAAATGAAAGCACCATAATAACAAATACAAAAACAAAGTACACCTCACCAATGGCATATACTTAACAGTATAGCTTAAGAGATCTGCTATTACACGCAGTTAAGTATTTATTAGTTATAAATAATCATAACAGGATTACCTAATTAGCGGACAAGACAAGATTACTGTGTACGCATTGCCCTCCATATGTCTTAACATTAGCACGACGATCAACAATTCCTGGAAATTTTTAACTGCCCTTTGTATATCTTCGCACCAACAAGCCCTGCTGTCCACTATCTTGAAGCTCATGATGTCCTTCTTCCTAGATGTTAGGTACCTACTAGCCGATGTGTAGGTAAAACGTAGACTGGGGAATTGAATTACTTGCAGCTCTTCTGTCTCTGTCCGTAAACGTGATGTTTAAGATGCGCCCGAAAACTCACGCTATCATAGCGATCATTCATCGTGCACATGCAACGAGAACATGCGGCGCTGTTGCGTGAGAAGGCAAAAGTGACGCATAGTGTTTCACTGAAGTTCAAGGTAAAACTAAACAACAATATGGGTCAAAGAGTTCACCACCAAGGGTCCGCGAGCAGTTTCATTTAACATTTGTACTTTGATTGAACGTTTTGTTCACGCTTCACTTCTCCGCTATCATGACTTATTACAAGAACAATAAACCAGAAATCACTGACCAATGTTTTATGTCTGTACGTTCTATCTCCTGTCGCCCCGATCGAGTGGCTGATCTTGGGGAAAACAAGGTCCCGACGTTGCGCAAGCCAACAATGAAAGCATCAAAGTATACGGAAGAGAAATAAAACATTACTTCTGAGGCCGATGTTATTCCTGTATATAACGATGCACCGTGCACACGTGTCTCTGACGGCCAACCAAAGACAACCATCCTGTATGAATCTAGCGACTAACAGAATTCCCATTATACCAACAATCATATTTGATCAAGCGGCCTTACAGGCCCGTTTAAAAACAGTGAGCTGGCCAATAAAGCAAAACTTTCACTGTTTTGAAGTCCTAGTCGATTAGTTAAACTACGCTGATACCAGAGACCGTGTTAGAAAATAACCTGCTGAGCTACTAATATCGGTGCTGGATATTCGCGCACGTATAAAGTTCAGACGCTTTCCATAACGCTAGTCGATACCGTAATCAGAACGACGTCATAGCACCCGAAAGACTCGCAGCATGAGCCAATGAAACTAGCTGGCAGTAAGTTCCCCCAAGAAGACATCATTTGGCTGGCAGTTATCCTGACATGGTCCACGTCTATCCATTCTTTCTGCAATTTTTTTCCTTTAAGCATTTGGTTCTTGCAGTAGCTGCGAGAAAGTACGCACTTTGGCCACAGCTGAGGCAGGTGCTCCGTATAGATGGCTTCATTATTCACCGCTCGGGACCGGAAGGCACGGATTTTTCAGGCCTTCCGTGTACGTCCGCGAGCCGACGTGAGCCCAGACGTAAATCTGCCATTTCACGCTCACGCTCTTCATGTCTCATTTTCGCTGAACAATGCGTTCGGCGCTGCAGTTGCCGTTACGAGAGATCGAATAATTAAAATTGCGAGTTGTAGCGCAGTGTGGAAAACAAGTGAACACGGCGAATAAAAGATCTGCACGAACGAACGCAGTCACTCGAACCGTTTCATTACGGCCTCTGTCGTACACTTTCCGGACATCTAAACCTTCTGGACACTTCGGCGTCGAATCGGAGAACGGTGCGAGGCTCATCAAAAGAAGGTTGCACCGAGGATTGACGTCTAAGCATACTTACCTGGTGTCGGGAGCCTTGGTGAACAAGAAGGCCAGCTCCCCGGGCTGAGGCTTACCATTGCACTATGGGTTCGCTGAGGCACGCCACTCCCTCCAAATAGGGGAAGTTGGGGCATGCAATTTTTGAGAGGGGGGATCCAGCGTCCGCGCTGGTCCCCTAAATAGCGAAATCAAAAGAAAGAGCGTGGAAATGACGTGACGCTTGAGGGAGCTGCTGCGCCTGCTCTCCGTGAGCAGCACAACCTCCGACAGTGTGCCGAAAAGCGAGGCATAAAGTTTTGCAGGACATGCTTTGGCAATGTTACTTTCGTATAAAATATTAACTCACGTTCGCACTAATGGTGGCAAGCCTCAAAGAAGTGCGGAGCTGGGCAGCCTTCATTTGTTTCTCTTTATTTTTCTCTCTCCTTTTCTGTCATCTGTCTCTCTGTTTACATTTATTCATTTATTTATTTCCCTCTATATATATATTTCTTTCTCTTTCTCGCTCCTTCTGTGTACCTTTCTCTTTCTTCCTTTTCTTTCTTTCTTTCTCTCTCTCATCCATCAGAGGTTATTCCATCCCACGCTGGACAAATCGGCGCACGTCCTCTGAGAACGAGGCAGAAGCGTGAGTGTTCATCATGACAGTTTTCTGTTGACGGATTACAGCCAATGGCTGGCATAAACAGCTCCGTATTTAAAAGGCTGTGAAGACGTAAAAGTGTGCGTCATAGATTTTCCACTTGCGGCTAATTGCGAGCTTGTGGCTGACCACGCACTTCAGGCCGGCGTTCGTTTTTCTCTGGCTGTACGGTTCCGACGAGCCGCACGGCGCCAGAACCATGGCCGGACCGGAGAGGCGCGCTTGCGTTCCTAACGCCCGCACGCCTCCACAGTCCAGTCATGCCAGAATTTGCCGGGACAGTATTGTTCTGGCCATTTTCTGGCAAGCAGACACCAACATGATATGTTGAGCGCTCGCAGCTGTGGCTAGGCTCTCGGTGGTACGTTGATGGTGGTGTTTATTGACATGCCCTTCGAATAGCAGTGATACTAAGCATCCACCTAGCCTCCTTGTTCAAGAGGTCGGTGCTATTTCATCTGTAACCCCCAGCGCACTTTGTATGTGTTTACTTGCTTATTTTTTTGTCCAAGCAAGCATTGTTACCCACGTCTGTAATATGGAACCCGGTTTTGTCAATCGCTTGTGGTTTTTTTCTCTCGCCAATATTTCAAACATCTTTTCCTTATCTGAATCGCTTACCAGTTACTACCACCGTCCATATTGAAGAGAGCTTCTGAATAATAGGCGTCATCCATAATAATAATAATAATAATAATAATAATAATAATAATAATAATAATAATAATAGATGTCAGTACGACTGGTTCCCTGATCCAGTCGTACTGACAGCGCCATCTCGTGACATGAATGTCAACTGCAGCACACAGAAATGGTATTCCAGTAGTCAAGTTCTGCCATTCCGCAAGTGAACTAAGGCTCACAGCAACGATCATTGGCACAACACATGTTTTTTTTCTTTTTTGAGGTTCTGCGACAATAATGACGCAATGCAAGTGTTTATCAGGTTTACCAAATCACCGAGAGATGTAGCTACCAGCGATGGATGGAGGAATCGTGCGTAATATGTGGGAAGGGACGAAAAACTGTGGAGCATATATTAGTTGAATGTCAAGGTTAAGGTATCAAACGTGCATGCGTTCGGGGCTGCGGTTGCTGTTACGCGAGATCAAATAATTAAAATTGCGAGTTGTAGCGCACTGCGGAAAGCGAGCGAACATCGAGAATATATACTAGTTGAATCCAAGGAAGGAGTATGTCTACCCGAGCTGTTGAGATTCAAGGACAGTTTTGGGAACATAAATGGATCTACCGTAGAAACAAGTAAGAGAAGGCTGGAAGACTGGTGGCGTAAACTTACGAAAGGGGGGGGGGGAGAGGAGTCAGAACTGAAAACTCGTTAGTAGCATAAGCAGCATAGGTTAAGAAGGCCAGTAAAGAGCAAGGTGGCACTTGCCCCCACACCGATTCAAATGGGATGCTCCATATATCCACCCATCCATCTACGGACGTAACTAGTCGTCACCTAGATTCAAAGGGGCTCTTCCTAACATCCATCCGCCCATCCATCTATCCACCCATTCACCCATCTAGGGGCTTTGACCCGAAACAACTTCACCATGGGGCGTTGCCCGAATCTGGATAATATCTGTTCTTCCAAAACTAGCATACATCACAGCGATTAGGTATCAGAAATCTGCTACACGCAGAAATCCCATTGAATCAGTAATTACATCTTCATAACTCCAACACCTGAAGACTCCCTGTGTAATGTATGTCCACCGATGGATGGACATCGATCCATCCATCCACCCATCCATCCATCCATCCATCCATCCATCCATCGATCCGATGCTATAGGTAATTACATTCAGATAACGTTGCTGTGTTCCCCTTCCAAACGAATACTTACAAGTGTCTGATCTGGATATATCACCTACATTCCCAGTGGAACTTTAGCTTCAGAACATAAACCTTCTTGCTAAAGCTACGGAAGCTTTAGCTCCCTTCTTTCTTAATGTTTGTTGTAAATGTCCTATGCCGTGTTATAGAGTTAGTGTGAGTTCTATCACAACTTGTATTACCTGCTTCCTGCGCCCTTTCCTCTTTGCGCGGCACGCATAAGCGGGAGGAAGGTCGACTTCTTTACACCAGCCTTACATACGATTGGTTCGTTGGTTCGTTCTTTAATAAACTGGGGCAACCTCTTATGGGGAATCGGTCATCACGAGCACGGCGCAAAATGAAATGTTAAAATGTAAGGAGACTGCGAAGCATCAAATCCCTCCATGTTTCTTTTTAACTGCGGAGCCGTCTAAGCCGACCGTTAGGCCGCGCAGAACAAGCAGAAAAGTATCATCATCATGAACCAGCACTCGCTCTTTTCATCCTCATGTTCCTTTTCGTCTGCTTCATCCGCTTTGCTCCCAGAAAACGTGCGCCGATTCGTCCGCCGTGGGATGCAATAACCCTTATTGCTCAGAGAACGAGTAAAGAGAGAAAGAAAGAGAGAGAGAAAGAAATAGCGAGAAACAAAGGGAATTAAACTGCAGAAGAACGTGTTGTTGGACGAGTTGGTGCTTGCTAAGAGACATAATGCAGCGCTAAAAGACAATCACTAAGTAGAGGAACACAAGACGATCACAAGGCGAACACAAGAGGAACACAAGGCGACGGGACAGGCGGAAAGACAGACGACGGGAGAGAAACCGCGAGCGCCTGTACCGTCGTCCTGTGTTCCTCTTCTTACTGATTGTGTTTTAGCGCTGCATTATGTCTCTTAAAGGGAATCAAGAAAGACAGAAAAAGACAAAAAGACAGAGAGAGAGAGAGAGATAAAGAAAGGCACAGACACAAAATAGAGATAGACAAAATACAGCAAGACAGAAAGATAAAGAGAGAGAGAGAAATAGAGAGTGAAAGACAGAAATAGAAATAAACAAAGACAAGAAAGAGATAGAAAAACAGAAAGAACGAGAAAAAGAGAAAGAAAGGAGAAAAATAAAAGAGAAACAAAGCAGGCCGCCCAGCTCAGCACTTCCTTCAGGCTTGGCACCACTAGTGCAAAGCAGCCATAAATTTTTTCGCGTTCTCTATATCCCTTGCCCCTACATACTGTGTGCCAATGTACCATCCTTTTGGTAACAAAGTGTACTGGCTCGTATTTTTTTTTCCAAGAAGACAACGAAGCGTAGTAACTGGGAACAATTGGTCAAAGAAGAAGAAACCGCGAGTTCCCTAAGTGCTCGATTCCTGCGCTGCGCAAGGTAAGATCAAGTGTTTCGCCTGGATTTTGTTACGGACAACCTTAGCTACTTTACATTGTGTGGCACACTTTCGCATATCATCGCGACGTGCGCGATCCTAAATGCGGTTCGCTTTTAAATTGTAATCACCCAATGACAGCGTCAGGTTGACAGCCCCTTGGAGATTGGTCCGCCATTGTTGGGACCACAATGCTACGCTTTTAACGAGAGGAAGAGATTGGATTGAAGGGCATCTTCTCTGTGAGATGCAACCGTATGACTAATGACATTTCTGGTTCTAGGATTAAGTGGCCTTTGAAAATGCGCGTCCATTCAACTGAAACTGGCGACGCAATACCTTTTCTTATTTTGGGAACCGAATCTTCAGTGAATGGCTTTAGAGGGCGGTCATGTCGGTTATCTAACTTGTTTGTTATTGTTGTTTTGGGCCCTATTCTCACAACAACGAAATTTGCTTACAAGGCAAGCGAATCCTATAGCAAGGAAGCGATACCTATAGCAACGGCAAGAAGCGCCTCATGTTCGCGACTCTTTCGCTTGATAACTGAACTTTTTTTGTAAATAACGGATTTTAACCGACAACATCCTGTTGCAATGCGACAGTTGCGTATAGACCTTATGCAAAATCGCTGCCATCTGTCGGAGGTTTGACGAAGCTACTGATTCGGCGCCATGTTGAAGGCTTGTTTCCGAACCGTATTGCTGTCGCTGCTATAACTTCTTGCTCGTATCTCCTTTTCATAGTAATCGATCGTGGCATAAAAATGTCACACGATTGCGTAAAGGCCTGTACACGTTACCTGCATTTCCTAGTCATTGCGTTGACCGTTATTACGTTTATAAGAACTGCCTCAGAACAAGACCGAAGGTACAAGTTTGTCATCGAGTCACATGTATACCTGCCGTCGTTGAGAACGAAGCTATACGATAGGTTATAAATTCTGTCTCTCTCTTTTTGATGCAGCGAATAAAGCGTTGTTAGCTTTCGGAATATCCTGCGTGCAGTGCAGGATGGTTGGGAAGCGACTATAGCGCGCGACACGACTAGGCGCAGCGATCCCGGTAAGAAAGTGCTGTTGACTCATTTCAGAGCGTATTTCATAAGGGGCAGCCTACGGCCTTATGTATTGTGCATCTAGTTGTAAATAAAACGTTGTCCTATTTTTAAATAAACAAATACTTCGCTGCTGTAGGCACTGACGTAAGTTATGTATATAATTGCTGTACGATTTGAATGCCAGAAACTTAGGCACTTCACGCACGTGAAAAGTGAACATGAAAAGTGTTAGTAGCTCAAAGAAGTAGGTGTCGTTAGATGGTATTTTATGCAACATCCTTCCGTCATGTGCTCGAAAATAACACCGATACGCCAATAATATTCGCGTTCACATTCTCGCTTTGGGCGTAAACTGGCGCCTGACAATTTGAACCCGTTGCAGCATACAGTTTTGCACCGCCGACTGAACGCTTGCGAAACCACCTCCGCGCGTAACCTGCGACAGCGTACCCACGTCAAATGTAACCCATTTCCGGGAACAGCATTTTTTTTTTTCAGTTTCATACTGACGCGCCACACATTTGAAGCATCTGTTAATATTTCATGGCACACAGGGGCGGGTATGGATTTTTCCGAAGGGGGATCAGCTTTTATGCTATGCCCTCCTCTTGTTGTATACAGTAAAAAAATAAGAGGGGGGGGGGGGGTAGGACATCCGGTCCGCACCTCTGAATTTTCCAGTGATAGCACATGAAATGCTTGTAAAATACGCATAGTGAAGGAATACGCGCGCCATGTATCCCACCAAACGCTAATTTGTTAAACTCCACAACCGAAAACAAACTACAAACAACACGCTCCAGCACAAGCGCTCCGTCCGCTGAGAATCGATGACGCGTACGTGCCCCCTGTCTAACGTGCACTTGTTATCGCTACGTAATAAACAAAGTAATGACGTCAACAGCAGTGCAGGTATGCGCGAGTAGCCGCGATATAACTTTGAAGCGCGTACACGAAGCCGGTTTACTTGTGCCTGCAAGCACACGGTGCGAAAACTGTCTCGTTCCGGTATGACATGAAAGAGTCTTCTTTGATGAGCGCCGATGCTGTCACATACCGCATCTGTTAAGAGCGGCGAACGTACACACGGCAACACGGCGTTGTAAGCAGATAGCCGGATCAACAGAAGGTTCTGCTGCTTCTCGTCAGCCGCGAGGGAATTTAATAACATGGATGTTAGTTTTCTGCAAAACCTTTTTTTTTTTCAGCATCCCAATTTCCTCAATCTTAGCAGCACGGCACACGAAAATATGTCGGCATTGTCGTTCCTATTAGCCGCCACACGTTGATACGTGCGCTCCGTGTTTGCACATGTGGAGCGCGCTTAGCCTTCAACATGGCGGAAATGCGCACGGCGGCCGCTAGATGACAGCAGATTTTGCACAAGTTTTTTATGCTTGCCCACAACTTTCCTCGCAGGTTATTTCACGGCGTTGTTTCCTCTGCTTCCATTGCGTTTCACATCACCTACCCAAAATGCCATATATGAAAGTGCCTTTTTCTCTGTCAGCTACTGCCGGACATGCCGTCATCTGAGCACAGATACCAAAAGCGTCAACGTAAACTTGTCTCATGAAAAGCCACTCAAGGAGTAAATATATAATAAATATTAAACAAAATGCTATTGCCTGATTCTGAACGTAATTTTGTGCAATTGTGGCTGTAGACGAGAACAACCTCTTTTTTTTTTTATTAACTTCAGCCGCGTTTGCCTTGTCGAAGATTTCTCCCGGAGATCGGACATATATTTATACTTACGTTCAACTAGCAACCTGCAGTTCATCTATAAGTTATACGCTACCCGTCCGTACGTTGAATGCGTAGTGTTTATTCTGTCACTGTTTGAGTGGTCCTCAGTACTGATCGTCTTTCCTACGATACGAAGAAAATGCATTATTAGTAGGTGTTAAAGAGACAGGGCGTGCAAACACGGACACAAGAGAAGTCAAGACACCACAAACGCCGACTAACAACTGAAAAGGCGCACAACGGCGGAAAAGAAAGAAGGCACGAAAACTTATCTGCGCATGCCCATGCAATAGGCGCGTCCGTGTTGGCACGTCCTGTCTCGGAGATTTAACGTGAATACTTACCAACTAGCTCAGCTCTGTTACTTTTAAGATTTTAGGTGTGTGCGAATATTCGAAAATTTCGAATAACGGATAAAATAGCATTCTGTTCGATTCGGTGTTCGAATCGAATAGTGCATATTCGAACTGCCGAATATTTTTCGAACACTTTTCGAATAATCAGCACCTATCCGTAAAACCCCAAATGAACAAAAAGTTGGAAGAGCGATGGATCATATTTCTTGTTTTGGTTACTGAACTATGAAGATGCATGGAATTCAATATTTTACAAGAATATCGAAGCTTTACTCAACGCCGTATTAAGGAATTTTCGCTTTAAACTCCTGTGTCGCCGAAGCGAATGTGTCCTCAATCAAATATCATTGTCATGAGATTCATGATGACGTTGATTCATAAAATATTATTTAAATTTTGGGTAAAAGTGTCATTTAAAAGCTTGGGAAAAGTACCACCTTGATTACTAAATTAACTCGTGTGTTCATCCTACAATTAAATACTTCTAAGGCCGCAGTCGCACTGTATGGGAGCTTACCTTAGTTTAGATAATTGTGTCATATTTCGTCGGTTATATGTAACAATAATGTTAATTTTGTGAATATTTGTTATAAATGAAGTGTTGCAGAACTGCAGGCCTATATTGAAAATAGTTGCTATTTGAGAACTATTCGAATACTATTCGATTCGTATTCGATTCGATTCAGTCCTAAATTTCACCATTCGCACGTCCCTAATCATTTGCTTTTCTTCGAAGTGGTGTTTGGGTTTGTGAGCTCTTTTGGCACCAGTAATGCAATGCTTATGCAAATATACTTGCAGAAATGGAGGATCCGGCTACAAGCACCGCCGCGTACGAGAGTTTGCCAGAGTACGGCACCTTGCTGCTACTGCTCGTTGTGATAGTGTCCTGTAAGTATGATATACAGACTGCAGAAAAGCACAGCAGAACTGCCTGCTGAACAGGAGTGACGCCTAACACTGCTTACACTGTTCTTTCTGTCGTAGTAATGACTGCAAACATGCTATGGGTTTTTTAAGCTAAGCTTGTCATAAGTCACAGATTTCGGTGGCGACGGAGGCGGCAGAGTTCGCGAAAAACCAGGACGATGTACAGAAATGCGGCTCTTGAATGTGCTCTGGTCCTTCCGTATATGTATGCGCCGTTCTGCAGCAATTGATGCTCTCTGAATATCTGGGTTCTCGGCGATCAGCCGTTTCTGATACGGCGCTCTGACCTTTTATCGAGGTAGACATGTCATTTCACGTTGCCGTATTTCATTGTTTCCTGGATAGTAACGCACGGCCGTCGTTATTGCCTGTAGCAACTTAAGTGTTGCGCTGCTATAGGCACGTGGATGAAGGTTCAGTTCCCGGCACAGTGGAAACATTTAGGGTGGAGCATTGCGCATTGCTAAAGAAAGAAAGAAAGGAAGAAAAAGAAAGAAAGAAAGAAAGAAAGAAAGAAAGAAAGAAAGAAGAAAGAAAGAAAGAAAGAAAGAAAGAAAGAAAGAAAGAAAGAAAGAAAGAAAGAAAGAAAGAAAGAAAGAAAGAAAGAAAGAAAGAAAGAAAGGAAGGAAGGAAGGAAGAAAGAAATAATAATAATAATATCTGGGGTTTAACGTCCCAAAACCACGATATGATTATGAGAGACGCCGTAGTGGAGGGCTCCGGAAATTTCGACCGTCTGGTGTTCTTTAACGTGCACCTAAATCTAAGCACACGGGCCTCTACCATTTCGCCTCCATCGAAATGCGACCGCCGCGGCCGGGATCGAACCCGCGACCTTCGGGTCAGCAGCCGAGCACCCTAACCGCTATACCACCGCGGCGGACAAGGAAGAAAGAAAGAAAGAAAGAAAGAAAAAGAAAGAAAGAAAGGAAGAAAAAGAAAGAAAGAAAGAAAGAAAGAAAGAAAGAAAGAAAGAAAGAAAGAAAGAAAGAAAGAAAGAAAGAAAGAAAGAAAGAAAGAAAGAAAGAAAGAAAGAAAGAAAGCTAGCTAGTAGTATGCAAGCAACACCACGCATCGCTTGCCCCCATTTTCCCGACAGCGGAAGAGCTAATTTTTCGTCATTTGAGCTGAGATATACAAGGTGACCAGTGCTGCTTGCAAAATAAACGATGTAAGAATGGCAGACTGGTCGTGTTGGTTGAGCCTACTTGAAGTGTAAGGCGCTCTGTGTGTGTGATACGCTTCCTTTTGCTTATTGTCATCGTCGTGACGTACACTTCAAATTTGCAAAATAAACGGTTCATACCGAGAATGGCGCCCCCCCCCCCCTTCCGCCACTTCTTTCTGTGACAAACTAGTGAGGGGGAAGGGACATGCCCCGCTTGTTCTTTCCCTCTCCCTCCCTCCCCCCTTGCCGGAAGTCTGACTACAATATTCCAGTCGTTTTGAAACAAGTGCGGAGCACTTTAGGGGCCCCCGCAGCCGCCGTGTAATGCGTCATGACGCTTGTCACGCTGGCGAAACCATGTACAGCGCATCCGTGTATAGCGTAGCCATGTAGTATAGTACAGCAAGGTGGCGGGAAAGGGAAGTGAGGCTGAGAAGTAATGCGAGTGTGAGGAGTAGGGAAATGAGGAAGGGAGAGGGTAGAGCATAACAGTCGTGTGTAGTATAGTATGCAAGGACGTGAGAAAGTGGGCATATCACATTGACGTGTATAGTATAGTATAGTATAGCAAGAAAGTGTGAAATGGCAGTGAGGGAGAGAGGGAGTGATGCGAGGATGAGGAGTGAACGAATCAGAGGGAAAGAAGGAGGGGAAAGGGCGTCACTACTTGAGAAATGGTTTTCTTTCCCGCCATAGACACCGAGCAGGCTGCATGTTTGGAACGCCCGCGTCGCCGAACGGCAGGCGAATCACCGTTCCGCACTTCCTACAGCTTTCGCGTCGAGCAGAACAGCGTTTAATTTTTATATTTCTTTGCATGCAGCGGTGCTGCGCATGGTGAAGCGAGTGATCAACTTGCCGGTGGTGGCCGTCACGGTGCTGTGGGGCTTTCTCGCCGGCTGGCTCGTGAATCGATACGGAGACAAGGAGACCTTCCTGCCCGTCACCGACGCCAACGTGGGCGAGCTCCTGCACCTGTACATGCCCGTGCTGGTGTTCACGGTGACGCTCAACGTGCGGTACCACATCTTCTGGCGCTGCTTCTGGCAGTGCGTGCTCCTAGGAGGCGTGGGACTCGGTAGGCCTTAGTGCCACAGGTGGAAACAGGAGGGGGGGATGAGGGGGTGAGGCAAGGGGGTCTGGATGTCCTGACCCCTCTCACTTAATTTTTGAATGTATAAGCTCAATATGGGTGTTAGGCACAATACCCAGCTTTAGGTATCAGACTTCACACAAACTGCCCCCCTCTCCTCTCGGGAAAATCCTGTATCCGCCTCTGCCTGATGCCATTCGTTCTCTTTTTATTTATTGCGACTTAAAGGGCACCTAAGAAACCTCCGATCTTTTTTCCAACGTTCCAGTAAACAAGCGTCTTGAGTTCGAAATGCCGTCACAATCAACAGTGTCAAAGGCGGCAGTGCTACGCTCAGCGGACGCGCCAAAAAATATCCCGTGTTCGTCTCCTGACCTTTCGGTATGCCCAGAGTTGGTCGTGACGTCACCAGTAGAATCTGTTCATGTCAGCAGTAGAAGGAGTCTGTGTGCTTGCAGGTACTTGCGCTCCGTGCTTATCCTCCTCGCACGGCGAGAAGGAACATTCAGCCAGAACGAGATATGAGAGAACGAACGGAGCGTAGCGAAGGAAAGAGCGAAACAAGGGAGGGCCGCATTTCGATCGTCAAACGCGTGTAACTCCGACATTACGGCACCTTTTCGAATAATTCTCGCGGCTAGGTGATCGTTGTAGACTTGTGCACAACGGCGAAAGCGTAACTAAATTTTAACCTCTGTGTAGTTTAGGGGGCCCTTTAAGAGGCCGAAGGCATTAGGTATCATGTACAAACGATCTCATGCACCAACACTAAGCTCACGCCTACACTTGTTTTACCGACCTTTTACAGTGCTTAGCGTCTGCATGTTCGTGCTATACATGACGTTCATGGTGCCGTCAAGCAAGGAAGGCATCGGTGGTCGGGACTCTGCGGGCGGTGGCCGAGAAGGCCTCGGGGACAACTCCGCGACATCGGCGCTCATGGGCTTCCTAGTCTGCTGCCCTGAGCCGATGTTTTACACGGAGATTCAATTTCTGACCACAGGTAAGCGAATCGGCCATGTATTTTCTATGGCCAAGCTTCGCTAATCCATTCATATATATACCACGCGAGTTTTACTGCGAAAGCTCTAGATGCCTCATAAAACGCGAAAATTGACCATCGGCGTCAATGTCCCGCGGCGTCGGGGACTATACGCGAGGGATGTAAAAAATCCTCTCTAAAAAGAGACAGGGCGTGCAAACACGGACACAAGAAAGAGGTCAGGACAATTAGTTCATTTAAAATTATCACATGATGACGTCACCATGACTTCACAGCTGATAGTCAAAATTTGTAACGTCATTACGACGTCACTGTGACGTAACGTCACATGATGACATCATCACAGGAAATCGTAGCTTGGTCAAAGGGCAGATCCCGGAGGCGGTGCAAAACCACGTTAGGTGCAGAAAGCTTTCGGAGGGTGGCAGGGCAATCACAATCACGTGACAGTAAAGTCGTACTTACCAAAATATGAATCAATGCCTAATGTACATGTACGATCCGTAATCAGTTGACCTTCAACGGTGTATTCAAACTTGGCTGTTCTACTTATGTCCTAGGTCATGGATTTGATCCCTGGCCGGGACGACGGCATTCTTCTAAAAGAGGGCAGGGGAGGGGGAATGCAATAAGCTGCGTTTGCTGTGCTTCATTTAAAAAAAAACTTTGCATGTTCACGGATATTCACAAAAGTTCCCATGCCTGCATTTATGATTTCTTTTGCGGTGCCAAACAATATCAATTAGTTGATAAGTCAATTACTTGCTCATATTCAATGCGTTATGTCTTGGCGGGCCGCTTTTGTTTGAAGTTGTCCAATGAATTTTGAATAAAAAATTTGGTGTGGCTTAGCTCGGCTATGCCAGAATATACGTAGCATTAGCTAAGGTTCAGCTGATTATTCTTAGCTTTCCTGGTTGTCAAGCTTCTTTGCTCTTCTGCGCCGCTTAGCAGCATTTGCGCTCTCCTGCTCCATGGCTATAGCACACTGGCAAACGCCAGCCAGCCGGACTCACAATTGTCTAACCTCCCTGTCCTTCCGTTTTTCTTTCCCTCCACCGCCTCCCCGCTACATGTATACCCCCACTGACACATATGCGCGCAAAATGAGAGGCGCTATCAAGCGGCTCCGGCGCAGCGTCAGACGGCCACTGCGCAACGGAGGCGCAGAGCTGGGCGTACGCCGGTGCCAATGCGTCTGCCACGGATATGACGTCACACCTCTGAAATGCGCAGATCGGCGAGGCGCGCGCAGAGGCGGCGGCTCCGGTGCGTCAGCTGTGCGCCGTGTGACGTCACCGCTCCTTGCGCATGCGCAGCACGGCTCTCGAACTACCACTCAAAACTGCTCCGCCTCGGCCACTGTAGCTAACGCTACAAAAAAAAATTTTCAGCATTCTGATTTTTCTAACCTTGAGCAGGGCGTTGCGTGAGTCGTGCCTCTTTCGCTTCTTGCAACTGTAAATGCGCTGCAAAGAAAGCCTGCGGAGCAGACTAGAGCTGGTGCTTCTATCTATAGAGACGTATCGTCACGTATTTGAATACGTGACGATACGTTTTTTTTTACCCTTATGACAAGGTAACAAACGTCATGATAAGAACATGGTCAGCTAACCCATTGGGATTCCACGATAAAGCTTGTGACAACAACGTTAGGCACCCATTTCTATAAGTGTCCTGCTTGTTGAAGTCGTAAGCTACAATACAGAGGCTCGTTGAGTAAAATACATTGGTGTAACACTCACACGGGTGTATCTAGAAGGGTGGAGAGGGGGTTCCGGATGTTCTGCACCCTACCCCTCCCTTCAATGTTTGAATCTGAGTATGGTTGTTGACGCCCCACACTCATTTCAGATACCAGACTTCCAATAAGCAGACCCCCCCCCCCTCCACCCCCCTCCTCCTCTCTTCAGAAAAATCCTGTATCCACTTCTAAACACTTTATAATTGGGTTTCACTTCTGTGTCCATGCTTACAATAGATGTAATGGGGCAGTCGAAATGTTCTCGTACGAACGTTCAGGCTTTTGCGTGAAATATTATAAAGATACGACCGGAATATTCCCCTGATTGTGTGAAAGTAGCTAAAGTATTACAACCTTGTTGTTATTATCTTTGAGGGAACACAAAGTCATGCTGTGATTACCGTCTTGATGATGGACGGCTAATTTGTAACTGCAATGGATCTAGCTTGTCGTTGAATACTTTTGTTTCTCCGTTCACTCCTGCTTTAGCATTACTTTCAAGTTGTATATCTACGTACAGCAACATTTGTTGCGATGTTATAATAGTTTCTATTACAGTACGATATTCTTCGCAACGCATGTACGTGCGTTTTATTCGCATCTTTTTCCCTTTTTGTGCAGCCAAGTCCCACATCCTCGAGACCCTGGTGATGGGCGAGGCACTGGTGGGCTTGTCGTTCTTCTGGTTCGTCTACAACATCGTCGCCGTCGTCAAGGAGTTTAGCTTCTCCAGTAAGGCGAAACTGACTTTTTCTTCTCCCCTGTTAGCGTCTTGTACAGTACGTTGCGGCAGGATGTAAACGTGCAAACACTTTCAGATAACTTAACAGCCTCAAAGCAGCACCCAGTGATTTAGCAGCTCCAGTGGATCATCACAAAGGAGTTGGTGAATGAAGCTAGCTTTTTAGTTATCAGGACTCCCATAAGCTAACCCCCCCCCCCCCCCCCCCATCCTCCACTTTCGGAATACGCGAAATCCTGTATCCACACTTCTGAACACTCGATACCAACTCGCCCAACTTGCCGTGTTAATAATTTTTTTCGTCACACACCTTCTCTCAATAAAACATCCTGTTTGAAACTATTGAAACGAACACAGTACAATTGGAACTCTATTTAACGAAGTGGTGACCACGCTCAAATTATTTAGTTAGATCGAGGAGATGAAAATTCATGGACACGGGGAGTCACTGGAGCCGGTCGACGTTTCGGCAATTGAGGACTTGTCTCTTTCAAGGCTTCTGCCTCGAAGAAGCCGGTTACAGCCATGAAGAAGTCAAGTCCGCTTGTCGAAACGTGGGCTCCAGCGAAACCCCATGTTCACAAATTCTCATCTCTTCCAAGTTTCCATCTTACCCTGAACTTCTGCCTTATTTGCATTTCGTTAAATCGGGACTTTCGTAGAATTGAGAAATCGATTTTTCGATCCTTCGAAATCCGAAATTGTAACGTAGCGACACCCAGAAGCTACCACGGCACTGTTTTTTGCCAGGAACTCACGCCTGCGCGTCAGAAAAGACCGCGATGTAGGCCCGAGGGCGGCCGAGGCATAAGGGACGTCATGTTCGGGCGATGCAGGCCAGGTAGACAGACACGTGGAGCTATAACAGGCTATCGATATCCTACCACGCGGAGAACGAGTGCAGTAATTGTGCGAGCTGGCTAAGCGAGATATATGCGAAGAGATCATCAGTGCTATCTGTTGCATAAACCATAAAATAACCAAAACCACTACCCTCCGGTACGTAACCACCATCCACAAGCGCCATCCGGTATACGTAAGAGCGCTACCGGCGGCCTAATCCTTCGTTCAGTGCACAGACGCGGCGTGCAGCCTCGTTAAAGTAAAGCTAGGGCTGTGACTAGGGCGCCTAGATACTTAGTGTGATAGCGATAGAGCGCACGCTGGAAGAAAAAACCGCCTTGGTCAAAATTACAAGAACATCAGCGCTTCGTCACGCAGTTATTTCCGTAAAAACTTCGTTTAATAGTGTTTGGGGGCCACATTAGTTCGTTAATTCGGGCTGAAGACAAGACTGAGCCCTCCTGATATTTTCAGGGTAATGGAAGTTTGTTCGTTAGATCGGGAACTTCGTAAAATCGGGTTTCGTTCGATCGAGTTTTAAGTGTAGTATCCTCGCTCAATATTGAAATAAAGGTGCACGGGCCATTCCGTCCCGGCACATTTCTAAACACTTAAAGGTACACCACGTAATTTCGCTCGCAGACTTTGGTGTGTTCGTGTTGACCACCCTGGTACTGGGCCCCTTGTTCGGAAAGCTCGTGGGCCACCTTCTGGCGTACCTGCTGATCGCGCTGTCACAGGACGTGTCCATCACCTACCTGGTCTCGCTGTGCGCCGTCTACCTAACCTTCCTGTTGGCCGAGCACGCATTCCTAGGCAGCGGCGTGACGTCAATCATCGCGCTCGCACTCACCGCCAGCGCGCACAGCGCCTCGACAATCATGGACCCGATAGTGTTGCGAAAGTGAGGCTCCGATCAGAACGCTTCTGCCTGCACTTAGGCAGGAAGGTTGTGTTTTCGATGTTAAGGTTCATGTTTCATGCTAGCAACTACGGCTTAACACTCTCAAGCGTAGATCACGTCGCAATTAACGATTTGCAAAAATCTCTGAGTTGGCTTTCCTGCATGGCTTTTTCTTATCAAAAGCTTTCCTTCACAGACCACTTTTCTGACTTTGAGACCATGAGTGGGCTTATCAGTTATTATGAGACGTGACAATCCAGTTGCAACACTTGAAACGCATTTGTGGTGTTCGTCTACCTTCTCAGGAATTGGGTGGAGTGAAATGCACAAAGAGAGTACAGAAGCGGTCTGTGAACGAGACTCTTTTGGTTAGAAAAAAAAAGTGCAGGATAACCAACTAGGATTTTTGCAAATCGTCACTTTTCTTTTTTCTCTGTGAGAAAACGCGACAGGTGTAGTAACTTGGGCTTTCGAATGCATGGTTCAGTGTACTTAATTCTATTCCTTGATTCAACGGCATCGTGCTTCCTTTCTACGCGTACAAAACTCTGTGAGCTCCCTCCGTTTCAACACGATGTGCTTGTCGCGTGCGCCGCTTCACGGTGACTGAGCACCGCCAAAGGCTTCCGTTCAAAAGGGTCCATACGAGCTGCATGAAGTGACAGAGCTAGTACTTGCATCATGTTCTTGAGTGAGGACACGGCCGGTCCTTCCAGAGTAATTTTATCGACCATTTAAACTTTCTTTTTTTTTTTCCTTAACTAAAGCTAAAGGGAGCTTCAGAGCAGAATTACTTGTGAAAGCAAACGCAAATTGCTATACATAGCTGGATTAAGCAGCTGTGAATTCGCATACATTATTAAAAACTTTAGCAGATCGGCTAGGGATGCGTTTTATTTTTTGCCTCGTTTTCCAATCTCGACAGGTTCTGGATGCTCCTTCGATACACGTACAATACGGTCATCGTGTTCCTGGCCGCCTTCAAGGTAGGCCGTGACGCCGTTGGGTACCTGGACGCCGATGACGTCATCCTCTTGGGTCATACGTACGCCGCGAAGATCATCGTCAGGCGAGTAGAGGCATGATCTTTGATATTAGATCGCGGCAAGTCCATCTCCCCCGCCTAAGTGGGAAAGTTACGCCTCGGCGTCTCTGCTAAAATTTAGTTCGAACAAGCAACTTAACAAGAAATGCCGGAGTTGAACACGGTTAAGGAAGGGAGTCATGGCATCAACTACCGCGGCAAGCATGCCACAGCACCCTGTCCATACTTCTCCTCGTATTGCGGGCGCGGGAAGTCACGTGACAGGGGTTGAGGTCTCGAGGCGCGCGCCCTCCGGCTGGCGGCTCTCGCCGACCGACGGAGAATAGTGCGCGGGAGAAGAGACCAAACCCACACTGCGCATGTCTACTGTCATGACGACGCATGCGCGAGGAGGAAGAGGAGGAAATGGGCGTTTGCTGAGCTTGAAGGTCAAATACATGCGCAAAGTCGTTTCCCGTGTTTGTACTGTGAGGAGTAGAGTTATTTCTCCAGAACAGACCTGTGCAGATTCGTCGTTCGTCTTTCGGAAATCCTCAAAAGAAATTTCGTTGTTGTTGCTGCTGCTCCTAACGGTGCTGCTGCTTTTGCATCTGCTGTGTATACCGTCCAGTAGATGTATAGCTCTGGATATATTATGAATACAGGGTCAGTGGCACAAGTTACTTGGCTCTCGGACACGCTTCCCTCTGTCCTATTCACCTCGTACTTGGCAACCCCGTTTCCTCTTGCTTTCCAGTTTGGCTAGCATTAAGTGACTATACAATGGCCGGAAGAATTCACGACCTAAGATAGGGAACATCGCGCGCCGTCGTCGCTTAGGTGTTATCCTGTTGCGCTGCTAGGCACGAATGACGCGGATTCAATCCCCGACCACGGAGACGGCCTTTCACTAAAGGGGCGAAATGCAAGAATTCTCGCTTACTATAGACTACGTTATAAACCACCGACTAGGTACACCGCACAGACGGTTAACCAGCGAGCTGAAACATGCAGCCCCTGTGTTTATCACTGGGTTAATCCTGACGGTTCATTAATGTCTTTCTGACTAATTGGTTACGTCTGTCCAGAAGTATTAATTGGTTGTTGCCGCCCTTGTGTTCCCTTCATGGTTAGTGGACCGGTGGGGAGTAGTGGAGATGGCCTGATCTCTGTGGCGCATACGCGCTACGAGTTTTAGCGCGCACAGGACGGTCGAATTTTATTTTCACGCTGTCATATACAACTTCGCCGAAAAATCTCTGATCGTCAATCCGGAGTACCCCCCCCCCCCTATGTGCGCATTATACTCGTATCGACGTTTTTAAGTTTTTTTTTCTTTAATATGGTGCTCTTCACAACGCGATCGGTACGTTCAGGGGTCTGATGGTGCTCGTGCTCTACCCGGTCCTCTGCTCGACGGGTTACGAACTCAACTGGCGCCAGTGCGTCGCTCTGGTCTGGATCAACTTCAAGAGCGCTGTCATCATGGGCTTCTCACTCTCGTCGTGGATTTCCAACATCAACGTCAGCGTGGCTCTCAGGGTACGCCCTACGCTGCAACGTGTTTTTTGCCCTGAGGGATTCAGCAATAGTGGCCTCACCACTTAAGTAGTATTAGCAGTGAAAACTATTTCTGCTTGTTTTGCTGGTGAAGTCCCAGAGGATGAAGCCCTCAGTCCCGGGCCCCATTTACTGCTGCAGTCCGGCTGGCCCGGTCAATCAGTCGTCGCTGGTCGTCCAGGGCTCTGCTGAAAAGAGCGGCTTCCCACTAAGAGAGGTGGAGGGGGGGGGGGTGTTGGGGGAACGAGTATTCTAGGTAGGCCGGGTGGTTCGGGCCATTGCCACGTGGAATGGTACAAGCCTGGATGTCCTCCACAGAAAGGACATCGGTCAGGATAGTGTGTAGGGTAAAAAGCGTGGCGAAGCGCAAGGTTGGAGAATGTATTAGTTTGAAAGTGGCGCAAAGCAGCAGCATCTGCGCGGTGCATGGTTAGTTGCCTCACCATATGCAAATATCCCCAGCTAAGCGAATCATATTAAGAATTGTACCTTGTATGAATATAGATTAACGACAATGAAAACATTTAGAGCGTATGAAGCCTTGTACATTATCTGTTTGAAATGTGAGTTAACGCGTAATGATGCTCGCGAAATTTGCTTCCTTCATTCGGACATTTAAAGAAATGCGGCCGTTACTGAAAGCTGGAAAGGTAGCATAACCCGGATGTTGAAAACAAAAGTGGCTCTTAGGCAGCCCACGTGAATGGCTGCGTCGCGCTCAAAGGTTTCAGAGGCGATGTCATATGTGCGTCATGATCGCCAGCTGTTTAAAGATGCTGAGGAGGTTGCTAACACGTTGCCATTAAGAAAATGAAAAATTTATCACCGAGCTCTGCATCTTTGCCAAGCTTGGTTCAAAAGTGTTTTCCGATTCGTGTATATACGCTGATTTCTGTAGATGTACAGACAGAGACTCTATTTATTATAAAGGTTTCCCTACTTTCCGCCCAGGACATTGGGCCATGCAAATTATGCCACAAACGTTTGGGTTTACCGGAAACAGTAAACGTAAATTGCACGCATGTGCAACAATTTTTGTATCCAGATTCCAGAGCTAGAGTTCCTGCAACGCGTGTTTCTTCTTGATTGCAGGAGGACGCAATACGGCTGGGCTTGGTGTTTCTGGTACAAGCCATAAACACCCTCAGTCTACCCCAGCTGATGTGGACATTGGGTGAGCAACAATTTTTTTTTATTTCTGATTATGGGTGAACAGTGCAATATACAGAACCGCGAAACACACAGGACACATGTCAGCGCTGTGTCCTGTGTGTTTCACGTAGGAGTGTAGCCAAGGGTGGGGGGTTCAATCCCCTACACACACGCACGAACACACATAAAGGGTAATGAACTCCCCACCCACCCTCGAAGAAACAAATTTCTGACTACACCCCTGTTTTCACGGTCCTGTATTTTGCTTTGTTCTGCCATAATGTCCACGAACCAACTAGCCTACACAAGAACGGTTGTGCATACACATTTTTCTGCGGCTTCAGCATCGAGTATGGTAGTAGTTAAAAAGGCTAGGCTTGAGAATTCTCAAAGCACGAGCGATTTCGTCGTAAACAGGAATTGTGCATCCCTTAGCACGAATGCATCGCTGTCGTCCTTGTGACACAGGCTCCTCTGTGCACCTCTGTGTGCATTACACACAGCCATAGGTCTACACAGGTCTACATACACACAGCCATACACGCAGGTCTACATACACACAGCCATAGGTCTAGATTTGCGACAAGGGCTTACCCAAGAAAGTTTCATGTCATCTTGATTCCATCGTACTGTTCTCTATCGATCTTTCTTCCCCTGACTCCACAAAGACAAGTCTGCAAGGCACCTCGTGATTCTTCCTGTTTAGGCCTAGTGCAGATGTCGGAAGCGGAGAGGGCCAACATGAACGTGGTGGTGACGGCGCTACGCAACACGGCCAAGCAGTCGACGAACAAGCAGCGCCGCGAGAAGAACTTCAGCGGCGCCGACTGGAAGTGGGTCCAGCTGCACACTTTCATCGAGAACCCGTACGCCGAGGTGGCGGGCGCCGGGACGGAGCGCACCGCCCTCGGTCCACGCCTCTCGCTACAGCGCCGGGAGGACACGCTAGCCGAGGCCAAGCACAACGCCAACACCAACATACTAAGGTTGCAGAAGGTACGTATACGTGGCTGTGTTTTCAACGCGTGAACTAATTCAGCCTGTTGCTTTTACAGGATTCCAAACAGCCTCACGAGTGACCATCATCCACTCCGCTTATTATGAGAGAAAGCTGATCTAGTCAGTAGTGATTCAAGATAAAAGACGGTATAAGCGTATAAACACGCCCACACGAGAGAAGACAGGACAACGTAAACTGATTTCTCCCTTGATTTGTCTGTTGTGTCAGTGTTTGCTCGCCTACTGCCTTTAATCATAAATCCAATCCTCGATTGTGGGTGCCCGATCTCTGAGCCCATGCATTAATTAACTACTTTAACGCGAAGGGACGCGCGCAATGGAACCCGTCATTGCCTTCGAGGTTGCAAATTAGCGATCTTGGAGGCCACGTTCGCCGAGTTAACATGGCAAGTGCGCCAAGTTGGGCGTGTTCGTGCAGTTGCACGGAGACTGCAGAAAGAGAAAATAAGGAGGTGGACAACGAAAATCTAAAACTTAGCACGCGCTGACTTAGAAGAAAATTCTCTGCCTACATCTCCTATTTCGCGCTGTTCATCGGTCGCCATACGAATTTTATTCATACGCCGCATGGGCTCTATATGTGAAGAACCCTAGGAGGAAATGAAGCGCCGGTGCCAGCGTGAGCAAGCAATGCTTGTCGTTTTGCGGTTATTATGCAGCTTTCTACAAAATTAGAACAAGTAATTTGGGCATCAAGATACCCGAGACAGCATGGGAATGATGGAAACAAGAGGTGCCCTATCTTCGTGCTGATTGGTTCAGATATTGTGACGTCATATTTTTATGGTGCGTTACCTTTCTCAATTTTCTAACGCTAACGTGTACGAACTTCGAAGCGAAACGTGAGTCATTCATGCACCCGGAAACCGCCCTGCTTACAAAAAAAAAAAAAAAAAATCGCATTTAAAATAACGAAAAATACGTCGTAATGGAATTGAAAACATCGGTAATAAAACCGGTGTTTCTTTTTTTTTCGCGCAGGTGTGCTACAACAAGCAGTACGAAGACGGTATGATTCACAAGCGCACAAAGACGACCATCCTAGCTGCCCTACAGTACCCTCTGGAAAGAGAGCTGTAAGTATACTTCGTACTTATAGTGCACTTAGTGGTCTATATATAGACCACTAAGTACGCATAGCTCAGGTCTAGGACCCCTCCCCCTACTACCTCGTATTTCCACTGTGTTTGATCATAAGGGTCCGAGTGGGAGGAGTTGGGAAGAGGGAAGGGGTCTTCGGTGAAACCGTAACCGCTTCACTATATTTCTACCCTCCCCCCAATCTTAAATGGAGAAACATGCTTACGCCTATAGTTAAGTACCTTGTGCAAAACAAAAGTACCCTAACAACCCTTATCAGTTAGTACTGTTCATTCATAACATATTCTGTGCACAAGACGCATTACTTCATTTTAGCTCTAAATAAAAAAAACAAGTGCCAGAAAGCGGAACTTGCACGACCAAAAACACAATAGGGAGGACAAGCCACAGAGTTCTTCACCGATGCCAATTAAATGCCCCACAATGTGGTATTAGTTATTACATCAAATTTAGATGGCGCGACGAAACAGGACAAGACAAAGGAAGAACACGGGCGCCATCTTCGTTTTCTTTTCTGTAGTTTCGTTTCGTTACGCTATCTACGATGAATTTAACGTCAAAATGCCAAATAGCCTAACATTCAACTTCTTAAAATGGTATTATTCAATAATGCGTTTTTTATCGAGCCCAGCTGTATTTTTTTTCTTTGTTTACTAAAACGCGAGCGTACGTTTTGCAGGTACTTGAACATCGACATGATGACCCAGTATATAACGGTGCCAGCTTGGATCTACTCACTGGTGAGTCTATAGTGATCCACTACAAACTATTCTGCAACACTTGTACCCGTTTTCATGATACACTGAAACTGTGACGGTGATCATAATAGAAAGTCATAGGGTCCCTTATGTATTCGCATAAGATAACTCGAAGGCGAAAGCCGTCTTCTTCTTTTTCTTCAGAGTGGATTGTTTTAAAGATTAATTGATTATAAATAACAGCAATTTTTGTAGCCCTTGACATACGTAGTTTGGGGACTTTAATGCAACAGGTTTCGTTGAAACAAAATTTTTTAATTAGTAATATTTATGATTGCTGAGCGGTAGAGCACTAAAACCGTACAGAGGACGAGTAACTATGAAGAAAACTGCTCAATTGTGCTTACTCACTCGTTGCATAGTTTTCGCGCTACTCCCCTCCTCAGCCAATCACCAACTAGACCATGCCGCAACTCTTTGCAACGGAGTACAGCAGCGCACATCAAAAACGACGTCGGTTTACTTGAGAAGCAAGCACAAGCGCTGTGCTTGTGGCTTACGCGTACCATATCTTGATTTTGTGTGCACTGCCATATTTTAAAACGACTAACGAACTAGCCTACCGGTATCTTAAACTTCTGTTTACTAAAGCAGAAACATTATGCGCGTCGCAAAAAAAGAAAGAATATATTTCTTATTCATCCGGTTATCGAAAAACCATTGCACAAATTAACAACAGAAAGAGAGAGAGAGAGAGGGGAGGCTTATTGTGACAGAAAAGCTGAGAGTGGTAGCGGACATCCTAGTTGACATCAAGCGAAAGAAATTCGACCTGGCCAAGCCACGTAATGCGTAAGACAGAACCTGTGTACATTAATAGCAACGTAATGCTCACCAAGGGATGGGAAACGCATTCGATAGAATAAACTGGAGGTCACTGGGAGAGGCGTTTTCCTGAAGTGGGCATAAACAGGCTGAGCATGATGACGATGGTGACCCCATTATTCACTGATCTATCCGTTGTTTCCCTTCCCTTCTTCAGAAAAACATCCTCCAACGCTTCGCGGGCACCGAGGTCATCGAGCGACGCAGTTCGGGCCGGGTCAGCGCCCGCACGGAGGAGACCGAGACCAGCATAGTCGAGATGGACCTGCTCTCCAACTCCATCACGCAGGTGTGTAATGAAGAGGCGTTTCTATACGACGCATGTGAAATCGCCTACGACTTTTCATATGTGCTCACCTTAAAAACCGAAAGGCGTGGCCTGTTCTGCCGGCGCAGGCCAGGCTGCCAGCTATAAGGACATTTTTTTCGCAGTTGGCAGCATACACATAGATAAAGTGTGGTGCCCAGTCATCACGGGACATGAATTAGCAGGAACTTCTAAGTCATCAAACGCATATACTGTTGACACCTGTTGTGTTGCTTTGCCGCGATCTTTCGTTTCTCCTTTCTTTTTCTTTCCTTTCTTTGTTTCTTCAACACTGTAGTTTGGTGGATTCGTTGTATTTTTGAAACTCACCATGATCTGTGGGGTTATTTCTCGCTTTCTCAGAAATTTATTGCTTATGTACCGATTAGCAATGATCAATATGGGTTATCAATATAGATCATATGGTCCATGATGTGAGCAGAGAGTACCATACAAATGTTGGTGAAAGGTCAACGGCTAGACTGACTGTATACATGATAAATGTGGCATGGCTGCAAAATGGCTTAAAAGATCTTAACAAAAGGCGCGTAAATAGCGAAAAGATTATGACACCAAACCAGTGAGGAATGCTGCGAACGAAAAATACTGTAATGTAACTTGTAAAATAACTTGTTGCTGGGCTAGTTGGTAGACCACTTCAAAAATATTTGAGCGCAAACACACGGAACATTCACACATGCACAGACCCACACATTCAGGCACCAAACATGTTTGAGCGCGGTACGTGTTTGGTGCCTGAATGTGTGGGTGTATGAATGTGTCGCGTGCTTGCGCTCAAATATTTTTGAAATGGGAACGAAAAGTAAGTTCCACCGCAAGGGCGAAGCAATGAATGCGGCAGCAATAAATCGGCATGTTATAAGACATGTTATACGGCATGCTCAGAGGCGTGAGTTGTCTGCTAATCTCTGTCAAGATGTGGGCGCGGCCGACCACACCTGGTCGTGTACCTAAAGTACAAGGGCGTCTTTGCACCTCGCCTTAATCGAAATGTGGCCGCTGTGGCCAGGAATCGAACCCACACCCTTGCGCTGATCAGCGCAACGCCACAGCCGCTAGAACACCACGGCGGGTTGTAGTATTTGGCAGGAAGCTTTGTCTTGCGTCGTGTTATTCTCTCTCAGGGCTGGTACCACGTGCTCGTGGGTCTCGTCGCCGTGGGCTTCGTGCTCCTACTGGGAGGACTCGCGTTCTTCACCCAATACAAGATGAATGACGTCATCATGTCCGTCGTGGTCAGCGTCCAGGGCTTGTACGTCCTGCTGTACGCTCTGGAGATACTCCTCGTGGTAAGTCTGTGTCTCCCCTCTTTCGCAAAATTTTTGCTTAGAATTATCTCGAGGTGTCGTAAAAAACATGAAGCGGTAACGATGTGTAGGGCAACCTGAATTATGAGAGTGCAGCGCCTACCACAAACGCGGCGTGAAAGCTTATAAAAGAAGCATTTGTAGTGATTTAATTTGGTACATTCTTACCTCAAGAGTTGCCCATTTCTTGAAAGCCTCAACGACGTTTTTGGCAGATGTACAAATCTGGCAAGGCGATCGCAAAAACACTCACGCACTTAGTTTGCATCTTGCATAGCTCTCATTTAAGTCACTCAGTATGCATCTACAGTCCTTATCCACACCTTATACACCGAGCATGACAGCTCCTGGTGACCCCAGCAAAAGTACTTAAATACTTACTGACTGTATGACTGACTTGGTCTGACTAGTCACTTACTAACTAATCATTGTTCAAGAAGTCAACGTTGAATTGACGTTGTTACTTCGCATGTTGGCTTGATTTTCTCTCGTCCATACCTCTCAAGTTTGCTGCAATCGCTTCGCGTGCAGGATTACCAGCAAGCCCAGATGGAAGCCATTGTAAATGTTATATTTCACTGCATTTAACCTCGGACCGCCATGCTGGTGAAAACAGGCTTCCACTGTTGCATTTTGGCCCCTAGCATTGGGCGCGTAAGCTAACATTAGAAACAGCAAAACAGCAAATTACGGCAGATATACCTTCTCTTTCATACTCATTAAATAACTTAATGTTTTGTAGAGGTTAAACCAAAGACACCAAGCTGCGGCTTACCAAACTGCCTACGAGACGAATGGCAAAATGACAAAAAAAGTTCAACGCAAGTGTTCTATACCAAACGCTGCGTTTGGCATAGAGAGCGTGCGTAGAACTTCGCTCAAGCACACTATGCGAAACGCGGCGTTTATATATGCAACCAACGCCGTTCCAGACAAAAATTGCTAATAGAGCCTAAAACTTGATAATAACGAAGTTTTACTGCCAGGGACCCCTAGCCGTTAGGCCGCCAAGACCTTGCATTCTTTTGTATTCTCCCCCGCTTTCGTCCGTTCGCCAGCCGCCCGCAAAAGAAGTCCGAGTACGCAAGTCCCGTGGGGTACCCGGCACTAAAACCCTCTGCTAGAGTCTTTCGGCAAGTTACGGAAATACGGTACGGCATTACCGTACCGCTCCTCCTTTCTCGCTCGTTGTGCTTTAGCCGCTCTCAGTTCGAGTGACAGTGAGTACCCGGAACGACAGTTTCCTCGATAACAATGCGTAGGCTGAAAGGCAACAATTAGGCGTGACATCCCCACAGTAATTTTTGAAAAAGAATTTTCTATATGGTACGGTAAGCATACGGTACGCTAATACCGCTCCGTATTTCAGTAACTTGCTAAAAGACTCTAATATCACCGCCATGTATAGACTTATTGGAAGCTTGAAGTCTATAGTGCGTAATACAAGTCGCAATGTCACTCATATTCTTATCTTCGGCTTTGTTTCTCTGCAGGTGTACTCGATGGGTATGTTCAGGATGGGCCGAGACGTTTGGCGCCAACTAGACCTGATAATTTTCGTCCTCGTGGTGTCCGAGTTTGTGCTGACCAGCTTCGTCTCGGTTAGCATGGACGACAAGAAGAACAAGTGGTACGCCATCTTCCTGCAGTGCAGCTTCATACTGCTGGTTGCCTGCCGAACTGTCAAGACGCTGCAGAAGAGAGCCGTAAGAGCCTATTTCTCTCATGTCCCTATTAAAATGAATTGAAACTGCCCCGAGTGCTATTGATAGACCGGATTGTTTTACGGCCGCGCCCGCGTTTACAGCAAGCTTATACCTTGACCTGAAGCTAGCCATTTGTGGCAGGGTACGCATGTATCAAATGCTACAGGCGTAAGGATTTTATCAAAAACTGGAAACGACCATAAGGTACATTATTTCTCCTGCTCTCGTTCATAGCTCTGTAGGAGGTGCTCATTAGATGCAGTGTACATGTTACCCGACATTTCCATCACAATATAGTATACGTTCGAATAATGGTGCCATTGTATGAATGCGTCTTTTTTCTTTTTGCACGCAGAAGAGGGAATGCGAATTCAAAGATCACTCTCTTCCATTCTGCACTTTCACGGTTATTTTCACGGGAAGAAGATATTGAACGTTCGCTTACGTGTAATTTTTGACGATGAAGTTTGTGGTGCCGATAGTTATCACCAGAAAAAGGTGTATAAGCACTGGCAACTGGTCCATGGTCTTTTCGTCCACCACAGGTCCTTTTCGTGTGGCTGTGGGACCTGATGGACGGGGTGCTGAACCGGAAGCTATTCTATGCGTACGACGTCAGCTGGGCCTACATCACCGCCGAGGACGAAGCCATGGCCAAGGCGAGCCGCTTCGTCAAGAACACCCAGCTGGCCAACAAGATCCGGGACTCGTGCGGACGTAATAAACTTCAGGTGGGAACGCCCGCCCACGTGTTACGCAAATCCGTGAAACGACCCTTCGAAATCCGCGTAGAAGAAACATACGAAAACAGCATTAGTCGTAGTGATCGATGGATTACGTGGCGGGATTTGAGTTCATGAGCAGAAGCACGCGGGTTTGATTCCAGCACATGTCCACATCCTGGCCAGACGATTGCAAAAACACCAGTGTACTTAGTTTGCATCCTGTATAGCTCCCATTTCATTCGTTCAGTATGCATCTGTTACTTATCCATACAAAGACCAATGAATAATTTGGTTACACGCAGTTTGACAACTCAGACATTCGATTTAGGCGGGGGGAAGTTAACTCAAGTTGATTTTTTATAATAATTTCACACCATTAACAACACAGTGGTTGTTTAAAACATATACAGGCTTCATGACCAGGAAGATGAAGGTCAAGAAGTTGCAATTTATTATTCTATGCAGATATACTATGTTGTGAACTATGTAGGGGACGCTAGAGGTTGAGTACTAATGTTGGAGGCGTCTGAAAATTTTTAATAGCCTAAATGAGTGATTGCGGACACAGCGAACTGTTTTTGTAGAAGCGCAGGCAAGTAAATGGAAACATGGCAGTCGTGGCATTCTCCCTATAGCGTACATGCAAACTGCTCTTAATGCGTACTTGCGACTCTCCCCATCCTCCGACCCCGTCTTTAATGCAGCCTGTTTTGTGATGTGTTTCCGGCGCGTAAAACTGCAGAACTATTTTTCTTAACCCTCGTGGAAACTTTGACTGATCAACGTGCCATCTCTGAGACTGATATTTTAGAGCGAAGCCTTATACAGCAGGGTTCTGGCGGATCGCGTCCGCGGACAGAAGATGCGTAGTACAACAATTTTCGGCTCCCCTCACCCCCTCGTCACCGCCGATGTCACTTTCACAAGTGTCGCAATACTCGGTGGCGGCACTTCCCACCAGTCGTCGTGCCCTTTGTCTCGTGACGTAGAGATCGCGCTGATGCTGTTGTTCTTTGGACTCGCTATGGGACCGAAGAGTGTCGTTCGCTCGGAGGAAGAATAGCGGGGAATCGAAGGAGCGCCAACGCGCACAGAAACGCGAATTGGCACGAAAACAGCGCGAAGCCGCTGCCGTAGAACGTACAGAACGTACAGCCGCCGCTGGCTTACATTTTCACAATAGTGGAATGGCTCTCAATTTTTGTAGTTGTGGCAAGGAAATGTAAGCATGGCAGTCTAGGCATTCCGAGCCCTGCCCTCCCCCATCCTTTTCGTTTTAAAGTGTTTCACTATATCGTGTTTCTGGCACGTAACTGCCACCAGAACTGATTTTCCGAATCCTCACGAAAACTTCAGAAACAGTAAATGAGTGCGCGACGTGTCATCCGTTAGACTGATTTCTTTTTCTCGGCGTATTCGCAGACGCTGAAGAACGTGATCGACATCCAGCAGAAGTACCCGAACATCGAAGTCGCCACAAAGACGCGTCAGGCGGCGCGCAAGACGCTCAACAAGGCACTGGACGCCTTGCACGACCTCCACGATGGCGGTCTCCTGGACGACAAGCAGTTCGGCATGCTTTACGAGGTGACTCCACGTCGGGATGATATTGCGATGACGATTACAAACTTTTTCAGGGTGTCGTGATGGCAAGCCCTACGCAGCGACCAAAGCGGAACGGCCTTCGAAAGCCTTAAATGCCTCATCAAACTCGACATTTGACCGTCGCCGACGGTCGAATGTCGGGTTTGATGAGTCATACTTAGGACTGTGCAGCGCTCACAAAAAGGGACAAGGGACAGAAGAAGTGCACATGACAAGCGCTGAATTTTTATTCCGAAAAACAAAAAAATAAACTAGAAGAAATCATCGAGTCACGTGATATGTACTCCAGACGAAAAACAAAAAGAACATCCCTGGCTTTTGCCCCTTAACATAGCATGCGCACAACGAATTTTTAAGTCACATTGCCGCACGTGCTGACCAAAAACTCGTATTCCTTTTCCCATAGCTTTATCGATGGCTGGCTAACTCATCTTTCGTAGCTTCTTCTAATGTGAAAGGCCTCGACAATTTCTCGGGCAAGCTGCTTTTTGTGCCTGGAAATAACCATGGTATCCGTATCCCAAACCTTCCATTTCCAAAGGAAGTGCATCAAGCACATACGCTTCACATTTGCAAAAGCAACAGACAGTTACCAGTTCAGCTTATAAAAAGCGGATTTGGGCTTCTTTTTTCGCCGAGTCACTTGTAGAATTTTCCAGTCGCTTGTTGCGCTTTTCGGGCTTATTTGCATTTTACCAGCAAATATAGTTATTCAAGTGATCATCACGTTCATCAATAGCGCGTTTGTCGTTCACTAATAGCGCGTTTGTCGATGACTCTGAGTGGATGAGTGTTGAAGTCAAACATACGTTGGGGGGGGGGGGGGGGGATCACTAAGTAACGTTAACCATGCGCTGGCAAAAGTGCATTTAATCATATAATTTCCGCGCCCTTGGGCTTCCTCGAGAAAGTCGTGCCGCTTCTGTTGGGCTTCTGTGATGATGATTTGCTTGTAAGGTCGGTAGCATCTGGCAACTCTGGCAAGAGACTAACTTACTAGTACTTCGTGCACTGTGATTATATTCTCCATATTATTCCTTTACCGATGTTAGGTCTATTTTTGCATTCGAAATTATGTATTTGTATTACTATTATTCATTATTTCATTGAATGGTATATAATAGGCAATTTTGTCTGTGCAGCTGTGAACCCTTGTAAAGGAGGCAGGAGGCTCGTCGAGCTATTGAAAGAAAGATAACGTTTATCCGCCGCACCTATATCTGTTATTGAAATAGACTAAATAAAGTTGATTGATTGATTGATCGTTGTTATACAATATCGTCTCGCCCGCCTTGCCTTTGCGATGACTCGCAGGACCTGACGTGGATGATCCATCGCGTGGACGGAATGCCGACCAACATCATCGTGGGAGACACGGCGCACTGCATCCTGCTTAGCATCTCTTGGCTGCCAAGGGAAGAGGTCACCAAGTTGCTCAAGGTATACTCCTCTTTAACCTGCCAACAAACTCTTTGGATTGAATTGGATTGGATTGGATTGTATTGTATTGGAAAAACACAGTCCGAAGACGTGTGCCTTAGCACACGGCGGGCCGCTCCCACGACGAGACAGTCAGGCTTAATTGCAGCATATAAACCACCGGGAATTCGTTACTGCAGGCTGTCCTTGTTAACTGAATGTTACTCCGGCAAACATGTTTATAACGTGCTATCGGTTATATCGCATATGTGCGAAGAACACGGTTATAACGAATAACTGCTTTCATCGAATCTCTGCGAATAGCACGTTTATAACGAATGATTGGGTATATCATCTGTGTGCGAAGTTCCAGTAGGAATCATGTTGCACGTATACTCTCCCTTTGTCCTATGCCTAATTTGTTCGGTCTTGTCGTGGGCTCATCCGAGTCCCTAGTATCAAAACAGGCTCTCACACGACGCCCATAGCAAATTTATCCGCAGACTTAACCGCCCTTCTTCACGAGCTCGGCAGGTCAAGCTGGCGCCTTGGCGGACCAAACTTATTGCCAAGTACAGGTTTCACCACGTTGTGTTTCACTTTTCAGTCGTTCTTCGTGACTCAAAAGAAAGGCAACGTGCTCTCTTTCGTCGGTCACGAGCATGAGCGAGTTTCCATCATCTGCTCCGGAATTGTGAAGGTGAGTTATGAAAGCCGTGCAGAAAAATGTGGCGTGCTATGTCACCGACAGTGTGCTGTGACATTATATAGTTGCATTTATGCTTTACATGAATGAATAAGTAACGATAAACTTTGATAAAACAAATAACTGTGTAACTAGTATAAGCTCCGAGGTTTAATAAGTCGCATGTGTAACTTACAATATGACTATGTTGAAAGGTAAAAAAGAAAAAGAAACGGTCCATCGCAAATGCTAGTTTAACAACCAGGGAATAAACATCTTTAATGACGGTGGTGATGCACAGTTAACGTTGTTTATTACTTATGCGGCACATAATACATGTAGTATCAGGCGCGATTTGAAAGCACCTTGTTTGTGACTTGCACTTAACCCTACGTATCAGCCGTTTGTGTTGTGTAGTCGCTTATCACAGCTTTCAATAGCAACTCTCTGTTAGTAATGTACAGTAAACCACAGAAGTTTACGCATAACGCGAGCGCGTGGCCAACAGCCTCTTCGCGACATTTCCGTAACGTCAGCTGCGATTGACAGCAGCGACGCCCAAGACGCGTCCCTCCTTTAACCGATGGCCTGTCTATTTTCTCATTGGGCGCAAACATATCCTATCTTTTTCTTGTAACGCGACGCGCGCTTCAGCAGCCACGGCTACATGCTTTCTTGTTCTCGAGAACATGCAGTGTATTAGAATGAGTTGTCTTTCGCAACCCTTGGCACAAACTGTTACCCACGCAACGGCACACCACTCGAAGCAGTCGTGATTCTTCTATCCAAATGGAAATGTGAAGCGTTACGGCCTTACTGCAGATGAGCGCTTTGCGTGAAAACGACGAACTAAGAGTGCGCTGCGCGGCAGTATAAAATTGATATGCCAGTGAATTACGAGAAGACCCACTTCCGGCCTGGCGCTACGGTCAACGGTAGCCGGCACACCACCAGGTGGCGCGGACAGGAAGCTTGGCACGCGCTCGCGGGATCCGTAAACTTTTTGTGGTTGACTGTACGTAAGCGTGAATAGCTAGGCGGCCGGAATAAGTGAGGATTCTGTCAGCGTACACATGAGCACCACCGCTCACACAAATGAACTCCCGTGTGCCTTCAGGTAGGATCGCGCTGCCAGAAAATTTTTTCCAAGCGGTGACATAAGAGTGCGTAGGCGGCATCGCTCCGGTTTACGGGAAACAAAAAAAAATATTGGTAGATCCAAGCAACGCAGAAAATGGTATTACTTCAGTAATGCCATATTATACTAACATAGTCAAAGGATTGAGCTGCTGCCATGTTGTCAGACTACTTATTACATGCGTGAAATAAATTCATATGATGGCTTCTATGACGCGCCTATAATAAGTAAATGTTTCATAGTAACACAACTTACTAAACGGCCAGATGTCCATGACATTTCCTGTAGTACAGCAGAATATGACACTAGAGCTCACATATTATTGCAATGTGAAGTCGTAGCTGAGAAAACGAGCATTCATAATTTCCAGAAAACATTTTTCCCCTTCCATGTATCGCTGGTTGCGTACATCATTTGATAGGGTAACTTGATTACATCTTCCTGTATGGCATCCCGTTTGAATAATACTTGCTCTTGACTGCGAATGCCAACTTGGCTGCGTAGCCCTACAAAGGCACTCTCGATACAACCTCATGTGTTGAATGATTTGTGCCGAACGTCATGCTGCAATGTGTCACATTGTTTTTGAGTCGGTGACTTGATAAAATTATGAAGCTGGCATAGCTTCATCATCGGTATACCAACTCTACTGTAATGCTTCTTACGCATCACCGTTCCGAATACTCTATTCGCAGGTTTACGGCAAAGGAACGCGACAGAGCACGGACACGGAGGGACGACTGCAGAACGCGGACTCGAACCAGTACTTCTTCAGCGACGGCGACTTCAAGGACTACCTAGTGTCGCCGGACTGCATAGGCCTCATCGGCTTCCTCTCCGCGCTACCGTCAGTGTGCCAGGCGGTCTGTGAGACCGACGTCGAAGTGAGTGCAAGGAATGGAATGGGAAAACATTATTGAGGTCCTTCGGGGCGTGAACTAGCACGTAGAGGGCCGCTCCCACGTCGGGACAGATAGGCCTAGCCCAGTGGCGTAGCCTGGGGTTAACACACCAGGCACGGGCCCTGTGTGTTAACCCCAGGCTACGTCGCGGGCCCGTTGGACTGCCCATAGTTGTGCTTCCAGATCCGGACGGCGCAGCATCCCACTTGGACGACGTAACGTCTTCGTCAACCCGTAACGCGGGGCACTCCCAGAGCATGTGTTCTAAGCTGGCGAAACCAGGCGACCTAAACGGGATTCTAAAGAGAAAACCAATTTTTCTCGTATTAGTAAATCACTCTTCCACAATACCAAAATCGGCACGTTTGCCGCAAGAAGACACGTGGGGAGCGAGAAAGCACGCAACAAGAAAATGCGGGTGGCGACGCCACCTGAAAAATCCCGCACCAAACGCCGTGACATCATAGATTTTGACGGGGTCTGCTATAAGGCCTACATAGCTTCTAATCGGTCAAACTAAACTACATAGTCCTCTGAAGCAATCAGAGACTTAATATACCAAGTTTCGGGAAATTTCGTTGTGCCAATGTCGCCAAAATGCTAAAAATAGATTTTTAAATCCGTGACGTCACGTGCGGCGCTTTCGGCGCGAAATTCGAAAATGAAACTTTGTCCTTGCTTTTCTCCTTAATAAGTTTGCGGGCACAACGCGGCCGCAGTTCAAGTATGCAATCTTACAAACTCGCCCACGCTTCAGTTCTTGTAGGCTGATGATGATGACGACGATGTCACCGGCTGTAGCCCACCGCTACGCCTTAAACCTAGTCTCGACTGTTCGCAGCTGTGCAGCATACCGATGGAAGTGATGGAGCGCATCACCGAACAGCACCCTGACCCACCGACCGTCATCTATCGCATGTGGTTCTCGGTGGCGGTGCGCGTTGCCCTCGGCGTTCTCATCAACCACAAGCGGTATCAGGTGCGTAGAATTAACTAAACAGCGTCAGCTGGCTAATCAGGACAAGAGTATCCGGAAGTCCGCCGCCTCCTGTGAAGGAGAGCGAGAAGACCGACGTAACACAGCGAACTGAAGGCTATTAATGGTTCTAAGTGCGTACACGCAAACCTCAATATAACGAACACGGATATTACGAATTACTGGCTATAACGAAGTAGATGAAAAATAGTCTTGTCATGTATACAGCGTTACAAATATACGTTTATAACAAATTTTCGGATATAACGAACTTATTTTCAAGCCAGATGCGACTTTGTTATAATGAGGTTTGAGTTAGCTCTTCAGGGGCCTGGCTTGTCGTCCATCCGTGGATCTCATGCATTGTGGTCACGCTCACAGTAAAGCGCTCAATACAGTCCATAACAAGGCTAGCAAAGCTAAAAACCGGGATAAAATGAATGAACAATCGCGGGATCGAATCTCGGCCGCGGCGGCTGCATTTTCGATGGAGGCAAAAATGTTTGAGGCCCGTGTACTTAGATTTAGGTGTATGTTAAAGAACCCCAGGTGGTCAAAATTACCGGAGCCCTCCACTGCGGCGTCCCTCATTATCATATCATGGTTTTGGGATGTTAAACTTCAGATGTTATAAAATGAATGAATGAAGTCTAAAATATATGTAATTAATAAAAATAATTAAGAAATTGCCGTAATTAACTTAAGATCGCTAAAAATGTTTCGGAAGCATGCGGCTGACTCCGACGCCGAGCAAGAGAGGGCGCCACCGCCTCGCAGAGCGCACGCTTTCTCCTCTCACCGCCTCTGTACGGCGCTATATCTGAAGGGGGAAAACAATCTGACTGAATTCTCTGCTGACGACACGTATGTCAAATGCCGTGACAAGCAGGGAGTCGGTAAAGCGCAGCAAAAAGTAGCGCGCATGTCGCACACCGAGTTTGCGAATCTCCGTAACACGATTCTTCTCGTACCGGGGAAACCCTGCATGCTTACCTCACATTCGCGTCATCGACAGTTTGGTAAACGGAGTAATTAGAATTCTACGAACGGGAACCGCTGGGTGCCCGTGCTGCGCACTTCTTCGGGTTTTACAGTAGTGGAGCTTCATTTCTTTTGGAAGTCGCGCTTTGGCTCTATGCTGAGGAGGAGTGACTGCTTCGGCAAGTTGGCATTGGTTCATTCTGCTTTAACGACAACACAAAGTGCTGTCGTTAGAGCAGACCGTAAATGTTAAAGCAGACTGTTAGAGCTGTCGTAAACGAAGGCCGCAAACACACACAGGACACAAGCGTGAGATTGCTAGGCTGAAGTATCTCCTGGTTCCTCGCTGTTTATCAATGCATATAAACCCTAACGGAATCAGCGTGCGCAATAAGAATAGGGGGGGGGGGGGGGCGAAGTGTGCCTCATACTTTTGCTCAATCGGACATGCCAGATCATTCTTCAAAGAGCAGTGCTATGGCCACGCACTTTTTGACGATAATGGTGGCGGAGGGCCCCTGATGTTGCATCAACATTCCAAGAACTGTTTACATTCCGTCTTTACTCCCGGTAATCTAAGGATCAAATGCAGGTCATTTTGAGAAGCACGTCGTCGCTTCATTTGAATTTTTTTCATTCACTATTGTCACGTGGTCGTGACGTCGACGAAGACAACAGTCAGCACGTCCGAGATGAAACTGTTTATTTGGCCGAACTTGTGGCCGAGAAACTGAGAACTAGAACTACAGCAATACACGCTGTACAATGATAGCGGCGAACAGGGCGTCGTCCGTCGATCAACTGACAAGCGGTCAAGCGCGTCGGCTTTTATACAGGCGCTATGGAACTTTCCAGCAATATCGCTGGTGGCGGCGTTATCTCTCGACAAAGCTGGAACATTCGCGTGCGGCGCGCAATCTTAACAAAACGATCTACTAAAATCGTGAAGCTTCTCGAACACTGCTTCGCGGCCAGCGTCGAGCGTTGATAACCGTCCTTGCTGGTCAAACTCGAACACATCAAAATAAAAGAAGAAGCGGGCGTGGCACTATGAAGCACGTTGTCTTTTCTACATGACCAAAGAGGGAGTGGGGGGATGGGGGGAGCGCTTTTCCCTTTATAGGGAACCTTGCGCACGCTTATGCCCGAAGGGACTACTTTTTCTGCTCTGGAACTGGTTTTCTATATACTGCAGTGGTCGAAAGACATCGAAAAGTTCGACTGCTATTCATATACCCGCCTAACTTGTTTTTGCATTGATGTACTGTTTTCTTACAAGGTAAGTTTCGTACAAAGGATAGAACCTAATAGATGTATACGCAAGAAAAAAGACCCGAATAATTATCTTATGCACAACGATACTCAAGAATTAAAGTTGAAAAAAAAATGAAGATACACACCAATCTAAGTGCTTAATCTGAAAATATTCAATCTTCCATTGTGCGTTTTCTTGTGCGCAAATTGGTCACTTCGTTGGTTGGTGCTCAGCGTGGCGTGACCCACCTCGTGCGATCTCCCGTGAATTGGACGGTACCTTGTTATTGAATGTAAATAGCTTTAGAAAATAAATCGGCGGATATAGAATACATCGGGGACCGTCCGTCTAACTCTTCGAGTCTAACTGCCTAGGCTAACAACTTGCTGCCTTAACCTGCGTTATCACTCGCCCTGAGCTGCGTATATTTTACCGGCTACGTTGCTATACGTAGACCTAATGAATAATGGCCGACATTATTTTTTCACGGGTTCGTGACGTCCCGATTCAAGAAGCTGGCGACTCTTGGTAACACCGCGTAATCTTGCGAATATGACGACTGATAACGCTGAAGCACAAGTGTGCATGAACTGTGGAACGTAACAGTTCCTTCACGTGGTTACTATAGTCGGTTACAAACTAAAAACAAGTAGAGGCTCCGCCCACAGAAGCGCGGCGCATTTGTCAATCACCTATGTAAGAAAGTCGTGCAAGCTGATTTCGCACCGTAAGTGCTTTATCCGTCCCAATGTAAATGCCACGCACATCTAAAACTAAAGTTTCGTCGTTACTACCCAAAATATGACCTTTGGCTAGGCAGTGATGTCAGAATCTCCGATGAATTTGCCAGGAGGTTCAAGTTTTAGACTTAAGACCAGCCACAAGAACATCAGTCTGTATAGGAATACCAACTACCTGAAACACGCCCAAAGTGCTTGACGTTACGAAACTTAGCAATTGTGATTGGATGAAACGTCTATGGAAATTCTCTCTGGTGGGACAGTGATTGCTGCGTGTGGAGCTTGTGTCTATTATTAGGTTGTAACCGACTACAGTGGGACACAACTTAAGAAGTCCGGATAGGCCCCGCCCAGATGAGCAGCCTATCGCCTCTTTGATTCAAGAAATATCGATTCAAGGCGCTATCGAACTCGTGCACTCTGCAACTTTCTCCGAAGGCGGGGTCACCGGTCTTTCGGCTCATGACGTCACTGTAGTGCGCGCTCATTGTTGCATGCTCCTCTGAAGAGGAAATGCCGCAGTGTTGTTTCCGACTATATAGTTCCGAATGTATGTTGTGGCAGGACTGGACCCACGACAAGCTGAAGCAGTTCCTGGAAGGCGGCATCATGCCGAACCTGTATTATGCCATCGAGTTCTCCTTGGACGAGGCTGTGCAGGACGTCATCCTGATTCAGGGCTGCGTCTCGTCAGCTGAAGGACACTGCTACTTCGGGCCCTGCTACCTGCCGCAGTCGCTGCGACAGATGAAGCTGTCGGTAGGAGTGAGTGAGCGATTGAGTGAGTGAGTGAGTGAGTGAGTGAGTGAGTGAGTGAGTGAGTGAGTGAGTGAGTGAGTGAGTGAGTGAGTGAGTGAGTGAGTGAGTGAGTGAGTGAGTGAGTGAGTGAGTGAGTGAGTGAGTGAGTGAGTGAGTGAGTGAGTGAGTGAGTGAGTGAGTGAGTGAGTGAGTGAGTGAGTGAGTGAGTGAGTGAGTGAGTGAGTGAGTGAGTGAGTGAGTGAGTGAGTGAGTGAGTGAGTGAGTGAGTGAGTGAGTGAGTGAGTGAGTGAGTGAGTGAGTGAGTGAGTGAGTGAGTGAGTGAGTGAGTGAGTGAGTGAGTGAGTGAGTGAGTGAGTGAGTGAACAGTTATGGGCACAATACGCACTTTCTTGACGAATATACTGCACAAGGAATGGCTTCAACACTTTTTGTCGTGGCCTTGTTGAGGCAGCAGATGGGGTGGGGGGCTTCCCCTCCCCCCCCGGAATCGCCTTAGGGGGGCGCCCAGTCTGGACTATAGCTCTACTCATTTGGACGTGCCCGTCATTGCTTAGTGTGCTGGGTATAGTCAACTAGTATGTACTACTGCTGGGTTATGGCCATGCAGGTTTTTGACGATAATGGACCTCTGATGTTGCATTCCACGAACTGTTTGCTTCCCGTGTGCCGCTAACCCTCGAAAGCCGGAAACCGAAGGCAGGCCTGTTGTGAAAAGCACGAAATCGCGCCATCGCTTCATTTTCATGCTTGCATTCAGTGCGAAGCTTGTTTCGGACTCGACCAGCGGGAGTGGGGGAGGGGGGGTAGGAGCTGCTGCTGTGTGAATCCCCCCCTCCCTAACGGAGAACCCTCCACATTCCTCTGCATTGTATCCTGTCTACCTTTCATACGAGCTTGAAGCGCTATCATGTTATTTTTTTATTTTTTTCGCTGCAACGCAGGGCTCGCCCAGCTCGCGTCCTCGGCCGGTGATGCTGATCACGACCCTGTTGCGGTACCACTTGCCCCCTGAGCTCGACTGGTACCACCAGCCGCTGCGCCATTACGACTACATGCCGCGGATCAGAACCGACGACGAGTACGCGCACTGGTGAGCCTGGTTTGGTGCCTTCAAGCATATGTTACACCATAGTGTATTGTCATGTTAGTATTTGTACTAAAAAAAACCACGCGGTCCCATATAAACTTGCGTAAGACGACTCAAAGGAAAAAAACATCTTCTTACAAAGGGATACCCAAAAGTTACCGGACTACGGCTGTGCTGGGCGGAGGTACCGTAGTACGCAACCTTCCCGCTAGGCGAGCACCGTGCCACACATTTCGAGTATGAATCTGATGGATTTTCCCAAGAAGTGCTTCACTGGGTACAGTGATTTTTGTTTCCTCGAAATCAGTTTCGCGCATTAGGAGTTTTCTTTCTTTTTATTTTTTGATGGCCGATTGAAATGAACAGCGGCCGGTTGTAAAATGTTGTTTCTTGATCCCACCCCACTTTCTACACCTCAAGTGGTTTTGCGCTGCCTCCGGGATCGGCCCACCTTTGACCAAGCGACGACTTCATGTGACGACCTCACGTTATGTGACGTCTTAGTGATGGTATACTGACGTCACAAATTTGGCAACCTGTGCCATCATGATGATGTCACAGGATAACGTCATCACGTGATGATGATTTTTTGCATCACTCGCCTCGACGCCGCCGTCGACGGTCACTTTTCGCGTTAGATGAGGTGCACCTTATTAAGAAAACTTAGCGTAGTTACTAGCAGCAGTGTTGGTGACGGTTTATTTCTATATTGTAGTTCACTCATGAAGATTATGAACAACTCTAAAAGTCTAATGCTTCGTTGGCAGGATAATCGGGCTAAGTGGTGAACAGTCGGAGAGTCCAAAGAACGACACGTCACCTATGCAAGACTATAGTAAAGCCAAGTAATTATAGCGCTTCTCTAAATTCTACAAAATAATCTCTCACACGCTGCATAGAACACCAACAAAGCAGCATTCCTAATTACCATCGTAAAATCGTATTGATCGTAAATTCATATTGGCATCTACACTTCTTAGCAGAAGGGAATATATTCGGTGACCCACAAGTGGTGAGTTGGTCATTTAACCAACTAATACCGGCTATGGCTACTTATCGAAGGGGGCAGAAGTTCAGGAGTATATGTAGGCTTGAAGAGACGAATATTGTTGAACACGGGGTGTTCGCTGGAGCCCCGAGTTCCAGCGACACATCGTGCACAAGAATATTCATCTACCGTTTGCAGTGAACTTCCGAAACTTATATTTTTTCATTAACGCAGCTTTAAGCAATGGACGTTAAGATTTGTTGCAGAAACCGACCAAAGTTTAGTTATTTGCTGGTTGGAGCCAGCACGCCGATATTTGGCCACCGTTATTCTAATGTTTTATGTTTTAAAGAAGGGACGCGAAAGGCTAGTGCCGTAACGGTTGACCACAACCTGACAAGCGTTCGCCACATATAGCGGCGCCCACAATTTACGAAACTACGTTTCTGCTTGTGTACTTTGAGAAAACATGCTCCGAGCACATTATAACTGTCTACTCGGACCATGCTGCCTGGTATTCATTGAGACGACTATTCGCAAAACTGCTATTTTATAAGTTATGTAGGCGTGCGCATCGGATGCTTATGACCGTGCATAAAAACAATAGCCCCGCAAGTCGGTTGCCCTGCATAGTGAGCTCACTAGCTAGCTTAGAAGGACACTGAAATGAAAAATCAAATCAGCTAAACGAACGAATAATTTCTTAAGAACTATGTTAAAATGGCAAACCCCAGTACCTTGCTGTTAACGTGACGTCATGGATTCAAAGGTTTTTATTTACTGGCCAGATTTGCTCAATCAAGTTTCCAGCAACTTGCTATGTTTTTGGTTCCGTTTGAACGCAATGTAATTCACTTTTACGTGTGAAACATGGTGCAGGTCCTAGCAGGCGCCGCCAAAATCCATGACGTCAAGGCAAGTTGGTATTCGAACTTAAAGGTAGCGTCGCTATATGTACCTTCTTTCTGTGTGTTTTCTTGTACGATGCAACAGTGGTGTTTTTTGCTATTGTGGAAGGGTAATTTACTTGTACGAGTGAAATCTTATTGCACTTAAGTGACTCTTTAAAGTGACATTGTGCTAGATATCGAGCGCTGACTTTTTAGTTGACTACTGTATTTCTCTTTTTCAGGTGATAACACGAGAAATATCAACCTTCAAAGACTCAAATTTCACTTTTTATTTAAGCTAGCTATAAAACCTTCGCTTTTCCTAACGTGTGCCTCGTTGTTTATTGATGGTGCAGTCGTTTGCAAGAGCACACCGGTCAGTGGAGATCCTTGTTCACATGCACAGCGAAGGCTTGGACACCGACTGCATTGATGATTTCACTAGCGGTCCTTATACTTAGACTACCAGGTTTTGCATACTGGCAGCATGAATTAAAGCACGAACAAAGGTACTAGGCCATGATTTCGTACAAGATAGCGCTTGCTGACCTGGGTCACAAGAAAAACACAAAAATTTGAGGATGCCGAGCTTCGCCTTGAAGAGTAGAACGCGACAGTGGGATCGGGCCCCGTTCGCATCATCATCTCACTCGCTTGCGAGGCTTCTTGAGTGGACACCTCGGCCGTGTCGCAAGGTAAGGAACGTCTGTGCGCATGACATTAGCCTTTTGAGACTCCCCTAGAATATTGTTACGGGGTCGTGACGTCGACGAAAACAGCAGTCGGCGTGTTCAAGATGAATCTCTTTATTTGGCCGAACTTGTGGCCGGGAAATGAAAACTCAAACTGCAGCAATACACGCTGTACACTGATGGTGGCGTACAGGGCGTTGGCCGCCGATAAAACTGGACATCGCTGGGATGCGCCGTCTTTTATAAATCACGCATCGCACTTTCCAGCCTTATCACTGGTGGTCGCGCAAGCTCCAGGAATAATATTGACTATTCGCGTCATGTGCGCAGTCTTCACAAAATGATCTACTGCAATCTGGGATCTTCGCAGGCATTCTGGCGCTCTTTGCGCAAGGCAGCAGCTACACGTGCAATGGGCTGGTAACAGAAAACACGGAAAGAAAGGAGCTTGTATGGCAATATATCCTACTGCGAGCGCAGTTGCGATGTGCCCACTGCGCCATAATTTATCATATTGCGAACCAGCTAACCCACTACGCTTCCGTAAGGCAATTCGCGCAGCTGCACACTTTGCTGACGCTGTTGCGGATGACGATGATTAATTACGCCTGAGCTCTTTGCAATGGGTAGGCCTTTAAACCACCACCCCGTTACGCAGTTCACATGGTGCGACGCCAGGTGCAATCCTGCCCTTCTACCGCGCAATATTACATATATTCATACACCTCTCGCGTGACATGACGCTTTGATAGGTTTATTTATTTTTTTTAGGCTAATTTCAAACACTGGTGTGGCTTTGTGGTAAAACAGCTGACTGCGATAACGAAATCCTTGTTTCCGTTCCTGCTCGAACCAAGCATTTTTATTATTTGCATCCTCAGTGATACGAATCTCGCGGGATCACCAAAAATATTCGTATCATCCGAAACTCGTATCACCAGAAAGTATGGAAAATTAGCATGCGACAAAGGAAAGCTGGTATACATTTTCACTTATTGCTTTTCAGGGCCGCAACAAAGTCACGAACAGCTCTGAATGATTACCACTGAAGTTTTTAGACGTCAACGATCATACCTGCTCTCTTAAATATACGGCCCGTGCGCACGTGTGTAATTATTGAACCAGGTGTATTGTGACCCGCGACAGCTAGTAGCCCCTTCCAAATTTTAGTATGCTTTCTTGCGTAACACCAAAGTAGTGCGGCGAAAGTGACTTAAGGAGCGCTTTGATGCGATAGATGAAGTTCAAATAATTTCAGAACCGCAGTCCTATGTTTTTATTTTCTTATCGCTGTGGTGTTGGCCATATTTTTCGAGAGATCCTCGAAATGTTTTTCGGATGTTTTCTGAGCGATTCTTCTTAAGGTCCTCGTCCGCCTTTCATAGGATGTCTGATGCACGAGGACGTCGCTTGTATGAAAGACATGACTTTGTAATCTAAACGCGAAATCTAACTTGCGAAATCTGACTTGTAATCTAAACGCACTTTAGGGCCTCCAAGATTTGCGCACGCAATCTCGAAGGCTATGACGCGTCACTGAATGTTTGTGATAATTATGTAAGAAAAGTATTTTTCTTACACTGTGATCCTGACGAATTGGCGGCGCGGCGCGCATGCCCACGCTTGCGTTTCTACGCCCGAACGTTCTTGGCGCGTCTTCCGCGACAGCGCGGAGAGCACCTCTTCGTACTTGCATAGTAGCGTGCGTTCGTATCAAACGTCGCGGGGTGAAAATCTGTTCGCAACAACCGTACTCGATTACATTGAACGAAAAATTCGTATCACCCTGATATTCGTATGAGCCGTGATTGTATCACCGAGGTTTCACTGTATCTCGATTTTTCGCTCACAGTCAACGAAGCCGACAATCGCACCGCAATTTCTGCGACACGGCCTCTTTGACGATCGCGTTAAAACGACACCAGCAGCTTGAATCGCGCTTCCGACTTCGTCTACATTCGTAGCAAAAAGCGCATTTTGGTAGTGTCGCATAACAGTTGTTACCGTCAATTTCTCGTCCGTGTTCTTACGTTATCGACACGCGACAGGTACTACCAGGTCACGAATGGCGGGCACGCTATCGGCGTGACACCTAGTGTTCGTGATAGGAAACTGGAGTGTGTACAGTTTTCAAGAAAGAAAAAAACAAGCAAACCGTATGGCCATTACTAAATGTCTCATGTGAAGGTGGCCATGAAAGGAAAGCCAGCGTGAGCACAAAGCGGTACAAAATCACGTGACCTCCCAAGCTTGCCCCGAGTCGCGCGCGCTGCGCGCTCACTTGGTCTTCGCGAAAGCGTGAAGCAGAGGCGATAACGAAAATGATGAAGTGATCACTGGCACAGCAAACACGTCATGGAAATCTACCGGGAAGTGGCGCCGGCTGCTCGGAGTATAATTATGGCAACTTCGCATAGTGGTGCCAGTATAATAATATCTGGGTTTTAACGTCCCAAAACGACGATACGATTATGAGGGACGCCATAGTGGAGGGCTCCGGAAATTTCGACCACCTGGTGTTCTTTAACGTGCGCCTAAATCTAAGCACAACGGCTAGTGTTGCCAACACTGGAGGAAGTGCGGAGATGGGCGGCCTGCCTTGTTTCTCTGTATTTTTCTATTTCTTTCCTGCTCTCTTTCTTTCTCTTTCTCTTCTCTGTTTTTCTTTCTTTTTTTGTCTTTGTTTATTTCTATCTTTTTCCTTTCTCTCTCTTTCTCGCTTGTTCTATCTCTTTATCATTCTATTTGTTTCTCCCTTTTTCTTTCTATCTCTTTCTTACTCTCTCTCTCTCTACTGGTTCTCTCGTCCATCAGAATTATTGCATCCCACGCCGGACAAACAGGCGCACGCGTCCTGGGAGCGAAACGGAAGACGAGGACGAAGAGGAAGATGAGAGCGCGTGCCGCTTCATGATGGTGATAGTTTTTCTGTTATAACGGTCGGCTTAAATAGCTCCGTTGATAAAAAAAAAGGTGGCGTCCGCGTGAACACGGCATGGAACGCGCATGGCATGGCACGCATGTCTAACAAAGACGAATAACGTGTCATTATATCAATTACCTAACATGTCATGTATGTCAAGACATGAAAAGGCATATTTTTATGTAATATGTGTAAATACAGTAGTGCGTGAAATATCCTGGTTACTTTAGATTCCGTTCTTACGTGGGTACTGCAGACGGACTTTCTATCTTGTTGGACGACGGGTAGCTGCGAAGTGGAACAGAAGGATTGGCGTTTTCAGCAAGTCACCGGTGCTGCGTCTTTCGGAGACATGGTCTGATACATTTCAGGAAGTCAATAAATACACCGAGTCTGTGAAAAGCGAGGGTAGAATCGTGCCGAAGGCGTTCGTCTGAAGCCGTGAATGGCGTGCAATCGCCGGCCAGATTCTAAGGACAGAATGAATCGGTTCCCCGAAAGGCACCACGAAAACACGGACAGTCTAAGAGTATAGGTCCTTTTAGTGCGCAATCCATATGCACTGCGTGGAATGGCTTCGCAATTTCCTTGGTTTCTCGTCACATCGATTCATTAAATGGGTCCAGCAACGTATTGTCTGCATTCTGCAGCGGTGGAGAGTGTGTTGTGCTGAATATTGAGATGAATGCAAAATTAATGATCAGAATTAGTGCACGAGAACGAAGGTTATTAGCCACTCACCGCGCGCCTTTTATAGAGTTATACCGGAAGTCTAGCCTCATGGTGGCCGTTATGCAGCGCCCCCCCTAGCGTCTTCCTGCAATCGTTCTCAAAACTTCAACCCTTTTGTACTCGAGGAAGTGCAAAAAGTGCTTTCATAATTTTTAGCGCCCAATAGTATGACCTAGTATGACCAATCAAAACGCCCGGCCACTATCGGCACTCCCACGTGGTGATACGTCACTTCCGATCACAAAAGTAGCCATGGCGTGTCGCTCTATAGTCCGAAACCAAAGCGGTTTCTCCGTTCAAATGAAAGCATAACAGCTTTGTTTTTGGCGTTGCCACTTGCGCAATAATATCGGTTCATTCCAGAGTTCCAGAAGTAGCGATGAAAGCCGCATCCTCAATTTGTGTCGCAGGGCCCCTTTAAGAGAGAGAGAGAGACTCTTTATTAGAAAAACAGAGATTTTTGCCGGCGTCAGTATATAACCGCTGGCATGCTACTCTGTGTGAATCTCATGTTGTCGATGTGTGCCAACGTTCGGTGATGTCATCACCGCTATCACGATCATCATTTAAGGCTCACGCGACACCGTGCCGGCAGCGCGAGCATTCCCTTAGCCCTTCTCGAAAGGGACGTACCTCACCCAGTGGACGTCCCCGCTGGCTCTCACGCTACATCATCGCGACATCATGGAGTCGGCGCCTCTTCAGGAGCACACCCACGAAGCACACACGCAGGGCGACGAAAGCAAGAGCACACTGAAGCAAAAGAGGAAGCGCCACAAGGGACGATCAAGTGAGAAGACTGCATGTAACAAGAAAGGCATCGTCCTCTCGTTCCGATAAAGCGGACGAGAGGACGACTGCCGCCGTAGCTCAATTGGTAGAGCATCGGGAGCGTTATACGAAGCTTGCAAGTCCGGTCCCTGCCAGCGGCAAGTTGCCTCTTCGTCCACTTCACTTTCTTCACATCTCTATCAGAATTACTGCAATACACTTAAAACAGTACAATTAACGTCCCATACATATATACCTACCTTGGCATCATAACCTGTTCGTTTTTACTAAGGTTGCGTCAAACAAAGAAACGAGCCCTGAAAATTCCCTCCTCTTCATTCAAGAAAGGTATGCTGTCATTTTCTTCAATCATGCCAAAGTACAGCATTCCATGAGGCCCCTATTCTTTCCTTTTCTCTCTAAAAGAAGAAGGTACACAGTCAACCACGTCCGAGGTCAACACCTCGTTAGCACTGAAGCCGGTAAAACTAGAACACTTGTTTTACTTCACGGGGGAAAACGTCCGTTATATGACGTCTAATCATGGTGTCGATAAACACAATAATAATTTTCCGAATTGTTAAACATGAGCTTCTATGAGGTCTTGAATACTGAGGTGGCGTTCATCTTACATGCGGACGACCCTGCACATTACGTCGAGCGCATGCATTCTCATTAGCATTTCGTTGACCACGCGTTTCCATCTACATATATTCGGCTTTGGGCCACTTCCTGGCTGGTTTGGTATTTTTTCTCGGTTCTTTTTAAAATGCATATTTATACATATACTTTTTGTGACTTTCACTATGCACGCCATGAGTGTGCTTCGCTTTTTAGGTTTTAGTCTTCGCTGTCACACTTCCTTGGTTACCTCTTTCGGCAACTTCTTGATATGTGTCAATCTCATCGCATAATTTCTCGTAATCTCCTTTCTGTTGCTTTGATTTGTGCCATAAAATGCCTCGCGTTCGATGGAATAAGATAGTTGCGAGTACAGCGCTGTATCTGTGCGTCTTTCCGTGCGTTGTCTTTCTTGCGCTGTTTAATATTTCCTAAGTATGAACCAACGCGCCCAAGCTTCCACTGTATCCTATCCTTGCCTTGGCTTAGCTGTTGGCGTCTCGTGGTCATGTGCCACAAAACACAATGAAGCGGGCCCTCTAGACAATTTCTTTTATTTCGTTCCTGCTGTGAAAAGCTTGTCTAATAGTTTAGTTCCTGACGGAGTGAAAAATATTTAAATATTTGTTACCTTTACAGTTGAAGGCGCAAAAAGTAAACTTGCTCCCATTTCTTTCCCATTATTTTAGAACTTTTATAAAGATCTCACTTGCGTTCATCTACGCATGGTGCTACCTATGAGCATCAGTGAATCTATAGCACTTAGCCAGAGAAATATAACCTCCAAACACTTTATATCAGAACATAATATTTATAAAATAACTAAGTGAATTAGCGAACTAGTTTAGGTTTTGTAGGTATATGGAATATGACATCGAAGTTTGTGTACTTCAGTTGCCTGCTGTCTAATATATAAAACATATCTTTTCAATCAATTGCAAGGCACTGACGTGAACTCAGCAGCAGATGAAGCCGAACGGAGCCACGCCACGACAAGTGGTACGTAAACGACGTGCGAGCGCGAACTCTGGGGGGTGGTTAATGTGCTTAATTATTTCTGTTGGTAAACGAACATAACGTTGAAAAGACTTTTGACATCGCCACAATTTCACTGAATGAACACCGAATAAGGTATAAACTGGTAATTGCGCTATTAACATTGTTCTTGCCCCAAGAGATCAGAAACGCAGCTCAGGAGGGCAGAGTGTTAAGTTCGGCGACGAAATTAAGAAATTTTCAGGCACAAAATTAAATCGGTTCGCCCGGGTTACGGTAAATTGAATATCATTGGGAGAGGCCTTCGTCCTGCAATGAACATAAAATAGGCTCATGAATGTGTTTTTCAGTGCTTGATCTAGAGCGGCAAGACACATGGCAGTACGCGATAAATTTAAGCATAGACTGGGCATGTACGTACATGTAATCTTGATCCAAGTAGTACGGCTGGCCCAAGTTCGTGTTTCTAGTGTTCTCCTTTTTCGTCCCTTCTGCCGCAGCATTGTTACGTTTGGCCGAGTTGGGCTCCAAGCCGGGAGAAGAAGACGCCGCGAGAAGGAAGAACGTACAGTACTTTTAATGCGGCATGCTTGCCGAAAGAAGGTGTACAAAAAGAAGCGCCGACGGCGTGATCCGCAGTCCTTTATAAAGAAACGCCATGACCAAAAGGCGAGGGAGAACATATCAATGCACATGCGCGATAGCAGATTATCGTCCGGAACAGAAGAGCCAGACTTGGGCGCCGGCTGATAGGCGGTGAGCGGTGCGCAAACGCAACAGCATGCGCTTTATGAAGAGTACCAGCTTTTCGCAATTGTTGATGTTTGACTTGTATAGCTATAATGGAGCATTGCTAGGAAACATTGTTACAAAACAAGCTCGCATTCATTGTCAACCCTGCAGCCCAAATAGCACAAAAAACTACTCTGGTTTTTAACTGTTGTAATATCTTACAATTATTCACTAATATTTTCCAGGCGACGACACCAAAAGTAAGTTTGTACCTGTCTTTGATGCTTTTTGATTACTATTCCGCAACACTCTTCACTGTGTCTTCACCAAATTTCCTGTTCAACAATTTAGCAAGATTTAACAAATATATACTATCTACCATTGAGTTATTACTGATATGTAGCCATCTTGAGCATCCAATAGGTCTGTCGACCGATTTGTATTCGCCATATTTCGCGCATCTTAGAACCGCGATAAGCGTATAACTGCGAAAGGAATAATGAACCTCAGTGTTTTTAGTGAGCTCAATCGCATTGTCGAGAACTGTATGCAGGAACAACTGACATAGCTAAATGGACTTCCTTAAGCCGCACCATACTCGCAAATCAGACGTCCAGCAATTCGATAAAGTAATCCCAACGTAAAACAATGCGAAATACAAGTAATGTACCCATTGTACCACAACATACACACGCCGAATGTAAGGGCCCGATCGTCCGCCTTTAAACTTGACTTTCGCTTTGTTTCGACACGATATGCACAAGTTTGCTGTACCTGCGGATTACGTTCCGAACAGCCAAAAGTACTCAAAAATCACAAAGCTTACTTTGCCTAAACGAGCGTAATATTCAGACTTGGAGCAGATGAGGTTCAAACAGAATTGTTGAATAGGATATTTAACGCGTTTTGAAATATAAACTTCTTGCCAATGTCGCTCTAGTCGCACAGGAGTGAATGAAAATTATTTATTTCAGTGCTAGCACGGGAGCGGTTTGCAAACAGGCTGAAAAGTGTGCGTGTTGCTGTGAAGCATCATCTTGCAGTCAAAACGATTTTTACTCACAAGCAAGCGCACGCACTCTATTCATCACCTTGCAGCAAGGGATCAACGTTCCGTAAAACGAGTGCACCAGGACCCGTGAGCGAACCAGTGCTTAGGAAAACGAAGCGCTCGTACCTAAATAGCATAGCAGGAAATCGAAATTAAGTGCGCGTATAAATAACGGCAAACCAGCATGTCTTGCCAGAGACTCTATACTCGGAACTCCTTTGCCTACGCGTTGATTCTAGAAGTATCTTGTTCTGGATCCAAGGGGGTTATGTTGGCTTAACCTTTGTGTTAACCTTAGTCCCCTCTAAACCTTACAGAAAGGCGTCACAAGTCGAAATCAATGATGCGTAAGTATAATACGTAAGAATGAAGCGACGCACTTCTCTTATATACCATTGTGATACACGTCTTTTACCACTTACTAATTGCTTACACGACGGGGAAGCGTTTTGCAAATCATTCCAGCGTACTGTGGCTGAAGCGATGTTGCCAGCGTACCTTCCTAAAATTTTCGATGAATCATATTTAAGCTTTGGCGTACTTGACAGAGCAGTACTGGACATGGCACTGGGAGTCGGTTTAAAATAAAAGATCACAGGGTTCCTCATGCATTTTTCTGAAACGACTCCAAGACGAAGGCCATGTTCTTTTTTTTTTTTCTCAGTCGATTGTACTTGGTCCTCCCATTGTGACAGGCACGTCTAAAAGCTCACTGAAAAAGTGAAGTCATAATCAGGAAAAATAATCTTATGCTCATATAGAGATATATGGTCTTCCGTTTCGAGAAAACGAAAAAAAAAAAAAAACGACTGTGAGATAAGATTTCTGCACTCCTCGTTTTGTGATGCCTTTGTCGGCACAGTTGTCAACTCGGCTTCGACGTTTCGCTTACTGCCGCGTATACAGTCGATACAGTCACGCCTGTTACTTTTTCTTTCCATGCAGGAAAGCAACACGACGACGCCGCTGGAGCAATGATTTCAGGTATATAAATGATAAACACGCACATGCTACTGTTCGCATACGAAGAATTAAAATCACCCCTTCCGTTTTTTCAAAAGCTTTCTTGCAAAATTCATTTCACGTTATACACTTTAAGGGCCAAAAAGGTGTTCTTTAACTATTTTTTTTGCCACTTATATAACTCTCACATGTATAACTCTCTTTAAAGCGACACTTCAACTCTTCTTTTTTTTACAGCGAACGCTGTTATGAGATCATTTCAGCGGCCGTTTTTGGCGCCGTAGTTGTCCACCGCCGCCGCCGCCGGTCTCCGTAACCACTATCACTCGAAATTAAAAAAAAAAACGAAATCAGAAAAAAATTCCAGGATGGAACGAGGTTCGAACCTGGGCCCTCTGCGTGGGAGCCGAGTATTCAGCCTCTGAGCCATGCCGGTGCTTGAAACTGCTTTGCAAAAAGGTCCTACACGGGCTTCATGTCGGGAAGAAACCACATTAACATATGCAATATAGCGTGGTAGAAGAGTAAAATAAGCACCAAGCGTCGCACAACGCGAATCCTGTAATCAGGCGTCACACAGTGTGAATTGCGCAACGAGTAGGTTGTTGAATGCTTCCAACCCATTACAAAGGGCTCCGCCATAATTCTTCATCGTCATGAGGCACAGCATCAACAAAGCACATAATGCCTTACATGCGTTTAGCAGGTACCACGGCTCTCCGTAGAATGACGAAAAATGGCATAGTGCCTGCTTCCCTACTTCTCAAAAATTACGATTTATAGCGTAGTGGATTCCTCGCAAGTGCACTTGTATTGGTTGCCAAGGAAGTCCATTTCCTCGGGGTCTCAGTAAAGTTCTTCGCCCCCCCCCCCCCTTCTCTCTTCCACCTCAACGTATGTTATACAGCTTGGCGGGAGAGGGAAATAGCGACCGGGCGTCACTCAATGCAAATTGCATAACTGGTGGGCCGTTTAAAGCTTCCAACCCATTACAAAAGGCTGAGCCATAATTCTTCATCGTCATCAGTCGTCGCGTCAACAAAGTGCACATAATGCCTTACAGACGTGTAGCTGGTGCCTCGCTTCTCCGCAGAATGACAAATAATGGCTTAGTAGGGGCTTCGCAACCTCACAAAAATTGTGATTTATGGCGTAGTGTGTACCTTGCTAGCGAACTTGTATTGTAGCCCCAAGAGAGCTTAACGGGCTCTAGAAACGCCGCTCTTCCAGCTTTCGCTGTGATTATGCTGTGGTTTCAGCGCAGGCCTGGCGTTTTTTTTTTTTTTTGGACAGCCGTCGGACGCATGACTCACGAAATCAGAATTAACGTGTTTCTTTAAAGAGATTTACATATTTGAGTGTTATATACGTGGATACGTGGCAAAAAGCCCATAATGGCAATTTTTTTATGAGAGTAGTCTAGTGGTAATTAGTAGATTATTAATAAAAATCAAAACGAAAGGCAAGTATGCTTTCAGTATCAGAATATATCTTACCGAAGCGCCAGCGTCGGTATATAATTCAGTGTGACCGTCTCAAATTTCTTAATATTCTTTTGTAAGAAGGTGTTGTCAAGCAGTAAAAATCCTGCCTTTCATTTTATTGGAACATAGCGTAATAATCCGTTTCTCATAAAATGATTACTAAGCCGCAGCAGACTGTCTAAACTGATGAGATCACGGTTAGGTGGTGCTAGAAATGAGACACCTCATCGTCTCTACTCTTTTTTCGCGTTTTTTTTCTTCGTATCCTAAACCTATTATGATAAAGCAATTTGTTGATACAACTAAAGAGTGTTTTCCTAGGCAACCATGAAAATATGTTAGTAGTCACGGCCTAAACTTTCTAAATCTACCTCTAAACTCTAGAAGAATGAAATTCCCCTTTATATTAAATATAGGAGTGATGCTACTTAGCATATTACACTTGTACAAGTTATTACAACCTTTTTGGAACGTTTACAGACGTACGCATTTCTCAAACGGATGCTTCTGTTCCTGTCACCAGTACCGGAAGTTTGTAGAACACAGTGCTTACAAAGAACCTGAATTTCCATAAAATTTGGAGTAATGGGCTCGGATTCATCTTCAATAAAGCTCAGTAAAGCTCAGTGGCACAGCAGACCTAGTGTGTAGGGTTATAACACCATCGCAATTTTCTTTTATCACCCTCACCTGACCACCTACGTGTTGTGAGGTCATCACATATTTATTTCACAATACTGCATGCTAATATGGCCCAAGCAGAAGTGGAATTACAATGCAGTGAGAAAGGTAAAGAGCACAGCAATAACTTAAAACAATGCTGACACGACAAATAGTAACAAGACTTTTGATACCACGATATTCAACACAGCAAATTCAGATCAATATCTTCGTCAAGGTTACCAGTCTCACATGCCCGAGGATGACAGGCTGAAAGCATATTGCGAGCAACAAAACCAGAAACGACAACAGAAAACTTTTAAATTGTTTAGGCACCGCTGAGGTTTGTGATCACCTGTTTTAGAGGTTTATAAGTCTACACATTTTTCTCCTATAAAAATATGGTGAGCCAAAATGTGTCAGCAGTCCTACCTGACAACGATGACACTTGAAATCGTCACGATCAGAGGGTAGTCGATATGAACTACTATGAAAGAACGACAAACCCAGTCTTGAAGGACGCGTGAACAAGAGCGAATTTCACACACCAGGGGCGTAGCCATAAATTTTTTTCGGGGGGGGGGGGGCACCACCTTGATCTGAAGTGGGGGTAGGCCAGGCAGATATGACCGAGTGTCATTTGGAGCTCTGTATGCCATGGCAAAAAAAATTTCGGGGAGGGGGGGGGGGGTGCACGGGCCCGCTGTGCCCCCCCCCCCCCCTCGAAATTTTTTGTGTTTGAGCAGCGCGCTGCAAGTGTCGACTATGAAAAAAAAAATCAGAGAGTTGCTCTCTCATTGCCATATAATTTGTCCAATCGCCCAAATATATAATTCACCCAAATGACCAATTGCGCACCACATCGGGCCTGCATCCTCACCGCATCATTCAAGAATCATACCTTTTCTCATTTTCATTTTTGACCTAAAATAGACGCACTACTGTCACGCGTCACGTCACTAATGTTGCTTTAGATGGTCCAGGGACCCGGGTGGGTCCAAACACACTAGCCAATAAAGTTTTTCTGCCTGTCTATTAGAACACAGCAGCAAAACAACGAATCACAATTGCAAAACGCCCAGAAACCACGGTCTCGTTTTTTGATGCATCTCTAGAAAGCCTGCAGCAGATTGAAGCCGAGGTTTTGACGGCAGCTCGCCTGGTCAGGAAGTACAGCAATGAGTAGCAGAAATGTGCTAACTACTCAAATTTCCTTGATAATTAAGGCTCCCGTCAGGGCCTTTGTTATGTGGTCGCGTTCTCCCTCTACTCATCGTCGTGATAGCTGCGTTCTAACACACTATTCTTACGTAATTACTTTCAGAATCTAACTCAATGAAAACCGTTTTGCCGTAGGTCACTGAAACGAAGTCGGAATCGTGGAAGAACCTTTCCAAGGAGGCTGCGCTGGCCAATCTAATTCGGCTGTCCTACCTCTATCGGTTGCACGCCCTCTTCAGGGTCACTACGAGCAAATATGAGGACAAGACTCACTTCATAGTAGATAGGTGGACCTCCTTCAAACGAGGACTTCCCAGCGTCGGCAATGGCAGCCAGGCTAACGCGTTTCTCGAGTCCGTGCTGAACACGATCGCACGGAAGAAAGTCAGTGACGCCGCGATCAAACAATGCCAGGCTCTCGACGATACCATCGGGCTTCAGGAACCGCGTAGTCACAGTTCACCGCCAGTCGAGCCTTCAGCAGGCGACTGCACCGACTTCCCGCCTCCAAAATGGCTTACGATGGTCAACGCTTTGGAAGAAGCACCGAAGTTGCCCGCCGACGCAAGTGTCGTCGGTAGAGATTTCAAAGGTGCGTGCAGCGACATCAGGTCCGACCTCCTTCACGACGAGCCGCTTGTACGAGCCTTGTAGCCGTTGGCCCTGGTGGCGGTCAACATCCTTAAGTTCGAATACATGCTCGCCTCGGGTTTGAAGCTCGAGCCGGGGCTGGTGCAGAGGTTTTGCCACCAGGACACCGTCGCCGTGTTTAAACACCTCTGGCTACCGGCCTTGACCAGGAGACTGTCTCAACCATCTCAACCGTGGACCACTACTTCTCAGTCTTCAAGACAGCGTTAGAGCAGCGGGTTAACGAGGACATCGGATGGATGAGCGAGACAGACCAACAGAGCACCGTGTCAAAGTCTAAGGACTTGCAGATGTCTAGCTTGAGTAGCATCACCCTGACCAAGCACGAGATCGACAATAGCCGCTTCAACCCGAGCTTCGGCATGCGCATGAATGACTGGGTCTTCAACAAGGTTACCGTGGTGAAGAGACTGAAGGTCGCAGATGACGTCGACCAAGACGCGGACACTGTGCGAGACGACGACGGTTACGTGGAGACCGTAGAAGTCCAGCTGACCGCGGACCCCGCAGCCGGCAGGATCGTCGTGCCGCACATGTTCGCCGTGCCGCCGGTGTTCTTCGACGACTTGTCGGGCGCCAGCTACGCCAATGTCGCGCTGCTTGGAGTCCAGATGACGCGCAAGTCGCTGGGACTGCTCGTAGCATGACGGTCGCCGGATCCTGGTGGTCAAACGAGACAGCGACCGCTTACGGGGAGCTGGTTAAGTGCTACGCCAACCAGTCGGTCGCGTTCCACGCCCCGCTGGAAACGGAGCAGCAGTTTGACGAAGCTGTCGCGGCTGCCCTGGCGATCAAGTTGGCCTATCAGTACGGACCGTTGATGGGGGAGGGTGGCACGGCCGATGACGCCAGATTTTCATCGGTGCAGCTGTTCTTCAAACGCGCTTGTATTTCCCTCTGTGCTGGCGTGAAGCCACCCCAGGACTTCAACGCCGTGGACAAGGACGTCGCGTCGGCGGCATGCACGCTAGCCGCGTCCAGCATGCCGGATTTTCACGCGGCCTTCGGCTGCAGCGACGGCGGCCCAATGGCGGCACCGAAGCTGTGCAAATTTTAGACTTTCTTCACGTGACTTCTGACGAACACTACACTTCGTCAGGCCATCTAGACGGTGATGCTCATCTTGTTGCCGTTGTGGACGTATCGTTATCGTACGCGATAACGATACGTCCCTCTGTTTGCCCTCTAAGGAGAGGGCAAACAGGGACGTATGTTTGCCCCTCTAAGGAGAGGGGCAAACATTTTTTGATAATCTTGTTACCAGTCTTCGCCAATTTGTGTGCGTTTTCTTTTTTATGTCAGTATTTGTTGCGCGATTGAAGCGAAAGCAAGCGGTGTCTGATATTGTCAAGGCGCCCCCGAATGCCCCGGCAACGTAGAGCTAGAACAGCTTCAAAGAACAGGACGAGATCTCAGCCGTGACGTCAAGTCTACAAATTCGCTTGTGCGTGGGCGTCGCGTTTGGCTCCCAGCCAAGATGCGCAGCCATGAACTGCTGAATTTTAGTCGTAACAAATGTCATGGTCCCATTATCACGAGTAGCCCTCTGGCATTTTTTTAACCAAGGCGCAAATCCAGGTACTGCTTACACAAGGCTTTTGTGATGTTAGCCACATTGCGTACGGCCCTTTACCGTGCTAGTTACCACAGTAACGATTCTGCTCAAATATTTAACGTGTGTTTTTGTACCTGTTAATGTGCATGTATCGTAAGTAAATTTATTCTAGGTATAGCATAATCTATAAATGCGCTTACTGACTGCGGGAAAGCTACCCTTGAATTTCTTTCTGCGTCAAAAGAGTGACCCAACCTAGTGATCTCAATTATTTGTGGCTTGTCTTTCCTACAACCTTTCGATCGACTAGAACGTTTTCAATTTTGTCAGCTCAACTGCACACACCATTGTTTCGTAAAGATAAGCTAGGGGCACTGCGAATAAGGGTTATTCATAAGTAATCTTAGTGCAGCATTACAGCGTCATAAAAGGGTCTTTCTTAAGTAAAGTTTCGCACTATTCGCTTCCTTGTCCGCCAAGTCACCCACGTAACGTGAGACAATGTTTCAAATGCATATGCAAGTGGGCCGTGGCATAACGGAATTGAGATGTCTGTCGTTGTCTGGAGTAATTAAAATTCTCCTGAATACACAATTGGCTAAGAATTACTCCAATTTAATCAGGTCAAAGTAATAAATAATTGGTACTCTAGGCCACCTGGAATTAGCTTCCGATTCAGCTTTGTGTTATTCCATAGACGCTACACGTGCTTGTTTCAAGCTGAAAATATAGGCAACGATGGAACTGTCACGCGGCTAGGTGCGTGCGGCACTGTATACTGTCACGGGCTTAGGCTCTAATGTATACCAGCATACAAGCTTGGCTGCACAAATGACTCGGACCGATCATCGTTTTCCGCGTCATGGAAGCAGTAGTTTACAAATAAAAATGCGTTTATCTTTCTCATGTGTTTCGTGCGCTTCCAAGCAGCCCGTAAAAACAACGTTAATAGGAAATGACAAGCTTCGCTTTTAAGCCGATTCCTGTACAACCTGTGGGATCTGCAGTCTTTTTTTTTTTTTTCAAATATCTACGCCATTGGGATGTTGCTAATCTGTTCGCTTCTGATGATTCGTGGTATTTGCAAGGGTGATCTACGTAGCTTCCATCTGAACAGCACAGCGTAAGACAAAATTAAAAGCAAGCATGTTTCATGTGCCCTTGGGCGCGTACAATTGCGCTATCGAAGTGCAAAATGCCAACATCTACACTACGAAGTAACTTAGTAGAACTTGTTGCCGGGTTATCAGGTACATGCTTACTGAAATACAAATACGCCCTTTCTGTTCTGTCTTGAGTCCCACCTTGATGGTACGGGTCTTTCTTGTATTTCATTACGGAGTAAAATTTATCTTTTGCCTTTCTGCCAGCCATATGCCATACCGTCCACATTATACGTCCGGACACAATTTCATTAATCGCAGAAATTTTTTGAAAGTCCCTCTGCGCATCAGGAGATGGTGCGTATATGATGCTGTCGCTTTTGAACAAAGCTAATAGCCGCTTGAGAGGAGCACCATAGTTCCAAAGAAAAAAAAAGGTCGTTTCACACTCAGCGCAAGGCTGCACTATTACGAATTTAGTATGGTACACTTCATAAAACGTATTATTTTGGTATATCCCGAAGTATATTGGAAACACTTCGTTGAGAAAATGTTTTCCTGCTACCTGTCAAAGCAAGTCTAACCTTCCACTGTTATCAGAAGACGGCCGTTTTTCCTTGGCAGTGCCCCTTATCACAAGCGCATACGTCCCTTTGCGATCAGCTTGAACCCACTAGGTGGATAGCAAAACGGCGCGTCGTCTGCTACAGCACTCCCGGTTCATGGAACCTTCAAGGCTCAGCTCTTCGCTGCTTCAAATTGTGAACGCTTCAGTGTAATCGGGGAGGAGGCAAGATAACTGGTAACAACCGCGTCGCAGAAAGTACGTGTTTTCTCCCAGATTATACTGAAGGGCACACACTTTGAAACAGCGAAGAGCTAGGCAACGAACCGGACTTATTCTGGTAGCAGAATTCGTATGGCGTGCGGAAGGGCTATTTATACTCTGCACAATGATTTTGTGATGCTGCACGGCAGTAAAACGTCCGACCTTTGGCTCTTGTGACATCTTATTTGTTCTCACTCGCCGCATGTCTTCTTTTTTTTTTTAATCTTCGCACTCTGCAGCGAAGGGCTTCTGCAAAGCGCAAGCCACTAAAAATAGGGACTGCAAATAAGATACACAGCTTTCGCTGCGCCGAAAAAGCACGTGAGTGCCACTGAAGTCTCAGACCACAGGAACGCAGAAGTAGCAAAGTGAATCCGTTTATTGGATTTCGTTCGTACTTATTGTCGGGAAAAAGGTGATTCAATCAAAATACAACAATCAGTTTTCGTGGACGAATACACTTTTGTCTATTTGACAAGTCACACTCGCGCACACAATTGCAGTAACAGTCTGGCGGCAATGTCGCAACATTGAAGCACACCATTATCAGACCGGCACACTCAGTCATTGTTGGCTCTTGGCGTTGCATTGTGTCTAAAAACCCGGACAGAACATGCACACATCACACAAATGTCAGTGGTTCACTTGTTAGCACCTTCGCAGAAACTCCTCCAGGTTGCGCATGTCAGTTGCAGAATTGCTCAATACGCGAAACGAGGATCGAACGAAATCTATCTAGGAATCGGATCAATTTGGGAAGCGTGCTGTAGGGCTTGTCCAGCGCTCTTGCAGTTTAAAAGCTTGGTTGCATAACTATCCACTCTGAGGAGTCTCGTCTTTCGTGGAAAGCTTTCGAACGAACGAGAAAGACCGCCACAGTTTTACGAGGGCGTTCGGTGATGGAGGATAGTCGTCCTTTGAAAACTGCGCGTCTTCTGGTGACGTTTTGTGCTCTTGTGAAGAAGACGACTTCACTATTCCTTCAGAGTCCCCCGGTGGAAATTGTGGCTCACCGCTTTTTGACGGGTGTTCCAGCAAGTCCTGCGAACTACGGTGCCCCGGTTCTTCAAGATGCGGTCCTGGACTAGAACCTTCGGAGGAGCATGTACTTTCTGAAGCGACGGGCAGGAACACAAAAACTGATGGCGTCACCTTTCCTGTCGTACCAGTTGGAGACCAAAGATTTCTCGAAGCTCGACTTGGACTCGGCGTTATTGCCGATTTCTCAGCGCACGGCGTGACATCACCATTTTCAGTTGGGTCAGTGTGAACTTGTTTTGAGACCCCTTCCCGTTCACGGTCAGGGCTATCAAATGCTTTGATAAAAACGCAGTGTACCTGTTTGTCCGCAGTGTTGACGACGTCACCGTCTCCCGGTGAGCTGCACCGATGAGAACGCTCAGAACATCGTGACGTAGGCGCATTGGTCACGTTTTGCCGGGAGTTGCCGTCTTGTTGCGGTGAACTCTGTTTGGCTTGCCTTTCCTCGGAACTTTCGCGGGCTGTCTGCTGGTGGGTTCCTTCCGTCGCAGCACTAGCTTCGGTAACCTGCACTGGAGAAAAGATTCGTTGAGAGAAACTTTGAATGAGTCGAGTAAAGCCCTCTATAAAAGGAAAGCCGCCGAGCAGCTCTTCAAGGCTAAGAACTTGCGCGTCTTGTGTTTCCCTTGGGGCTTGCGTATCTACTCGGGCTTCAGAGTTTGGAACTGCCTGAGCAATATTGTCGATCACTTGCTTAAAATGCTCCATTCGCAACTGAAAGGCCTTGAAGTCTGCGACAAATACCCGAGCTTGTTGATAGAAAAGCTGCGCCTGTTCCGAAAACTGCTGCACGTGTTGCAGGAAGGAGTTAACTTCTTTTTCGAAGTTATCGACTTGTTGAGGGGACAAGAACGTTTGCGGCTCGGCACACTCGCTTCCCTGAGAGCCACATGGCAGGGCTTGTAGACGATGCTGAAGTTGATGGTTTTCGTGTGCACTGGAACATCTTTGCATCAGGCTGTCCAACTGCTCATCGGCTCTTTCAAAAGACAGCAACGACCTTCCTGAAGCAGCTAGTCGTCCCATTAACCGAAGCATGTTACGTAAAAGCAGACGTGTTCGGGCAGGGTCTTCGATTATTTCTCGTATAACAACTCTGTCGCTTCCGGGCATCACCAGTGGGATACCATCACTGTTCATGTGCGCAGGCCACTCGTCGAGAAGGGATACTGCGGTCTGCGAAGGAATGCCTGACCGCTGCAGCAGTTGCCGTAACACATTAAGAACATGCACCGTTGCCCCCGCTTCTGACGAATCCGATGCACGCAGCTGCTCGTCAAAGGCATTGCTCCTGCTATCAAGAACTTGCGTCCATGATGGAATGCTTGTTCTCCGTACGAGGGTCTGCTCAGAACTTGCAGATGTCTCCATCCTGGTGCGGTGCCTTTCTCGTTTGGAAAGAGGTATTTTCCATGTGCAGTGCTCCAATGCTCGAGGATTTAGTGTTCGCTCGGGAGCTAGGCTTACCGCCGCAGTCTTTCGAGCTATCTGTTGCGATGCATCTTTCCGCATGCAGCTCGGGAAACTTGCATTGCTGGAAGTAGAGTCATCCACGGGACCGGTAGTTGAAGCTTCAGCAGTCTTCCTGGCGCCTTCGTCTTTCTCGACAGTTTCGACTACTTCGGTAATCACGCTTCGACAGAAAACGCAATTGGGTTGACAAGGAATGCGCTGGCTTCTCACGCGTAAGCCGTCTTCATCATTAACTTGGTAGCGAAAGCTTTGCGGGGGTGGCTGATCCAACATCTCCGGTGCGCGAAAAGCGTCTGCTCCGAGAGCGACGTCATCTGTGGAATACGACGCAAAGAAGCGTAGCATCCTTGCGCCCCAGGCCTTCTGGCACTTTTCCGCTGGTGCCTGGCGAGTTGTGGACGAGCTGGAACTTGGTGAACCCGGGCTTCCACGAAGTTTTATGGGCGGTGATTGTCTAGAAGGCGAGGAAAGAGTCGACGCTGTTTGCACTGACACTGAACTCAGCGTTTCCACTTCGCTCGTTGCTTCAGTCGAGTAACTTTTGCCTGACTGCTCAGCTTCTCTCCTCAGCACCGTTGACTCCGACGTGCAAGTGGTTGTGGTCTTGCCTTGAAGTGCACCAGGGCAATCACCTCGGGGTTTCTCGAAGACTTGGATTTCTCGGAGATTTCTCGAAGACTTGGAGTCTCCTGGCCTCTGAGCTGTGGCATCGCTGTGCGCTAAGGTGCCGTTTGGCACTTTCGTCCCCTGTCCTATGGGCTTTAAACTGTGGCATTGCAGTGCAGTAGTGCTGCGTGCTGGAATGCTGGCCTGTGTGTCTTGACAATCCCCGGAACGGCCCTGGTCCTGAACGTCGGGGCTCGGCGTCTCGTGCAAGGCCTTCGGCAGTACCGTGTAAGGCGATGTGCTGACCTTCAGTTCACAATGGTGACCCTTGCCAACGTCGCCCACTTCGTTGTCTTGCTCTTCGGTTGATGCGAGCGGCACAGGTTCCGTTTCATCACGCACGCGAACTTTGTCAGCCTCGTTACTCTCCTGAATTTCGCCATGGTGCTCGCGGGAAACGTCACCGGTCCTTGGTTCACCTTTGCCCTGTGCGTTGCCCATGGCTGAAGATGGACGGCGGCAAGAGTAATGCAGGCGCAACCTGTGCGAACGCTCGTATATGTGTGTGTAGGCTGGCCTACGCAACAGCCTCCTTCCTTTGTGACGTCACAGTGCACTCGGTCACGTGGAACACGTATCTCGAAAGATCAGCTGCACCACGCATGGGCTTGTTTCATATCAGGTTCACGGCCAAAAATGAGTGCGTAGAGTTGGTTTTCTCAGCTCATCCTGAGTCATTAGCATGTGGGAACCAAATACGTGCCATTTATAATCGACGACAGCACAATCACTGGCACGCCTCACTATTTTGATTTCAGTTATCGTAAAGAATGTTTTGTGCAAGGCTGTTGGCTCGGAAACACCAACAGAGGCTCTGACGGTTGAGAATGTAAGCGAACACACCCAAAATTGTCCAGCAGTCAGTTTATATGTAGCTGTATTTGAGAACCACGCGATCGCCTGGCTTTGCGCGCACGTGCTGTGACAGTCACTTTTCCATTTGACTGATTCCAAACCGCATACGCTTACTTCACTTTGAAACTTGTCGCGCAGTCCTCTTTCACACAGTTTATCTCACAGTTTGTGCGGAAGTAAAATACGCGCGAAGACGAGCATATTCTTGAAAAGAATAAAAAACAAGTGGGGACAGTGACACGGCTCTTTTTGTTTCACCACAAGCTGATCGCTAGCTAAGATGAACCCGCCACGGTAGTCTAGTGGTTATGGTGCTCCACTGCTGACCCGCAGGTCGCGGGATCGAATCCCGGCTGCGTTTTTGATGGAGGCGGAAATGGTTCAGGCCCGTGTACTTCGGTTCAGGTGCACGTTAGAGAACCCCAGGTGGTCGAAATTTCCGTAGGCCTCCACGGCGTCTCTCATAATCATATCGTAATTTTGGGACGTTGAACCCCGACAATTATTATTACTAGCTAGCTGATATGTTAGGTAAAATATGCTAGTGGTAAAAAATATATATTTGTCTGCGATAGAAGTCTCTCTGCGCAGCTTTGTTGGCACGCGGTAGTAGACATTTAAGCCATCCGACGGACATGCTGTTGGCTGGGTCATTGTGAAAAATGACGTCTAGTGCGCTTATGGCCGCATAATAAACGGTGACTCTATCTCAGGGGTTCCAAACACGCGGCCTGCGGACCTTTCGCTAGCGGCCCGCGGCTTCACAAGGAATAAACTTTTGTGACTTTGCTGAATTGTATTCGCATTATATTCTTTAGCCTATTGCGATTCATAACGCTTTGTTCGTGTAAGCTACAGTGACGGGACTGGTTTCAAGCATCTTTTTCATGAGGCACCCCATGCGGTCATTATGTGTTGAAACGTCACCCCAAAAGAAAAACATTTTTTTTCAGAATTTTAGTCATTCCGGAAATCAATATAGATATTGTTTCTCGAAACCTGACGTCAAATTCCCTTCAGATATGACCCATTTATGAGATGCGGGAAAGGCGTTCTTTCAAGTGGCAACGTTGGTTGACGTTTTGTTCAAGTCCTACCCCCCCCCCCCCCTCTCCCCTCGCGCTCCGTCTTTCTTCACTGTCCCGGACCTTGTTGGAATAAATTTCGTGACTGCGGCCCGCTAGCTGAGACGAGTTTGAGACCTCTGCTCTATCTGAACTTCTGAAGTGCTGCCATTGAGGCATCGACGCTAAATTCTAGAAATGTTATTGAAATATTATAGAAATGGAAGTTTGGAGCTCATTTTCTTTTCTACAGTAACATTCTTTCTTGTGCAAAATCTGTAAAGCTAGCTTCCCGTGGGGGAGTCTGCCCAACTAAGGGCAGCGTAGTTAGTATCGCGAAAAGCGTTTACTGTCACAGTTTACATGTTGTACGGCACGAAATAAAGACGTGGCTCTAGCGAAGAAAACTTGTACAAGTGACAAAACCTGTAACATGCGCATCAAATAGTTCCATTTACATTTGACCCGATTTCTTCACAGTATGGGGTTGTCGGTTAATGTATGTTACCAAGAAACCCCGACAGTGGCTGTAGTAAAGACAGACTGAATGGGACGGTATGCTTGCAATGTCATTACCTAACTACCAGTAGCCTTCCATTTGTAGTTCCAACTTCCATATTGTCGAGCCCTGCCAGGAACGCTTTAGACGCCAGCGCTCGCTGACTGAAAATGGCGCCTTTTGATGCCCTGCGCAGCCCATGTCTGCGTGATTCATCACATGTCCTCAATGAGCCGCATTGCTGAACTATACTGTTCAGCGACGTCAGCTTGCACAACATTTTATAAACGCGAAATATGTACCTGCTTAGTGAATCACTTAAAATGTGATATTACCACGAAACCTCACAGTGAACCCATGGCCTCCGAGATTAGCCGGCGGCGCGCCGTTGCTCGCCGCCGGCTAATCTCGGAGGCCATGGTAAACCTTATGCAATCACCTAAGACGACTCGAAGGCGCAATCCATCTTCTTCTCCTTGCTCTCAGTCGATATATGCATCCTCCCTCTCCCTTCCCCCTCCCCCCCGAAAGCTTTGTGTTTTACACTGCCTTCATGATCGGCCCTCCTTTGACAGAGCGAATATGTCATGTGATGACGTAATCATTTGCCGTCATCTAATGTGGCGTCATAGTGATGTCACAAGCTTTGGCGATATGTGCCGTCATGGTGATGTCATACGGGGACGTCATCACGTGATGATGATTTTTTGCATGACTCGTGTTAACGCTGCCGACGTCGCCGACGCCAACGGTCGATTTTCACGTTTAATGGGACATCTTTGACTTTGGTCTGAAAATAAAATAGCGCACATTCATAACGTTAGCAAATTGACGTAGAAGCACTTAGGTACTCTGTATAAAGCGCATTTGCTATAAGAGATGCATTCTTAGAGTTACAGTTACTTCGAAGATAGTTCTTGCTAGTTACCTGCCTAAATGTCAGTGGGAAAGCCAGCAGCAGAGCGACGCTTCCCTAAATAGTATCTAACACGAGACAAAGAGCAAATAAAGATACGACCCAAAAAAGACTGCCGCCCTGCTTAAAATTACGATAACCGCTCGACTTGCTACAAGTCCTATTCACCGAGGCGCTGTAATGCACACCGCGTATGAAAAATGAAATAAAGTGCCGTGCTAAATTTTAATGCACCGGAAAAGCTCTCAGCTGCCAGCTCACTAAGTACAGCTAAGCAATACACTGTGCGCTTCCCGGATTTTTCAAGAAACCCCGAAAGCGGTACCACTGCGATTCAGCCTGCGGAGGCGGCAGCGGCTTCACAATGAGCCTCATCTAGTCGGAAACACGCCACAGGTGGTCACGTGGTGGTCACGTGATCGATCCACCCACCAGCTGTGCCAGATAGAGAGCCACCATCATTTTTTCCCCCCATTTTCGGTGTATATACGCGGCGATGCGACCGCCGTTTATTGTCGCATTCAGTTTTTGTGTATATAGTTTATAGCTCATGCAAAGGTTTATCGCTCACCTAGACGTGGGCCCTCTCCTTCTTTCCTTCTTCACTTTAACGTTGCCGGTTAGAGCGCGATTATGCCGAACTGCGCCGCTATCTGTCCCGCTGCTCGATGCCCCATTCTCGTATCCGCTCACCCCTCTCCCCTTATCTCTCTTTCTCTCTTTCCTTTGGCTGTGCCACCCATCCAGCAACCATCGATCTCGAACTACCACGCAAGTACGATGCAGCGCGTTTCGAGGAGCGGCAGCGCACTCTGTATAACGCGAAATAGCGCTAAGGCGCATTTAACCAGAGTTTTTAAGTGCTCATAACGCGCGCTTATCAGTTTTACGTATAGGTACTTGACAGTTTCCGCTCCCTTTAAAGGCTTGTTTAAAAAAAACGAATCAAAGATTCTTTCAAACTTTCTGGGATTGTGCTGCACCCGAACTTCCTTTAATGCAACGAGGCTTGGCTTATCCTTTGCAGAAGTTCTGAACTATTCTTTGTGTAGATATTCGTCGCAGTCCGTGAATGTTCCTGTAGAAAAGCGCGACCCTCGCCTTAATATAAGATGCCTGTATTAAGTAACGGTGAACTAACACTGAAGCATATTGTGTACTGCCGCTAGAACCATGAATCCAAAACACCAGGGCTGTTTCTTTTACAGCTCAGGTAAATGTATACGGACTGTGGTTTGTAGCCAGGAACGTGTTACGACGGTTTAACTTTGCGAAAGAACCTGCATTCGCGCTCAATAATATGTGTGTTGGCTTTGCTCGGTGCCGCAAGAACGACATAACTTTCGAACGCTTTTATTGCCAGGCAACGCAGAGGAATCGCAAAATGTATAGTTCATCACAAGAACGGCGAAAAATTCAGTCTCAGCGTGTCTACGACCACTCAGACATCACTCCTTCCTTATAAACTAAAATAATAATGTTTTAGCGCCTCAAACTTATAAGGGGCGCTCTGAAATAAAGAGTAAGCGTGCAGGTCCTGCATGGTTTCTGTCACTATCAGCCCCGCCACGGTGGTCTAGGGGTTATGGCGCTCGACTGCTGACGCGAAGGTCGCGGGATCGAATCCCGGCTGCGGCGGCTGCTTTTTCGATGGAGGCAAAAATGTTCGAGGCCCGTGTACTTAGATTTAGGTGCACGTTAAAGAACCCCAGGTGGACGAAATTTCCGGAGCCCTCCACTACGGCGTCCCTCATAATCATATCGTGGTTTTGGGACGTTAAACCCCAGATATTATTATTATCTCTCACTATCAAGTGATGGCGCACTGATGGCGCAGAAGTAATATACAGAAGACATATCCCGCTACTCATGGCACAGGGCAAGCATTTGAGCTAAGTGAACCGCTGACGCTTACCGAATACACATATTAAACTTAAGAAATTGGTTTGCATTCCTAAGGAGAAATCTGTACATTGTACAATACACATCTCACTTCATGCAACGTCTTGTGTTTCGCAATCGTCATTGTTCACATGTTGTCATGTGTGAATGTTACGTAAGCACTGAAAAATGGTTACATACTGGAAGAGGGCGTTGGAGTGAGTGAACACTTCTTATTTCAAATGCATGATTTGTAGACGACAGTAGTGGTCACCACTGAAAATACTGATTAAGTATGTTATAAGGCCAGCATGACAACTCCATTGCCGCGTGTTATTTTATGCCGAACAGCTTGATTTTGTTTCACCTCGGCAGATATAATCTACACCCTATTTGACGGCCTTTAAACTTATGTTTCTGAATATTTATCTATCGGTTACATGCAATCGCAGATACATTATTTGCGAGCCTCTAAATATATCTGACAGAGATTAGAAAGTGTAGTAGATTTTTTTCTAGTTCTGCGGGGATCGCAGTCCCACAATATTGCATGTGGTGTTAGTCTATGAAATCTGACCTATACGATACGTCCTTAAAACAAAATTTAAAGTAGGGAATATGCAGATGGACAGCTTGAAGCAATAGCGAAATATGCTTCTAGACATTCTATATAGTTCCACTGCTAAGTTTAATCTACGTACTTCAAGACACTCCCATAGAAAAGTGCACAATGTTACTAATCCTGCATCAATTGCGCAAAGAAGTGAGTGCATTGCATCTGTTCAATACAGAAACAGTATCAAGCTGACACTCGACAACACTTTACCATATCGGCTATCCCTAGCAAGGGCATTTGTTACAGAGTCATGTCAGATTGCAGATCATTTCCTGCACTAAACGTGATTCCCAGCCTGATTCTCAGAATTCGGAGTAAGATACTCAATTTTCAATTGACATATTTGTGTTCCCCATGCTTAAGCATACATAACTGTGTTCCGATGCTAGCTGCGTAGGTGACTGAAAGCGATGACAAAATGAAAGAAAGGATTCATGATGTTTGTTTTCCGGAAGGTTCGTACTTGGAGACTTCGACTTTACGAAGTACCCAGAGCTGCAGAAACCTGCAGTCCTCAACCTCACCTAGCATTCGACGTCACTCATTATCATAAAGTTAAAACGTTTTGCCTAAATCACGAATACAGCTTTTTTCTGCAACATGTAATTTCGAGGTCCGTATGAGCTTGAGACTGACTTCAAGAGGTTGCAACGTCATTAGATCACCTGCCTTTAAGCCACGTACACTCGGCATGGTCAATGAAGGCTGGTGTTTACCATTTTTTCCTTTAGTCACCGAGGTTACTGATGAGCACGTCCGCTCCACTTGGCTCATACCTCCTTCAATCGAAGTGCCATCGAAAGAGAAGGGAAAGGGTAGAAAGGGGTCCACCCTGGAATCTTCATTGGCATTCTGTATTTCAGCACCTCTTCACTAGCCTTCCCCACTTCATCCATTTCTCCTTTCCCTTTCGTTCGACGCCACTCGCTGGCAATCTCTAGGCGCCAGCCAGCCAACCGAAGGCACCAGATGCGTCCGCAACGTGGCGCCTGCGTATCTCCCGCTTTCCCTAACTTGGCAACACTCTCCACGACAGAGCGGGGAGGGGAAGGTGCGTGGGGAAAAAAGAGGAAGGGCGGGAGGTGCAGTCCTATAAGAAGTGATAAGAAAGGGGCTGTTGCGTGCATCTTTCCATTGGTGATCGCTTGGACGACTTGAAGCGCTCGCGCTTTCATTGTTTCGTGCGGCCGGAGCGCACTGCTTTTGCAGTCCCGGTGCGTTTTCGACTGCCGTAAAGAAAAAAAAACTAATAAGCAAAAGGAAAAGTAAGATGGCGGCGGGCTCCACTTCCGTGAGCAAGCGAAAACTTTTCCAGAGCAGACGGTGCTGCAGCACGCCGGCAATGGCGAGCCTATCCGACTTTCCCGACTCGTTCATCGAGGAGATAAAAGTGAGTAGTGCGAAGCACCCGGGTGTATCGCTACCAGTAACTTTGTTCGGAAGCGGTTGTCATAGGAACCGGAACACATCCGAACCACCTGTTGCGTTACTACGTGCCGGCGACGTCACCTAGAGGGACTGGGAACCATAGCCTGGTGACCATGCGGCGAAAGTATTTTCTCATTTTTGGCTATTTAGATGGATAATAACATACGGGAAGCGTGACTGAGAACAGCACAGAGCGAGGAAATTAAGAAATTCACAGGCATAAAATAGAATCAGCTATTGCAGGACCGATTTGGTTGGAGATAGTTGGGAGATGCCTTCGTTCTACAGTGGCCATATGATAGGCTGAGGATGATAATGATGATTTTTTAATTAGACCAAAGGCTTACCATGTCTAGCAGCGCAGTTTTCTTGGCCAATTGGTACATGATAATGTGATGTTGTAACGTGCTGGAAGCCTTCAATTTGACCATGCTTTTCTAAGACAATTTGCATGGCACTTTCACTTTGTTCACTAAAAGATCAATATGTAACAATTTCATTTTATTTTGAAGCAGCGCAAACAACACAGGCGAATCTAGACGCCACAACAAATGTTTACTCGCAACTGAAAGGTTTAATGAATGAAAAGTTAAAAGGCGAACTTAAGCCAACTGCGCAGTCGCCGCAACATAACAATCTTACCAGCATATCAATCTTGCAAGGTTGTTATGTTGTGGCGACTGCGCAGTTCGTTTGAGTTCGCCTTCCTTTTACGTTTTCTTCCAGTGCACCTTTCAGTTTCGCAAGTAAGCGCTTGTTGTGTCCGACTACTCTCGTCTCTGCTGTCTGCGCTGCTTCAATTTAAACTGAAACCGTATACTACTAGCCCAGTTGTCGACATTGCTAAAATATGTCACAAGTGTAATAAATGAGATGTAAGAGTTTGCCGAAAAAAATATAATTCACGCATACTTTATCTGCGATGTTCTACGTTGTCTCTCCATATTATGGGAAAAATTGGTCCCGTTACGTGTTCCTTTTCGTGCCACTTTTTCGGGAACGTCTATTGATTCGGCGCATCGCTGAACTTGCGACTATACTAATAGCAATAACTGTTGGTTATTAACGTCCCAAAGCCAATATATAGTTATGAGGCACGCCGCAGTGAAGGGCTCTGGAAATTTCGACCACCAGGGGTTCTTGAACATGCGGTTATTACGCCGCCCTAAGATTCATTTTGCCAGCACAATGTTTCCATCAAGAACTATGCCTGCTTATAACTATACAGGAGCTAGATACTTAGCGCTAAGCTTCACCAATGGCAACCCCAATTTAAATTTGCTTGATTGCTGTAATGGCACTCAAGTATCGTATTTAGCTCTCGTGACTTGTCATGTTGCAGTTGTAACACGTACAAATAATTTTAGAACACCTTGCGGTGACTAATATTATCCTTCACCGCTGTTGTCCTTTCTGGGCAGACTTAGCTTGGCAAACCATTTCATTTTGGTGTTTTGTATCATGGTGTTTTGTCCGACCAATTTACATGTATCCCCCCCCCCCGTGTGCGTGCGTGTGTGTGTGTGTGTGTGTGTGTGTGTGTGCGCGCGCGCGCGCGTGTGTGTGTGTGTGTGTGTGCGTGCGTGCGTGCGTGTGTGTGTGTGTGTGTGCGTGTGCGTGTGTGTGTGTGTGTGCGTGCGTGCGTGCGTGTGTGTGTGTGTGTGTGTGTGTGTGTGTGTGTGTGTGTGTGTGTGTGTGTGTGTGTGTGTGTGTGTGTGTGTGTGTGTGTGTGTGTGTTGGCATGTGTACGTGTGTATGTACACGTACTAGGCTATTTCAGAAGAAGTTTGAACTCCCCTTTCCCCTACCCCACCATTCCCCCACTGGCTACGCTTATGTCATATGGGGCATTAAAAAAACCCCTGGAGTTTTGCTAAGCGTTCTTAAAGCGTGAAGAACGAGGTATGTTTTCGCATTAAGTCAAAGTTGAAATGCAGTCAGTGATGCAAGGAATCGAACCCGCTACATAATTCTCCACAACAGCAGAATGCCGCAGCCACTACAGAAACGACGTCTGGCGCTTGCTCTAGGTATTATGCTTTTTATCGCTTAGAGTTTTTTATTTCTTTATTTAAAGAAAGTTACCAGATTTTTTCGCAAGGCATAGACTAATAAATGCATTGATGCTACCCTGGAAGTGAGCGACATTGCAATTTCTGATGCTTTATCGTGGTCAGAAATGACCCGGCTATATTTTTTTTCATGTTTTCAATATTACAAGTAATCAGTGTGACCTAAACCAAACATACTGAATTGCCATCCAGAACTTCCATCAATAAGCACAGTTAGCTAGGACTTTGCTTTGCATACATTGCCCAGTAACGTTGAAGGCAGCATGCTATTCTGAAAAAAAAAATTAAGTTCAACTGTTACACATGTGCAAGCGAAGGAACTGTGATGAAAACAATAATTATTGAATGTGATGTTCCACACCAGTGCCTACGGAAACTGAGCTCGTCATTCAGTAGCTACTGTGCGATGTCAGTGCACGTTAAAGAACCCCAGGAGGTCGCAATTATCCGAAGCCTTCCTCTAGGGCCTATCTCATAGTCTGAGTCACTTTGGGACATTAGATCTCATGAACCAACCAACTAAACTTTCACTAAACTGCGAACTAGCGAACTCAGCTCATGTAACCACAGTTTGTGCGTGAGCGTTGTTTCATTGTAAATTATGACTAAAATTGGATGAGTTGTCTCTCGCGCATACGACTTGCTGTCAAAGACGCATCTGGTGCGATAATAATAATATCTGGGGTTTTACGTGCCAAAACCACGATAAGATTATGAAGCACGCCGTAGTGGAGGGCTCCGGAAATTTGGACCATCTGGTGTCCTTTACCGTGCACAGACATCTTGTGCACTTGCCCTGTATACTTACACTGTACCTTGGCCACTAGCACTGTACACTGGCCACTAGCCTTCCGCATCTATAGAAATGATACCGCCGCGGCCCGGATCGAACCCACGACTTTCGGGTCAGCAGCCGTACATCGTAACCACCGAGGCGTACGATCTGGCGCGATCTATAAGGAAAAGTGTGCTAACTTAGAACTTTCGTTTTCTCCATTGCACCGAAACGCGGTATCACAGCCGAGAAAATAGCAACAAAAAAAAAAGGAAGTTAGACAGCTAATTTCTCGCCATGACGTGGAAAAGTGGGATACAATGTCGAATGCCCACGCGTAACCTAACCTCGATATATCGTCGTGACCTTATTTTTCCCGCACGGCTCCCAAATACGGCCTTCTTCCCTAATATCGCTGTCAATTAGCGACAACATTCCGCGCTGACAGCGGACGGCAGGATTCTTATGGAGCCTAGAGAGGATGCCGGCTGTATCCTGGGGCAACGGCGCTCCTGTCGCGTTGTCCGATTTTCTTGGAGGTCTGCGGCAAGGACGACGTGCTGACGTCAAGGCTTAATTCTGTGACGGCAGCAAAGACGACGTCGAGCGGCGCGACTGTCAAAGGATATGGCATCTCTCGCGAAGGTCTAGGCAGAGGACTCGGTCTGCGATGAGTTGAAGCCTTTTTACGACTTTTACTTCCTCTAAATGATCGAGTTTGGTCATCTTTCCAACAGAGCGGCGCAACCGAAATGCCGCGCCGGGCATCAGTTTGAAGACCTCACCAAATCATTCAATCGGCGTTAGCGACGGGCGGTGTGTACAAAGGGCAGAGACGCAATCAACGCGAGCTTATGACTCGCGGTTACTGGGAATTCCTCGTCCAATGTGAACAATTGCAAGCCTCTATGCCAATCACGAAATAAGTTCGACGGGTTACCCAGTCTTTTCAGAAAGAGATAAAGACACGCTGCTTTCTTCAGTATAGGGCGCGTGCCGCCTCGGACATCTAAGGGTATCACAGACCTTCTATTTCTGTTTCGTGCGGCTAGGAGCCGCTCGTCACTCTAAGGAGGTTGTTAGGTGGTGGGAACTACTCAGCTATTAGCGAGTTTTAGTACCGTGAAGGTAGCGTCCGTAACGACGTTACGTACAGTACGTACGAACACCACGTTTCGCATAGAGCGCGTGCGCAGAACTTCTGCTTATGCGCACCAAGCGAAACGCAGCGGCCTTACGTACGCGACGCCGTTATGGACATTACGTACGGAGTACTAAAACTTGCGATTTAATACTAAAGCTTGCTGTTAAAAAGACAAAAAGCAGAAAGGAGAAAACGTTGGCCCCAGATAGAAGGCTGGATGTCCATACAAACTCGGGAAGTGTCGCGCTTAACTTCGCCCGTTTTCTCCACTACAATTGAAGACGAGCTCTAGTGGCTGACACGGCAACGACATCGAAGTTTCCTTCTGTTCCGAAGCCGGTAGCCTGTGGTGTGGTGATGACCTATGCAGGGTGTCGATGGATATTGGCGCAATCAAGAAGTACGTGTTGAGGCGCCTCGGTTTTCCGTGCGGCTGCGACAGATGGCGGCTTAAACTTCGCGCTAATTGACAATAGCCCCTGAAGGAAGTCACAAAGATCTTGTGGCCATTGTCGTGCTCGTTGCATGAGGCGGAAGCGACTGCAGGAACCGGAACTACGCGTCACAGACGTCAAACTTTCCACGTTACCTGCTAAGAGATACTGCTAAATTATACGCGACAGGCAGCAAGGTCAACCGGAAGATGAATATCCACTTTGTTTACCTGCATTGTCGAAGGTGTAAAAGGAAAATGGTCGGTGGTAACAAATAAAGAAATGAGAAGCACGGTTGAATGGAAATAGCGGCCGATAACATGCATAGTGGGAATCCATGCTCCGTGAAGTGCTCTGCAAAGTGCTCTGCGAAAAACTGGCTTTGCCGCATTGCTCCACGTTGTGCCAAGTGTTACTAGACGAATCGACGTCCTTGGCAAATTTAGCAGTTGTGTGCATCTCACGAGCGTACCGGGCACGCCAGCTATGCCGTGACGGAACAAAACTTACAGGGTCCCTTATACATTCGCCTAAGGCGACTCGAAGGCGGAAGCCATCTTCTTCCCCCTTTCCTCCTCAGTCGATGAACTGATGCTCTCCCTCATTCCAAAAGCTTTCTGCCCCAAACGTGGTTTGCACTCACTGCCTCCATGATCGGGGGCACTGCAAGCTTTCTGCACCGCACCTGGTTTGCACTGCTTCCTTGATTCGCCCACCTCTCACCAAGCGATTACGTCCTGTAATGATGTCATTACGTGACGCCACGCTATGCAACGTCACAGGGACGTCTTGGTGACTTCACAAATTTTGGTGATCTGTGAGGTCGTGATGACGTCATATAGTGACGTCATGACGTGACGATGATTCTTTGCATCACTCGTGTTGACGCTGACGGTCAATTTTTGCGTTTGTTGAGACATCTTAGGGCTTCACCGTAGAAGAAAAGCTGCTTTGTAATACGACGTAACGTAGGAATTTGCATGCGAACGCCGACGTCACTGTCATCGGGCAGAGATGAATGCTCCGATTGAAGCTGCGCGGGCGCATATTGGCAACACAATGACGTTTCTGCTGAGTTTTATGTGTTGTTGTGAACTATTTTGAGTGTGAGAGAGAGTACACGTTAAGATACCGCTATCTTACATCAAACCACCATGGCCGCCGCTCTTCGACGTTTGGGAGTCCCAGTGGCAACCCAGAGAAAGTCACCCTTCTCCCCTAGAGTCAGCTGTTCAAAACAGTCCAGCGCTTCCTTCAAGACAGCCCTGCACTTACTGGGGAGTTCGCCTTCTCCGCCAAAGAGAGAAAGAGCGAACATAGGAAAGGTAGGGAGGTTAACTAGACTATACGTCCAGTTTGCTACCCTACACATAGGGAGGGGAATAAGGGAGTAAGAGAAAGAAAGAGGGACATATTTCACAACACATACACACACAGTGCAGCGTATCACAGGCGGCCGCCTAATTCTGTTGCCTTCAAGTACAGCAGGAGGGCTCGTGTGGCTTTCTGGGCTGACGTACGTATTGCGAGGCCAGGCTCCCAAGACCTTTTCCTTCTGTAAAAGGCCTATCATCGAGTCTCCTCAAAGCGTACTGGAGAATCTAGCGATGTTGTTCAACTTGGCGACAGCGGCACAAGAGATAATAAGTAGTCTCTACACAGTTGCAGTGTCTTTAAGACGGCTCTGCACTTCCTTGGGTACACCTGACTAGACGGTCGCCTGTCGTGTCAACCTGCCAACGACACGCAACCTGCCCCCATCTGTTCGAAACTCCTTGCTCTTACTCTCTCTCTCTCTCTCTCTCTCCAGTTCTTTCTCTATTTAAGCTAAAAAAGAAGATAACGTTTAGTAACGAGAAAGATGCAGACGTTGGTCTAGGGGGCTTGTGCCCCTGCCATAGGTCGGCAAATTCACTCATGAGTCGACTCACTCAGACTCAGATCGAGCCGTGAGTATGAGTCTGAGCGAGTCCGGGCGAGTAATATCTTGGTGAGTCTGAGTCCGAGTGAGTCCGGTTGAGACAAATTTTGGTGAGTCTGAGTCCGAGTGAGCCCTAAGCACAATATATATTTCTTGGGTGAGTCTGAGTGAGCTTCGAATTTTTTGCCGACCTATGGTCCCTGCCAATTTAAACGTCCTAACAGAAACAAACGCACACGCACGCATTGTTTCACTGCGCTAACTGGTGATCTTAATTATTGCGCTCGCAGAGCAAGATATCACTGAAAGAGGCGCCGCTCGAAGCTGAAACCCCGGAAGCCTCGGAAGCCGAGACACCCTCCGTTGAGAGCAATGGCGCCCCGGACACGAAAGAAAATTCTGCCGTGGTCTTCTCCCTGCGCAACCAAGTCGGGGGCTTGGTCAGAGCTCTGAGAGTATTCAAGGTAAGCATCGCGTAACCTTCTGTACTCCACTTTGATATGGTGGGGCATGGTGTTGTACTGTATGGCACTGCTTTCATGCAAAACTGTACACAGATTTGATGAGGAAGATAAGAAAGCTACATGAAGAGCAGCTTGACGTTCCCTCTGTTCCTTTTCACTCAGATACGCAGCAGAGTTAGGCACATCAGTGCGGTGAAGAAATCAGGTATTCAGGAAAAGGAGCGAGTTTAGAGCAAAATAGATCAATATGTCTATACAAAATCAAAGGCAGTCAGATATTATCTCTGTTTAACACATGAACTGGTACATATGTCATGCAGGTTAATTTTTAGGAACGAAAATTGACAGAACACAGCTCCGCTGATTCTTTAAGTAGAATACGATGGTTGCGACGGCTCGTCAACTGCGCAGCAGTACGTGCCTTAGGTACGAGCAACCTTATACAAATACATTTACGAAAGTGGCATTTTATACGCCATCTCTTGATTTGTGATAACGTTCACTCTGCCATAAACTCGCCTTCGTCCTCGCCTTACCGCCATGTAGCCAACTGCCGCTCAGCGTGGCTGGCCTCCGTGCCCTTTTCTTCTACCCCTCTTCCTATCTGTTTTTCAATTTCTATACAACGTTCACTACGAGATAAGCTTTAAGACAGTGACAGTTTTCGCGGGTTAGCATTGCATACGTTTTCCAGAACTGACACAGTTCAGAAAAGGCGAAGTGGCTAAGAAGGTAGAGCGACGAGATAGAGGGGTTACGGCAATCATGTCTTGGCGGAAACCTTTGTCTCCTGCCTATTTGTTTCCTTAGTTGCCTTCACGATGGTGAAGCACTACGAAGAACTAAGAGTTTCGGAGAACACAGGACAAGGCACTTCTAAAGTCTCTGTTCTTTGCAGCGCTTCACCATCATGGACGTATACCAACACGCCCAAATGGCAGACATTCCTCAGTTGGCTTTTTCTTCCCGAGTTGCGCAATTTCTAGAAATCGATGCAAACTGCTGCCGCAGGAGAAGAACGTCAACGTGCGGCACATCGAGTCTCGCAAGTCTCGCGTCAACCCACAGCAGTACGAGATCTTCGTGGGCGTCGACTGCGACCAGGGCACCATGGACGACGTGGTGCACGCGCTCCAACACGAGGTGGACTGCATCCAGCTCAGGGAGTACTACTCCTCCAAAGGTCAGCTGCTGCTGCAGGACGGCTCGCGCGAGGGCTGCGGCGACACCCCGACCCCGTCGCCGCCCGCCACCGCCGTCCTGCGAGGAGGTCCCTCATTGGCACCCGGAGAGTCCTTATGTATCGATGACCTGCCCGGTGAGATGCGAAGAACATGTGTTCGAATGCAATGCCTCCAGGATAGGAGGCATTGCAAGCTTTCTGCACCTCATCTGCCTCCGTGATCGGCCCACCTTTGACCAAGGGACTATGTCACGTGACAACATCTTTGACGTCATAGGGACGTCATGGTGACGCCACAAATTTAGTAATCTGTGACGTTCTGATAACGTCATTTGGTGACGTCTTCGCATGATTATGATTTTTGCCTTATTCGTGTTGACGCCGACGGTCAATATTTGCGTTTAATGAGGCATCGAAGAATTATGCCTTAAAAGGCTACATTGCGCGATAAAAAGTCATAGTTTTGCCCGAAACGATACGCACTCATTATCACGGATCTCCGGATAACAGTCGGCCAGAAGGCATGGACAAGGCGAGAGCGTTACACAAACCTATTTTAATTACACACAAGAAAAACACACATTGTTACCCCAAACCACTGCAAACAAAAAAAAAATACCGGTACTAAACAAAGCTATCATACAGTCAACAAACAAGTGATACAAGTCGCTAAACCGTATGAAGCGTTCGTCGCTTAATGAACTCACAGCGTTCCATGCGAGATGAGTCGAGGCGTTGCGTTGGTCCCTGGAGCCAACGTCGGCGTACAAGTCGGTGACGCTGTCTTTCTCTGGTACGGAACGCGAGCTGGCGTTGTCGTTGAGGCTTGGAGGCTCGGAGTCAATGACCTCAGCGTCGACTTGCGCTGGTCAGCATTTCCCGGGAACAGGACTGGCTCAGGCGAGGCCTACGGAGCGGTGCCGTAGGACGAAGCGTTCGGGACACAGGCCGATGACGCTCCCTGGCCGCTGCGGGTGTTCGCGCCTGCCATCCATTTCCTAGGACGTGTCCTGCGATGTCCGGTGACTACGGTGCGATGCCGTAGAGCGATGGAGCACGAGACTACGGTGCGATGCCGTAGAACAAAGGGAGCCGGAGCGCCCGGTACACAGGCCGGCGACGCTCGTGCCCGCCTCCCGCGCTCACGATCGAACACCCAGGGCCCCTATGCCCACGTCATCTTCTTTTTTATATCTTCTCCTTCGTTTTTCTCTTCTTCTAGTCATGCGGTTATACGTCAGTCTACGCTCGACGTCTTCCTCTTCTTCTGTCACATTTTATTTGTCACCTCCTATATGTGACAATGGCCCTCTTCTTCAAGAGTTTTCTCCGGAAGAAAACTGCTTCAAACCTCCGGTACCTTGACATGAGTAACAATCCGATCTTTTCCACGATCTGTCTTGTGCTAACACTGGAACACCACCACACTCCTAATAAACTTATCACTGAGCAGTTTCAGGGACACTTCACCAATACACTAGGATCACTCCCAGTCTGCATTGTTCAAAATAACTTTGTAAGCACACGATGGTTAAGTCAACACCAAACTAGGTTTGCTCTATGCACAGGGTAATTACATCATCACAATTCCGTTAGTAGATGCCAACCTATACAAGCGTTCATGCTTAAGTCTTCTCTTTCGGATCTTACGCGACTTTCTTCGGCGTTTCCTTACTGAGCGCCGTTGCGAACGCCCAGTACCACCCGTGCTCTTATTGCCTGTCTTAATCATCGAACGCCGCATCCACACAACTCTTCTGTAATGTGTCCTAAGTACACGTCCCCGGCTGAGCATTTGCGCATCTCTTTTGACATTCGGGTGTCTGTGATTACTTTTCGGGGCGCGTTTCCTTCTACGATGCTTTGCCTGAGCAACCCCGTGGGTATCAGCCAAACCAATGTATTTCTTGCTCTCCAGCAATACTACGTCTTGCATACGACCTGTGCTTTTCTCCTCAAGACGCGTTCCTTTCCGCGAAGTGCTTCTCTCGATTTCTGCGACGCCAGTCAAAGCAGCGACCGTTTCTTGAGGTCCCTGATCATCATCTTCAGTGCGTCGCTCACTACCAACCTCATAACTGGATCGACAAGCCACACCTGAGTCCACTTCCTTGTTACTCCTAACTACGAGACAATTTTCCTTTTTACACTCTCCACGGTAACTAGTCATCTGTTCCACCAGACCACAGCTGTGGGCCTCAGGCTCTGTAAGTTCCCGCAGGAACTCCACCTTTGGAATTCCTCTGCTATCATCTGTGGCCTTTGCCAACCTCATTTTGTGCTCCCCACCTTGACCTAAGGCTGTCCGCTCACACCGATGCAAGTTAACATCCAGGTCTTCTCGTCTGTCGTCTAAAGGAGCAATCACTTTTCCGGGACAGACTCGCGTCGATGTTGGAGGTTCTGTCTCTGCTATGGAGCCCCTATCATATGTGCTCATCTCACTGCCTCGCTCTAAAGTCCGCTGTTTCCGCAGAATTAACTCCTTCTCGTGCTCAATCCTCCTGATTTCACGTTCCTCCTCTTCGCGCATTTTCTCGCGCCTCTCCTCGCGTGCCTGCGCTCGTTCATCTCTCAGCCTCTTTGCCTCACGATCATAGAGCCTTATCGCTTCTTCGCCCGACAATCCAAGATCTAGTGCCAACTCTAGAACCTTCATCAAGTCCATCCTCCCTGCCGAACAGAAATCCGTAAGACCCACAACAAAAAATAAGAAAAAGGATCCAGGCAGGCTCGCCACTTATTTTTGTCACGGATCTCCGGATAACTGTCGGCCAGAAGGCATGGACAAGGCGAGAGCGTTACACAAACCTATTTTAATTACACACAAGAAAAACACACATTGTTACCCCAAACCACTGCAAACAAAAAAAAAAATACCGGTACTAAACAAAGCTATCATACAGTCAACAAACAAGTGATACAAGTCGCTAAACCGTATGAAGCGTTCGTCGCTTAATGAACTCACAGCGTTCCATGCGAGATGAGTCGAGGCGTTGCGTTGGTCCCTGGAGCCAACGTCGGCGTACAAGTCGGTGACGCTGTCTTTCTCTGGTACGGAACGCGAGCTGGCGTTGTCGTTGAGGCTTGGAGGCTCGGAGTCAATGACCTCAGCGTCGACTTGCGCTGGTCAGCATTTCCCGGGAACAGGACTGGCTCAGGCGAGGCCTACGGAGCGGTGCCGTAGGACGAAGCGTTCGGGACACAGGCCGATGACGCTCCCTGGCCGCTGCGGGTGTTCGCGCCTGCCATCCATTTCCTAGGACGTGTCCTGCGATGTCCGGTGACTACGGTGCGATGCCGTAGAGCGATGGAGCACGAGACTACGGTGCGATGCCGTAGAACAAAGGGAGCCGGAGCGCCCGGTACACAGGCCGGCGACGCTCGTGCCCGCCTCCCGCGCTCACGATCGAACACCCAGGGCCCCTATGCCCACGTCATCTTCTTTTTTATATCTTCTCCTTCGTTTTTCTCTTCTTCTAGTCATGCGGTTATACGTCAGTCTACGCTCGACGTCTTCCTCTTCTTCTGTCACATTTTATTTGTCACCTCCTATATGTGACACTCATGGAGACAGCAAAGCATCAGACAGCTATTCAAATTAATTCATAGGTATTAACAGCACAAACGTAACAATACACAAAGAAGACACAGGACAGAGTGCTGTGTCTTTACTAATACTCAAATTAGATTCGTACTTTTATCCTGTTTGGTGACTATATACATACTGCAGGAAATATTTGCTTACTAGCTTAATAAATGAGCGTAGTATGATGCGCAGTCAGGCAAACATGAACTCATCTCGCTAGATGACCATGAACGCCATAGCATTCACAGGCCTGACGGGATGAATAGCGCGAACAGAAGTGAAAAAACGCATCAAGTTAACTGTCGCTTCTTCGAGACAACCAGAGTTTAGACATTAGGTGTGCGGAGACAGCATATGAAATGACCAGGCATTTCTGCTCGCTCAGCCTATGGAACCGTCGCTCACGTAAGGTATGGTGCGCCACCTTTTACGACCATTGCTGCGCGGAGCAACGGCTCCGCATTTCCCAGCTGGTCCAACTAACGGAGACGCACACTGTACCTGCATCTCCCAATTTACCGCACTTACTTGCTTTCCTGATTCCCATCACAAGTCGGTATCAGCAAAAGATGAATACAGTATTGGCAAAAAAAAAAAAGTGTAGAACATATGGTGGCGGAATCGTCACAGGCACAAGAGACTTCACGATATAAAGCACATTGTCAGGACGCTACCGTAATTATAAAGTAGGGCATAAATAGCCCAGAAAGGCTTGGTAAAATTTCTCTCCCATCCAACGTAGAGGGCCATTGGAAGTCATCATACATTCAGTAAACATCAAAAATCAACCTCAGTTGATTTTCGTACCTTCGCACAGAAAGGCAGTGCTAACGAAAAATTCTGATGGAGGCTTTTGCTCTTTTTGTGAAGACAAATATAAGTGGAGAGCCTGCCGCCGTGTACTGGCGACGGCTACTCCTTTTCATGTGAACGGTCTTTTATTATAGACCTATAGAATATAAAAAGATAAACTTACGCATTCGGTGACGTTTAAGAGAAGTAGAACAGATGAATGCGTAACGTGTTCAATTTGCCTACTAGGCTAGCACGAAAGGCTTGAAAGCTGTGGCATAATTGCGGATGTAAATGGAACAATTAAGCTCGTTCTTTTCTCGCAGAACCATGTCAGATATCTATATTTTTTTAACATTCAACTTATCTGGTATAGTCGTAATTCAAATCCACTTCCTACTGTTGCCTTGTCCTGCAGAGTTCGCCGGCATGCCATGGTTTCCCCGCAAGATTTCCGACTTGGACAAGACTTCCAACAAAGTTCTCATGTACGGAGCGGAATTAGACGCCGACCATCCGGTAACCAACTAAGCTCTTTATAGACCAATTATCGACCATTCTGCATAAAATATCTTTGTTTTCAAATTCATTCGCTTACCCCAAGCAGAGGGTGAACGAGAGGGAAGAGGAAAATCTTTTTAAATTTTGCGCCGTTGACATTAGGCAAAAAAGCGCGTCTGTAAAATTAGTGGATGAGGGTACCGTATCTACGTCACTGCTTTGCGGCTTCTTGAACTGTCTCTCGGCAATGAGTGGTACAGAGAGTGCTGAAAATACACGATGAAGTTTTGTTAAGGATTGAAGTCCGTATGAACGATAGTACGGCCTTGAGAAGAAACAA